>NC_090267.1:304500111-304845111 GCF_040414725.1 Anabrus simplex
TACTATGCGCTAGTAAAAGTGACCCATGGTGTTCCCCGCGTGGTGGTACTAATCACATGTAGTTTCATGGTTCTAATTGGATCATCCCTTGGTCGTCCCTTTTAGTCGCCTCTTACGAAAGGCAGGGTATACCATGGGTGAATTCTTCTCCTGCCTCCCCCACCCACAGGGGGGGGTGTGTTTGGTCCACGAGAGGTATTTTATTTCCCTCAAGTCCGCCGGCAAGCCGGTTAGGACCCCGCTATCCGCCACCTAGGACGCGCCACGTCGGAGTATCAGCTCTCCCCCTGCTACACCTGCGTAGCAGGTTCGTGGGGGATGTAATTCATCAAACGTGTTGCAGTGAGGGGGTTCTGTGGTGTTGGGCCATTTTGGGTTAGGATGTTGCTGCGAAGTGTCCGCAGATAGATGTTGATGCTTTGCAGTCTACCGGGCGAATTGGCTGTGCGTTTAGGAGCGCGCAGCTGTGAGCTCGCATCTGGGAGATAGTGGGTTCGAATCCCACTGTCGGCAGCGCTGAAGATGGTTTTCAGTGGTTTCCATTTTCACACCAGGCAAATGCTGGGGCTGTACCTTAATTAAGGCCGCGGCCGCTTTCTTCCCATTCCTAGGCCGTTCCTGTACCATCGTCGCCATAAGACCTATCTGTGTCGGTGCGACGTAAAGCAAATAGCAAAATCAAAATAGCTTTGCAGCTGATTGTGAAATAATTTTAAATGATAAATTATAGACCAGTTGTTGGGCACCTACTGAGTTTGATAGATGGCTGGCTGCTTCTTCACTGGTGACGTTGATGAGGTATCCATGGTTGGTAGACCTGATGTCGGCGATGTCTCCACGGTGAAAGTTGAAACGGAGAAGTTTTCAAAAGATCGTCTGCGATGTACGGAAATCAGGGGATGGGTTCTGAAGCAGAAAAATATGGGTACTTGCGGTAGTTTTTGAAGGAAGCGTGGATTAGTGATAGGCCGGAGAGTGGAGGGAATTCGGTGTTGGATGATGTATTTATTGGTGGGGTGTTGGCTGTTTCCATTGAGTCAGTTTTCTGCGAAGGTGGAAGAGGCGTTGTCTCGATGGCGACGACTTTAATTGTTACTGGTTCCTTTGGTGCGGTGAGATGCCGTTTAACACCGTTAAAGGGCGCTCGTTGCGGCGCTGGTGGTACTAATAAGTGACGTCCATTTGTAGATGTTGATGGAGTGGGATGCACCTCAGTACACATGAGGCCCGTGGCATGGACTTGGGAGAGTGTCACAGATGGAGATGATGACAGTTCGGCAGTGGTGGTGGTTGCTTTCGAGGTGGTAGCGGTTGTGGTGGCGGCGATAGAGCTGGTGGCAATTATATCCATTATGACAGATGTCTGTTCTAGAAGCCAGAAAAGTCTCTAGGGGGCGAAACTCCCTGTGTTTCGGGTGAACCCGAAGATGAAAGAATCACCGAACCCACGCCGATATAACGGAAACTGATGCCATGATGAATGCAGACCTTGCTGGGAATCCCTTGCAGTAATATAAATCCTTGACGTAGATGGCACGTCCCGAGGTGAAACCTCACGAATTACTATGTCCACCTGGCGAGACCACGTTTTCAAGAAGAAATAAACTCCCGTGATTGCTTGTGGTGTAGCGCAGTCCGTTGTACGGTGAAATTTCCGGCGAGCTCGCCTCCGCCAACGACTTTTATACCGTCGTCGTGTGGATGGCGAGATGTGCAAGGAGCGGGGGGAATGCAACCGCGGGTGGGTACTGAGTAAGAGGGAAGACTACTGCGCAGTCACGTGGGGACTTTGCGAGTTACTATCTGTGTGTGGGGGAGGAGGAGGAGGGAGGTGGAGGAGGTCACATATCAGCGCATCCTTGTACCGTCTTTGTGAGTTACTACAATCAAATATCGCTGTAGAGAGATAACAGCACATTCCTGTGTGGACTTTCGTAAGTTACTTTAAGCAAATGACGAACAGGTCGCACAAGAGACACATCAACGCCCACCTATGCGGCGACTTCGTGAGTTACTCTAATCAAATGACTATCAGATCCCGCTTGTCATAACAGTCCACTCTTGCGGCTAAGAAGAAAAAAGCAGAGGTTGTGCCGCCAGCAGCTAATTGGTAAAAATGGCCAACAGATCACACACTAGCACAATATATGATGAAGAGTAATTTTCTAGTCAACTGGTGATTCTGATTTTAAATAACCCTCTAGGTACTGTAAAAGTAGATAAATTATTATTATTATTATTATTATTAATGATCAACTCCAACGCTGACCATTCACCTGAGGAGGCGGATAATAATAGCCGGGTGTGTGGCTCTGACGGATCACTAACGTAGCTTTTCTTCATATTGCGTTGGTGTCAGAAAGAACATCCGCCCGTAAAACATGGCCATATCTACTCCACCTAGCTCTTACATGTAGTTTGGTTCGAAATTAAATCTGTTGACTATTACAACACACGACTGCTATTCAAATGGCTCGACTCCAGGCAGGAAATGTAACTCCCACAATCAATTAACGTGACCGTTCCACCCGCTGGTCTACTCAACACATATCCCTCGCCAAGGTAATATCACAGCACTAACTGAACACCAACCACTAAACAAAGACAACTCTTCAATCCAACCCGACTACACTCGACCAGCATGACTCCAACACTCCTCGACAGCAACGCATCAATATTACTCTCCGACGCACTACTCCAATACAGTCAACAACTCCAACGACTGCTCCAACGCTTCACCACGATGACACACTCAACGCTCACAGGTCTACTCTAACAAGAACGCTACTACATCATCACATTACTCCGACACACTGCTCTAACATCGCTACTGCTCCTTTCCACGGCGTGCCTGATTTTATATCCCCGGTGATGAAGTTTCCGGTACCCTTAGCGAGTGCCCAGAATAGGAACTTACTTCACCATCCAGGAAATCCATGGAGACACCAGACGAAGCGCAAAATACAAGGAGAGGTTTTCTCATGCTCTCAGGCTGGCCGGGTGTTTGCCTAAATGACTCGCTCATCCCTTCCAGGGGCCTGCAACAGGGCTGACAGTCACATGAATACGTAAAATTATTATTTTCATCCTGTATGTACATACTGAGTTATAAAGGTAGAAAATTCATGCTTTAGCATTGGTGTAAAACATGCTGATCAGGATATTCGGGCGAATCTCTAGAAAAATAGTTTTATTGAAGAACAGGTTTAAGAATAGAATCATTATTAAGCGTATTATATATTCATGCAGTATATTGTATAATATCGGACTGTTCGGTGCGACAAGTTTAAACATAAAAAAGTTAAGACCTGTTTGAATGTGACCCTGTATCTAATTATCTGGACAGCATATACTGTACTTGTTAATTTCAGTCTGGCAACCGTTATCAACTTTGCTTTAACCGCTAGCGTAACTCCCCCAGCCAGTTGCGTTGTTGGAGTGAACTAGTTCGAGCAAGTTTGTTTATTTATTTGTTTAAACTAGTCCTGGAAAACAGTGTCAACAAATTGAATCGCCTAGAAAAAGAAAGTCGATGGAAATAGTGAAATGAATTTCCTAGCGAGCTACTAGCTGAGGGGTAAAATATATTCCAGATGATGAGAAGAGACCAATAATTAATTCAACACTGTTTCTGTCCTGTATGCTTTCTACTATAATATGATTACAATCAAAAGGGCATACCGTGATTTTAGGAGTCACCGTAAGTGTAACCTGCTGGGCTGAATGGCTCAGACGGTTGAGGCACTGGCCTTCTGAACTCAACTTGGCAGGTTCGATCCTGGCTCAGTCCGGTGATATTTGAAGGTGCTCAAATACAACAGCCTCGTGTCGGAAGATTTACTGGCAAGTGAAAGAACTCCTGCGGGACTAAAGTTCGGCACCTCGGCGTCTCCGAAAACCGTAAAAGGGTAGTTAGTGGTACGTAAAGGAAATAGCATTATTATTAGGAATAACATATTAAACTTACACATGTTCACTTAAGTATTTGGTGTTTTAATATACAGAATGACGATCATCCGAGATATCTCAAAGATATCGAGGGTCGATCATGTAAGAATGGTTAGTTTTTAACTCCTGATTACATGAAACTTACATCAAAACAGACACACAACTGGCTTTCTAAATAACCTTCACTAGTGTCAAATCAGATTTCCTTCGCAATGACAATATGGTTTTCAGGTTAATGTCGCTTCCTTCAGGATAACAAGTGTGTCCCCTTTCTTTAAAAAAACTTACCCTGGGTTTGCGTCACGTAACTATCGACTTGCATTCGGGAGAAAGTGGGTTCTAACTCCACTGTCGGCAGACCTGAAGATGGTTTCCCGTGGTTTCCTATTTTCACACCAGGCAAATACCGGGGATGTACTTTACTTAAATCACGGCCGCTTCCTTCCCACTACTGGCCCTTTCCTCGTCGCCATAAGACCTAGCTGTGTCGGTGCGATGTAAAGCAAATTGTAAAAAAAAAAAAAAAAAAGAGAGAGAGAGAATACTCATTTACAGCTCATAATATGGTGTTAAAAGCCAACGGAAATACATAATTTGGGATGTCAGTACGCGTTTAATGTATGATCGTATTGCATAAATCATAAAACATGAATATGTAGTTGTAGCCTCTAAGCTACTTGCTTCCGTTGACCACGTAGTCTCCCACACTGGTAAAACACTGCTATAGATCCGAGCTTTGCAACATGTCTGCCATGTCCCAGCTGTACACCTTTAGAGTGTTTCTTTACAAACTTGAACTGTACGGTTTATATTTCCCTCCTTCGGGTTGCAAGCGGTAGAATACACACGCGGTATCCCTTACTTATTGAAAGAGATACCGGTAACTAAAGGAGGTAACGCATAGGTGCTCTGGCAACGTAGGTTGGTGACCATCGTCCTCTATATGAGTTTGGCATTCGTTCCACTTACATCAGGCTACTCACTTTTACCTTTCCTGTCATATGATGATAAACTGGGTTAGAACTCAGGTTGTATCACTAATAGGAAAAGTCCTCTCAGTTTTAATTACCGCGTTGATGGGGTGAAAGTTCCTTCTGGGGATCACTATAAGTACCTAGGTGTTAATATAAGGGAAGATCTTCATTGGGATTATATCATAAATGGGATTGTAAATAAAGGGTACAGATATCTGCACATGATTGTGGGGGTGTTTAGGGGTTGTAGTAAGGACGTAAAGGAGATGGCATACACGTCTCTGGTAGGACAACAACTAGAGTATAGTTCCAGTGTATGGGAGCCTCGCCCGGATTACTTGATTCGAGATCTGAAAGAAATCGAAAGAAAAGCAGCTCGATTTGTTCTGGGTGATTTCCGACAACAGAGTAGCGTTACAAGTATGTTGCAAAGTACGGGCTGGGAAGACTTGGGAGAAACGAGATGATCTGCTCGACTAAGTGGTATGTTCCGAGCTGTCAGTGGAAAGTTGGCGTGGAATGACATTAGTAGATGAATACGTTTGAGTGGTGTTTTTAGAAGTAGGTAAGATCGCAATGCAATATAAAGTTGGAATTCAAGAGAACAATTTGGGGCAACTATTCATTTATAGGAAGAGGAGTTACGGATTGGAATAATATACCAAGAGAGATTCTTTGCAATCATTTATGAAAAGGCTAGGAAGAAAAGACAGGGAATCTGCCACCTAGGTCACTGCCCTAAATGCAGATCGATGTTGATTGATTGATTGATTGATTGATTGATTGATTGATTGATTGATTGATTGATTGATTGATTGATTGATTGATTGATTTCACTCATTCGACTGTTGCCGTTTTTCGCTTGTTATTGTTTCTGATGAAGTACTTTTTCATCTGTCTCTGGCACAGGCAAGGGGAAAATGTACTGTAGCTTTCGCCGAAATCTCATTCCCATGTATGGATGTGACTGTGTAAGGTATGGATTTTACCTGCGTAATGCAATTCGGGCCACAAATAGTCAGTATGGATGTTATGAAAAGTGCTATTTATAGGGTCAGTGGTGCTGCAGTAGCACTTTATGACCCTGTAAGGAAAGCCCTGTAAAGTAAGCTCACTCTTCATCACATCTCGTGTGACTCATTTTGGCACCACCATCGGTTTCATAACTGCTTAACCTTGATGGAGGTGTTTGAGGATCTAACCAGCCTTCAAGTTGAAGATCTAACGGAACAGCATCACAACCCCGTTCGTCAACTCTTGGTCTTTACCGAACCTGAGAGCTTTCCATTTTCACTTGTTTCGTGGCTCTTCATTTTTTTCCCTTCTGCCGATGCCTCCATTCTCCATTTCCTCTGTTTAGGCTGGCACACTTGAGACTGAATTGCGTGCGCCAGCTGCACTTTTTATACAGGCCCGCAGAAGGTTCTTGTTTCCACTGCCCGATCATTCAGGGTATATTGTTAATCACCTTTCACCGTTTCCTTAGTCCTATGCCACGTACAGATTTAGCAACAGCGCCTCGCAAAGCCCATTTTAATTCACCCGCGAAGTGGTCTGATTGGCTAACTTCGGCGGCCGAACTCTCTTACGCTCATACACCCAATCTACACTGTTTGCGAGCATCCTGTATATACAGTTATATGTTGTTACAAAGAACACAAGGGGCTTGAAAGCCCATTCGGTGAGACTGAGGTAGTCACACTGTGTTTTAATCTAAACATCAGACAGGATATATATTGTATCACCTGCAAGTCAAGGATCAGTCTTCTCTATCAACACTACTGGCAAAGCGGTTCGATCAGAAAGAAGATCCCTGATCCAGTCTTCAGTCATTTTTTTCAGGGTAGTAAGCAGTGAAATCTTTGAACATGTTGTGACAATGATTTCTTATGTCTGCCAGCTCAGGATGATGAAGCTAGAGCTCTTTCTATTATAATAAACCTTTTTTCTGGGAACATTTAAATATTTTATTCATGTTTTGGTCACTTCAAGTACCACTTATGGCATGCGTACTACGGGTTGGAAAACGCTGTTCTATGATATTCTGTGAATTAATTTTGTTGCAATTTTTTCAGCAATGATAGTGTTTCGTTGGTTATCAGCTAGGAAATAAAAATAACAAGGTCATCAGACTAATTAAAAAGTGGAAATTTTCAAAATAAACAAAATCGAGGGCTGTGAATGGCAGGTTAAGTAGAGGCAGAGAAATAGACTTGAAAATGGTAATGAATGCAAAAATGGGGCTGAAATATCTAAATAACTGGTAGAAAGTGAAGGGGTCGAAAGAGTAAGAGAGAGAGAGAGAGAGAGAGAGAGAGGGGGGAGAGAGAGAGGAAATCGGAAAAAGGACTACACATAGAAATGGATCTAAACTTTCAATTTCTAACTACACTATATGACAGCAATATTAATCTGATGAACTTGTAATCTGAGTTTTTTGTAAAACGCAGCCGCGAAGAGAAACTGGAAGTCTACTGGGTGACCTACTGATGAACTGTATGATCTTTTGTTGAGTAAACACCGAATGTGTCATCAGACATCTTTTACATGGCAACATAACACGACATGGAGAGCCGCATGGAATAGCTTTGCCTATTTCAAAATTCTGACTTTCTCTGCTGGGTTTAAGCTTGAGATCTTTAGACCTAGAAACCAACATTTTAGCACTGATCCATAGGGAAATATTTCTGTTTAGTTCACCGAAGTGCCTACCTCTTCTCCCCCCCCCCCCCGCACCCGACTGTCCACTTTGCCTTCCGGTCCTTAGCGTCGGAAAGCGCCCGGCGGCATTATCTGCACACCTCTTCGATCTATGCGACAGTTTTGTATTTTTTTCGGCAGTGAAGTATTTATAAGTCATTTTTGAATATGTAGTACGATCTACACGACTTAGGAAATAAAATAAAGGCGATAATCTGTCTTCACGTTGCCTAGGCAACGGTCTTGAACTTCCGCGAGCGTGGGTCAGCTGTTTCGTTCGTAAACATAGCGGGATTAAATACTGCGGGTATTGAAACTGAACTGAATATAGGTGAAGAAAGTGACACAAAATCGTTGAGTAGGGGTGGAGGTGAATAACATATCAACTAATATAATTCTAGTGATAACGGCGGTATAATTGAAAACGGATATCGAGAATTCGGACCTGATGCCGCGGCATTTCAGGAAACACAAACATTTCGTTTCGTTACTCCGAACCATTATATGAATGATGTTGAACCTGTCCATAATTTCTAAAGGGTTATAAGAGAACTGGATTAGTTTTTTCACACGCTAGGAGACAAACTATTCAGTGAGATAGCCAATTGCATATATATCAATGCAGAATTCAAACAGGCACATTCCGGTAAAATAGATACAGAATGGGAAGACACTTGCTCAGAGGAAATAAAAGTTGATATACATGGGCATCATTACACTTCCAGAATCACGTAATTATTGGTTTAGATGGATTCAGACAACGTGAGAATGTGACAAATACAGCCAACCTCTTTGTTGAGTAACACCAGTAGGGGGGAGGAGGTTTGAACCAACAACCTTACGACTCTATGAATAGAGGAACGGATGTGATAGTATGTTAACTAATATTATTGCAAATTTGAATACATTGTGATCAATTGTTGTTATTATATTTAACGTTTCCTGAAACGATGTGCTCTGCTTAAATTTTTCCTAAATAATAGGTTGAAACCTTGGGATAAGCGGAGTGAGAATGTGGGTGGGAAAGGGTTAGATTGGTTTCTCAAGACTAATTCCTGCAACGTGATTACTGAAGCTTATTCTACAAATGGCGAATTGCTTCCTTTAGATCCTATATTTCTGAATTATTGAGGTATGACGTACCAGATTTTACGTGACAGCAAATTTTGGTAACGTATCAAATGGATTTAGATTGGGCCATCAACTTTAAAACATCCGTTTAGTTTTCAGCGCTCGTTGCTAAGTTTAATCTGTGTGGAGATGGAATCCCAATACCTGTCATCCACACTACTGTTACTCTCGCTTGCAGTTCGAAAATGCTTTCTCTCGTTTATATCCTTTTTTTTTTTTACTGAAATATTGGAAATGATATCTAAAGTGGTTCCAATAAATAAAATGATATGACTTCTGGCTCCTCAATCCGACATCATTAACTTATTTTTATCCTGTATTTTATCACCAACTGCTCCTTGAGTTTGTGGATGATGATTCTTTCATTTTTCCTGGCTTTCTTCCTAGTTAACTGGGACCTCACTGATAAGGATTAAGTTTCTCGAATTGATACCTTTCCTTACACCAACCATATGTGTAAGGATGTATTAACTCCTCCTGACAAACTATCTGTCTCAGCAATTGCCTGGTGGAGCAAACCACGGTAAAAACATCTTCAGGGCTGCCGAAAGTGGGGTAAGAACCCACTATCTCCCGAATGCAAGCTCACAGATGCGCGACCCTAACCGCACGGCCAACTCGCTCGGTAGACTAATTACGTTTTGGTGGGTAGTGTAGTTTTGTGCAATAGATACACACTCTGCTTCGTTAGAAAATACTCAGTTTTTGCTATGGTTTAATGTGGCAAGGATTCCGGCGGCGCAAACGAGGTAAATGGCTTGGATCTGGAAGGTAGTGACCGTGGCGTTAATTAAAATACAGCCTCAGCATTTGTCTGGAGTGAAAATAAGAAACCACGGAAAACCGTTTTCAGGGCTGTCCCGGTGAGTTTCGAACCCACCATCCCCCGAATCCAATCTTACAGCTACGCGGCCCGAACTGCGTGACAAATAGGCCGGCAGAAAATAGAAATCAGGTGCATGATTCTTACTGACATTCCGAAAATATGATGTCTCTTTGTTTCCAATGAATTGTATCTGTGGTGTGACCCTGGAGAGGTTGTTTTTTTTTTTTTTTTGCTTTACGTCACACGGACACAGATAGATCTTATGGCGACGATGGGACAGGGAAGGGCTAGGACTGGGAAAGAAACGACCGTGGCCTTAATTAAAGTACAGCCCCAGCATTTGCCTGGTGTGAAAATGGAAACCACAGAAAACCATCTTCAGGACTGCCGACAGTGGGATTCAAACCCTCTATCTCTCGAATACTGGATACAGGCCGCACTTAAGCGACTGCAGCTATCGAGCTCGGTCCCCCCCACCCCCCCTAGAAAAGGAATGTCAAAAGTTAACGGGGAAACTAATTCTAGTAATTCGGTATATTAATTCCAATGCCTTGCAACGGGCAATATGAAACTCGCAAGTTGTTGAAACGTACAATTATATTTCGTTTGAAAGGTCAGATATGTAAATACCCCACCAAACATCACCACACTTTTACAAAATTTAATTACGTTATTGCCTAACCGCCCAGTCATTCTGCCTCTATTATCTTCTAGAGAGTCGTATTCTGTAGATATCAGTTACTCTTTGGCAACCTTCGTATATATAAATATTTTAATCAATTGAGGTTGTTGAAATTTATGGAGGATGATATATTTTGTGTATTTTAAAATTCTCTCAGAACAAGAAAGCGTAGTCATAAAAAATGATCGAATCTCACGTATATGCATAATAGCAGGGAACAATAACCTTAATTGAGTACCTTTTTATTTCGCTTTGAATTCAGGCAGTTAGCACATTTATTTGATGGATTATATGCCATACACTTAAATGATTTGACTGAAAGGTGAATCTCAACAATTTGCTGCATACCTCGATAGGAGATGAACTGGGAGTAGTTTTAGTTTATTGCTTTTCTTACAGGGCGGGACTTGGGCTATGAAGCCTGCTATTGTGCCAAACCATATTATGCAACACCGTTATACAATTTATAGAATAATGTAATCTACCGAGCTCGATGGCTTCAGTCGCTTAAGTGCGGCCAGTATCCAGTATTCGGGAGATAGTGGGTTCGAACCCCACTGTCGGCAGCCCTGAAGATGGTTTTCCGTGGTTTCCCATTTTCACACCAGAAAAATGCTGGGGGTGCACCTTAATTAAGGCCACGGTCGATTCCTTCCCACTCCTAGCCCCTTCCTGTTGCATCGTCGCCATAAGTCATACCTGTGTCGGTGCGACGTAAAACAATTTGAAGAATAATGTAAATAGTAGTATACATACAATCATTAGCTAAACATATTTCTAAATATTACTAACATTAATTTACTTGAGTAATTTACATGAGTAATATTTATCCCATAATTTCACTCCAAATTTGGACTTACCTTTTAAAAAATGTAACCACCTCGGCTTCATCAATGTAAACATTTCTGCAATATTATCCAGTTCCAACCACTAGTAACTCTTTTAAAAGTATTTTGAGATGTTATAAATATATCTAACTTCAAGGTTGAAAGGACCTAAAGAGCTTTAACTTTTTATATACCTTCTTCTTATTTTTATTCTGCTTTTCTTATTTCTCGTCACAGAAAGTTGGCAAATATTACGGAGTACAAATAAATAAATAAATAAATAAATAAATAAATAAATAAATAAATAAATAAATAAATAAATTTCACTTTCTGTGCCAGCGTTGCCGTATAGTGCATGTTGAGCTACAGCTGCCGGTTCTGCACACGTTCAAGTTTTTCGTCGGTCTGGTCTTCTATGATCAGTTGTACCTGGTTGCACATTAGGGGTTAAAACTTAGTATGATTTCCCGTCAAAACTGAGTATCTCCTATTTTTTGACGTAG
Source organism: Anabrus simplex (assembly GCF_040414725.1). Classification (NCBI taxonomy): domain Eukaryota; kingdom Metazoa; phylum Arthropoda; class Insecta; order Orthoptera; family Tettigoniidae; genus Anabrus; species Anabrus simplex. Next base: position 304,511,703 of record NC_090267.1, read on the forward strand.
TGTACCCAAAGTGATATTCTACATTCTGCGCAATATTCGCATTTCGAAAATCTGGGACAAAGCCGTAGATGAGTATCATTCTACACCATTATACACCAGACACGAAAGCTAAAATCCTCTGATAAGGTCTTGAGTTGACCTAAAACGGATACATATCTGAGAAATTGGCAAAATAAACGAAATTACAGACAGCGTACCCCCTTCAACTTTATTTATGGAGATAAGCATGGACACGTTTATCAGTTCAGACCTTCATTTCGAGATTTACTGCTTTTAAATGGTTCATCATATAGAAAAACGGATTGCGCCATCAGATACCGCTTTTTTATGCTCTGCGTGGTTGGTCCTGTGAAATTCTCTCGTACCTCCTATATGCAGAAGATCATGAATAGGCTGAAGCTGGCGTGCGGTTTTCACACATTGCTTTATTTTCGTACACTCATGTGCAGCTGGAATAATGGAATTTGTCTAGCAGATGGCCACTGGTCGTGTCAGTGTGCGTACTGAATTTGATGATACTATCTTTACCATAAGTGTGTCAAAATATACATGTAAAAATTTACAAAATTAAACTAAAATCGAGGAATGCTGCTCTAACTAACGTATAAGGGATTGATATACGAATAAAGTCATAGGGCCAACGTTGTAGATCTCTCTAAATGGAGCGCGACTCTGCTACCTGTTTTGTGATACGACTTACCGTTTAACCACGGATTTCCCCGAAACGAAGGACTGCTCTGCCATCAAAAGTGCCTCCATATATCGATATTTTTCGGGACCAAAATGTTATACAAGTGAATATCTTGGAATTTTTCCTCAAAGGAAGGAGAGTCCAGTTTTCGGGATTAGCACTCTCATATATACGGATAAATTAATGAAGGAAAGTAATACTGTTATGAAAGTTGGCATTCATTGAAGATAGGATAATGACTGATGACTGCTGGATAGGACAAATATGAAAATGCCAATTGGAAATGTGAAATGTGCCTCACTAAGTTGTAATTATGAGTTATGAATTTAAGAAAGCGGTAACAGAGGAGAAATTTAAGCGAAGGGATTCTTTGATAGGAAGGTAAGTAATTAAAGCAGAAAACAGCAGAATGGAAATACAGTAAACATTATAGCATATGCCAGTGTGAAATATTGGGCTACACTCCGCGGTGTTTTTGGAATATTAACAGCCAACTTTAGTGCTATTCGAAGACGATTGTAACCTCCAACGGTATTCTGTGAATTTGCAGAATAGTGATGAATGATGATGATGATGATGATGACGATAACAATAATTAATAATATGACCGCAGCTACCGTGTGCAGACATGTTATCATCATTCCTTTTGCGCTGCTTGTTTGCCAATTTTGACCATTCAGTTTACTCTTCCACATGAGAAAGATAGGGATCTCTGTTGGGCGATCTATAGCTGAGCTTTCAATGATTTTTCTCGCGTGAATGCCAATTGCGTAAATCTTTTACATCGTATGACCTGGAGTGCGGAATGGACTTTATCCACCGATCTCCGCCGTGTTTTTAACCCGCGAGTTTAGGATTCATAGGCTGGCATTCTACCACACAGGGAGCTAGCTGTACTTACGATTTGTATGACAGACATGTCACGCAGGACATCACAGACTTAAATAAGTAACCCATGATATGAACTAATGTACACATGAATTGAAGTTGGTAAACGAGTGGACTTAATATGGGAAGTACGAAACCTCATTTGCTGAGGTAAATGTCGATGCATTCACAAAAGCCGATTATTTTATCAAGGCTTGTAAGTGTTGCGAACAAAATATTATTTGACAGTGCCAATAGTATATTCGGTTGTTATTTCTCTTCATTTTCTCCCCTCGCCTTTCCAAAATCCAGTTTAGTTCACGGGTGCGCTGTGTCTTACTTAAAGACTTCTCCAATTTCATGGCCGGATACGCTTCCTGTTGACAACCCTATGTTGACAACGCTATTGCATACACCTGGGTGGTTGGTAGTATAGTGTGGTGCGTTATGTGGATGAAGAACAGTGAATTGAGACGAACACAAATATTAAGTTCCCGTGTCGAAGGAATTATCCAGGCGAGACTAAAACTTCTACCATGCCGGAAATGGAAGCTAGGACATTCTGAATTGAAGGCCTCGATTCTGACCATTCAACCCAGGAACCGGACATGTATTTACTAGTTAAGCCCACTAAATGCCGTGGTTTGTTCTTCATAATTTCGGAAATGATGTACATATCGATTCATTTATCCATGGAATTCTTTAGCTGCTCTGCCTCTCGCACCTTTCTTTATCTGAAGCCACAATCATAGAATTTGTTGAACAAGGAGAAGTTGACTGTGTCATAATGTCGGGTTTTAATTGAAATTTGTCTTATGAAACGAATTCTATTATGTAACAAAATTAACACTTATCTCTTCTGTGTCTAGAAAGCTGCTACCTGGTGCTAAGCACTTTATAAATAAGCGTCTGATGATTTGTTGCAGAAAGCAAGGATACGTCACGGAGTACTTTTATAATTAAGACAGTCTTTGCTTCATTCAGAGACAGGAAGTATCGTGTTCGTCTGGCCTTTAAAGACGACGTGAACTACTTTAGCGCGTAGAGGCGCACGGCTGTGAGCTTGCATCCGGGAGATCGTGGGTTCGAGCCCCACTGTCGGCAGCCCTGAAGATGGTTTTCCGTGGTTTCCCATTTTCACTATCCCATCGTCGCCATGAAGACCTATCTCTGTCGGTGCGACGTAAAGCAACTAGCAAAAAAAAATCATTTTAGTAATTTATCCGTTGTTTTAACCAAGACAAGAACAGAAGAAAACTTTTGGAATTATGATGTGTTGAAGAATTATCAGAAGTACCAGGATCAAAACTCTCACTGGAGAAAAGTTTCAAGAAAATTTGAAGGACAGAAAGAAAATTTGGAAGATAAAAGCTCAATTCTTCTAGTATCAGCTGCGACGCAATGCGTTACCAACAACCGTGTATTCTCAGAGAAAGGAAAAGAGAAAGGCCAATAAAGAAAATTATCGAAGGAATCCTAAAATTATGAAATAATATATAAGTTAGAGAGGTTAGACAGGTCAGGAATGAAGAGTATCCTGAAAAAGTAAATAATGGTAGGATACAGTTCTTTGAAGACATCACAAATAACTCGCAATTTTTTATTAACTTCAGGATTCTAATTTTGATGACAGGTGACTTATTTCGCAAATCGATAATATTGAAGTCATTTCCTCCATTAATAAAATAGAAATGCGCACATCTTCTCTGCTACATTTTGTTATGCTCTTTGCCCTTTTCATTCACTGGTCGCATTTACGCTTGTACCAGCAACAGAAACAATCTTTTGTTGCTTGGTGGAAGCTACACTTTGAGTAAATGTTAAGGTAGAAACTGTGCACGGAGAAACGAGAAAGCACATAACCCTGGGGCTGTTCGGTGCTCTTCCTGTTTCGATTTAATGTCTCTTTCTTTCCGAAGAATTTCAAGTTTATCTCGCTGCGATTTGCTTCTTCTTTCGCCCAGTAGTTCGACGTACATGTGTGTTGCTTGTAGGTCGTGTGAATTTCAATTACTCTTTAAGGAACGGCTCCCGCGGCTAGACCGTATAACAGCCTGGACGGAGTCATTTTTACAGAATGTATATTTAATTTCCAGAAGTTTATTTTTAGGGTAACGCCAAATTTGTAAGCCATACGTTGGTGGTGTGAAGATACCTTTGGCAGTAAAGAGTTGTCTTGCTGTGTCCAATGATAATCTCTCCACAAAATGAATTTCCTCCATTAACGCAAAGGTTTCATTGGTTAAATGCCTGGAAAAATGAAAGTATTACGTGAATTAATGGAATGAGAATGGAGGATAGGAAAATTAACGCCAATTTAGGTCTAACAAGTCTCATTCAGTACGAGTAAGGAAGGAACAAGGGTGGAACAGAGGAGTAAGGTAGTAAGAGATTGCTATAAATAAGTAGCGGAAGTGGTAACTCGAGTAAATGCTAGTCATTTTAAAACACATTTCAGAATTTTCTCTGAAAATGTAGTTTTTGAAATCTCAATGAAGGGTGTTGCTTTAGTTCCTTACCACCTCTTTAACGTTTTAATTACTACGTGCGTAGGCCTACCAGTATCGTCGCTATCCCATGTGCCGGAAATTTTTGCCTCAGTTACTATGGATTTACGCATAGGATCTCTTCTACAATACGACAGCTGATGACGTCTGACTTTCTGCTTTTGAATTCTGTCCCGAGTTGACGCTATTCGTCGATTCAGAGTGAACTGTATTTTTGTATCTCTCGGACTATGTCGCCGCCTGTTGCCATTTCTTGATGGATGCAGTATTTTTGTATACGTCTATTGGAACAGGCCAGAGCAAAGTGTAGCTTGCATCTAAGTCCCTGTCTCACCCATGGCTGTGGGCAATATGGAAGCATCTGGGGTATGGGTGGTGCTGAGTAAAGACATTTGGAGCACAACTAGTGTTTGAGGGTTATGGAAGGTGTTGCTCATAGGATCAGTCGTGCTGCAATGGCACATTCTGGTCCAGTGAGGAAAGCATGGTAAACTACCTCTCTCCTCGTCTTGCCAAGAGCGCCTCATTTGGGCTCTGCCATTGGTTTTTGCGGTTTCCCTATAACTACATAGCCTTTGGTAGTGCTATTTGTGGATCCAATCAGCCTCTGGGCTGACGACCCAACAGAGAGACAGGACTATGCCGTACGATTTGTTGAAGAAAGCAACAAATCCATTCCTTCTAAAAAAGAAATGGTGTATGGCTTTTAGTGCCGGGAGTGTCAGAGGACAAGTTCGGCTCGCCAGGTTCAGGTCTTTTGATTTGACTCCCGTAGGCAACCTGCGCGTTGTGATGAGGATGAAATGATTAAGACGACACACACACCCAGCCCCCATGCCAGAGAAATTAACCATTGATGGTTAAAATTCCCGACCCTACCGGGAATCGAACCCGTGATCCCTGTGACCAAAGGCCAGCACGCTAACCATTTAGCCATGGAGCCGGACTCCACTCTAGCTGATCAGGTGCGATATAGCTGCTCGCGAGCGTGGCCAGAGGGAAGCTCAAAATTTTCCAATTTTTTAAACTCTGCTAAATTGTGTGTCTGTGATTTATATTTATATGAAGTCTATTTTGAATTTAAAGAATAATGTATACACACAGGAGCAGAATATTTGCCCCGTTTGCTCTAACAATAGTTCCTATGGTTTATCCGAAAAAATGTATAATGGCTCTACTCCCTTTAGTTCAGTAGTAGTAGTAGAGTAGTAGTAGTATTAGTAGTCGTCAAAAACGTTAAGATGTCAAAAAAGACTTCAGACGAAGTGAAGCTTATTGCATGTGAAATGCAGGCCTGCTGAATAGCTTGATTCATAGAAACAGACTCCTCAAGTTAACGCCATTTTGGTGCAAATTTCACTCAGGTTGTAATTTGCGTTTGCAATTACATTTTCAGGAGTAAACAGAAGTAGGTCGTATGATATTTAACACCAAGCTAGCTAAGCTCTCTGGGATATTTTAAAATCCACCGAAAGCGTGCAATACCGTACGCTTCCCTCATTAGAGAATTCCATTTGATCATAAATTACCGCAGAACGTAACACGCCTACGACAAACCACCGCACCACAATACAGTTTACTCTCGTGCTCTGACATTCGTATTGGGTTGTATACCGAAGACCACAATATATTCGGCTGCGAATATAAATAATTTAATTAATCCTATAAAATATGTGTGCCTGTCTCACAGATGTTTCTTTATTGATTGTAAATATGTATTTAAAATCTACACGCTTGAGGCTGCCTTCAAACATTGAGTATAATTCTGATCGAAAGCTGTACAATGTTTTCACTATTCTCTTCTTTATGATGACAATGATGATAATGATGACGACGGATGAAGAGTGATTGGTTACTTTCTGCACTTCCCTTTAAAAGAGTCGTCACCGCCATCATTATTTTTGTTTCTATTGTTGTTATTATTATTATTATTATTATTATTAGTAGTAGTAGTATTACAGGGAGAATTTTTGAATAGTGATCTGAGTAGTGGAGTAATGTATGTTCTAACACAATGGGTGATATGTCAGCATTTTCTCACGAGGTCATTGATCCTAGTAGTAGAGTAAGGGGTTCTGACCCGAGGTATGTAGTAGGGGTGTGGTGGTTCGCGGATTTTGCGTACGAGAGCAAGCCTAACCTCGCAGGACTTAGTTTTATAGCCAGATGCCCTTCCTAACCGCATATGGCGCAGTTTTACGGCCAGATGCCCTTCCCGGCGCAACCTTTGAGGGGCCTACTATTAGTGGTCAATGACCTCGTGGGAATATGCTGACGCAGCACCCATTGTTTGAGAACATACATTGCTCCACTACTGATCAGATAAACAATCTCACCAATGTAGGAAACGAAAACAGGGATATCTGCGCTTCCTTCTCGGCTAAGATCGTACGGCCAGGCACGTGCGTTTCTCCTCGTGGGAGGTTATGGTTGCCAAATATGGTGAAGAAAAGTGTAAAAATTATTTTTTTCCGTGTAGACTTACTCTTATTACGAGATTTCAAGCGAGTGGCTGCGCGATTTATATCACGTAGCTGGCAGCTTGCATTCTGGAGATAGTGGGCAGCGCTGAAAATGGTTTTCCGCAGATTCCCATTTTCACACCAGGCAAATGTTGGGGCTGTTCCTTAACCCTGTACAAGGGTAGCCATGAAGCCAGTCTGTGTCGGTGCGACGTAAATAATATTGTAAAACAATGGCAGAAGAAAATTTCTAGGTGTCACTCACTGTACGACCTTTTAATCATTTTAGTTTTTAACTTAATATTTTCTTTACTTAAAATATAAGGTATAGGCAATTTATGGTTAAATATACCACTGACAGATATTTGTTCTAAAGGTGTAATTCACCCTTTTTCACACGGTCTTCCCTGTTTCTGTCAGAATTACGGTAATATTCTAATAGTAATAATAATTGATGTATGCCTACCCCTTAGTCCTGCTTACTGTTACGAGATGGGGGATGAGGAGAAATGATGATGTATGTCACGTTTGTACGACCGGATACACTTGATGGTCCCAGCCTCAGTTGAGGAACAAACGAAGATGAAAAAAATGTGGTGACAGGAACTGGGTAAGATGGTAAAGGAAATTGGCTGTCACCTATGATTGGGAACTGTTCCGGTTCTTTTCTGGAAGCGCCTTCAAACGTGCGACCACTCCGCTTAATAATAATAATAATAATAATAATAATAATAATAATAATAATAATAATAATAATAATAATTGTACCGGGAAGTACACGTCAATTCCGCACATTCAAATGAAGCGCCTTAAAGAGCTCTATCTATCAAACAAAACTTGAAACTGCTACTGCATGAAGTTGGAACATTAATCAGAAGATGTCACTACTGAATAATTGAGAAGTTTGTCATTTCTAAGTTTCCTAAACTGATTGGATTTATTTTGTTTTGTTTTGGTGTACATCAAGAAGTTTGAACTTTTCCCATAGATGTCACTCCTAAAAACTGAGGTAATGCACTCTGGTGCATGATAAAAGAGTAAATGATTTAAAGAAGTTTTGTGTTAATATGTTTTCTCAACTAAATTAACTGTCATTTATTTTGTTATTTCAAGGTTTGCAACACTTCCCTCATATTTCGCCATTTTTTGAATCTGGCAAATCATGTATTTTCTGAAAATATTTTCCAGCCAATCACTGGATTCTTGTAGGTTTCTGGTTAATCCAATAAAATTGAGAGAGTGTGTCCGGATTAGTCCAGAAACCTCTCGAACCGTCCCCTCGCGTATATAAGCCGCGGCATTTCAGGCCACCTTGTCTTTGGATCACCGTATTTCTGAGAGAGAGAGAGAGAGAGAGAGAGAGAGAGAGAGAGAGTGTGTGTGTTTTTAAGGCCGGAGGCGGGGCGCCTCATTCTCCGCCAGGCAGTTCAACAGCCCAGGTAATGGCCACCAGACTTATTTTTCTATAGCTACCTCCGCAGACTTACACGAGGCGAAGGTCCTAATTTGTAACTATGTAACCTGTTTTCCAAAAATGTAAACCTTCTTTTGGCTAATGTAAAATATCATAAATACTCAATCTGTAAATCCGGGATAGAGAGTGCGTTACCCTTTCGAGTTCCCCTTCAATTTAATTTGAGGTGACTATGATTTTGTAGCCGGCCCCGTGGTGTAGGGGTAGCGTGCCTGCCTCTTACCCGGAGGCCCCGGGTTCGATTCCCGGCCAGGTCAGGGATTTTTACCTGGACCTGAGGGCTGGTTCGAGGTCCACTCAGCCTACGTGATTATAATTGAGGAGCTATCTGACGGTGAGATGGCGGACCCGGTCTAGAAAGCCAAGAATAACGGCCGAGAGGATTCGTCGTGCTGACCACACGACACCTCGTAATCTGCAGGCCTTCGGGCTGAGCAGCAGTCACTTGGTCGGCCAAGGCCCTTCAAGGGCTGTAGTGCCATGGGGTTTGGTTTGGTTTGGTTTGGTTTGTTATGATTTTGTAACCTTTTTTGTAAAGTGTTAAATTAACCTCCATTCTAGTCACATCAGTAGCTTGGGATTAGCCTCTACATCATCGGGCCGAGAGCCCAATTAGGGTTTTTAATTTTCTAGGAGGGCAAGTGTACGCCTCCATTCATTTAGTGTTCGGGCCATTAATTTAACCTTTTCTTCTTTCCATGAAGGCCCAGTAGTTTGGGTAATTGATACCCCTGTGTAAAAGATTGTAAATGTTAGGTTGGGCCTAGAGAGGCCGGATGGTGTTAGATTTTGTGTCATATTGCCTTGAGTAGACTGTAAGAAATTGGGAGCGCAGTCTCTTTGTTTAGTGCTGGAGGCATGTAAGCTCCTTTCTGAGATTTCTGTAACATTGAGGGGTGCCTCTGGAAGACTGTAAAAAATGTATCTATTGGAGCAAGGTTATATTTTCTTTTCAAAATAACGAAATAACAAACATGGCAGGTACAGAGTAGCAAGGCAACAAAAGTACAATTACAATATTTACAGGATTTGGGCTTCGAGCCCCGCGATCACAATTCTTGAGCAATCAGCTCAGTTTTAACCCAAACACAAGTTTTAACAGAGGGGCAGAAAACCCCATTCATGCCTAGGAGCACTTGCTCCAAAATACACAGTAAGGCCTCCTTGAGGCGCGCAGAAAACAAAATTTTCAAGAAAGGGTTACTTGCCCTTAATATCCAAGCCTACCATAGGCCACTCCGAATTCTACCTTCAAGCTGTCCTCTAAGGACATGTACACAGGGGTAAAATACCCAACCTACTGAGGTCTATTAAGTGAGAAAAAGGTTAATTACATGACCTCTAAAATAACAATTTGAGAGGAGGCGATCAGCACTCCTAATGCATTTGCTTTAAAACCTAATCTGGCTCTAGGCCACTAATGCAAGGGCTAATCCCATACTACAGAGGTGACTTTAGAAAAGAACAATTTACTTTACGTTAACGAAGAATAGGTTGAGAAAAATAAGTTCACCTCAAAACAATATGATTGGGAGCTCGAGAGGGTTAAGCACTCTCTATCCCGATATGCAGTTTAAAGATAGAATAGATACATTTTAAGGAAGGTTACATTATGGAAAAACTTCGGACCCGCCCCGAGAGTTAAACTGCTGAGCTAGCAAAGAAAGAAGTTATTAATTGTCCATTACCTTGTTGTTGACCGCCGCCGAAGGAAGAGGCGCTTCCCGCCCCCTGCTATGTAATTTACACACTGAAAGATGGAACAGAAGTGGCGCAGAGACCCTAAAATCAGCAGTTTATATACTCTCGCGGAAGGTTCGAGGCGTTAGGGGAATGAGAACACCCTCCCAAAAGGATTTTATTGGTTCATCAAGAAACCCCCTACACAATACGAAGAAGAAACATATTATTGGTTAAAAATTAATTAAAGAAATTCGGGATTGGCTAGATACAAAACAAGGGGAAAGAAAGGGTTAATATTGCCAACGTAAACAATGACTGAAAGAAATTTAGCAAAGAACAAACTTTTGAAATTAAATTTTCTCCAAAAACAAACAGTTCTTTCACTCCGCACTAGGATGCACTATTGTTGATCTTCAGTAGTGTCCTCTAGAAGAGAAAGTTCACACTTCTTACTACAAGCAAAACAAAAATACGTCGAAAATGACACAGTTCAAAAACTCCACAATTTCCAGGTAGTGACATCTTCTGAGAAAGTAGAAAATTAATACCGTAGATAAAGTTCAGACTTCCTCCAGCAGAGGAGTTTCAACTGGCGCACATTTTGAATTAGCGGCGTGGAGGTGTACCGCCCGGTATAATAATAATAATAATAATAATAATAATAATAATAATAATAATAATAATAATAATAATAATTGATACTGTTGTTATTAGTTTCACGTTCCAATAACTACTTTTACGGTTTTCGGAGATGCCAAGGTCCCTGAATTATCTTCAGGATTAGTTCGTTTATATTCCAGTAAAGTAGCTGACAAGAATCTGGTATATTTGAGCACCTTCAAGCACCCCTGGATTGCACAGGGAGTGAACCCACCAACTTAGACTCAGAAAGCATTCGCTCTACCGTCTGAGCCACTCAGCCCTGAAGGTATGAAATTATTTCTTCTCTGTAGTTAATCTGATCCAAATAACTATCGAATGTTTCAGGATTCGACCCGAAACTCTTTAACACAGCAAGTAAATACCTAAAAAAAGTTTATAAAACCTCATTTTCCTGTGTTCAATTGAAGCATGTTACTTTCTATGTGCTGGTTGGTATTCCAAACTGAGTAAATCATCTTCTTAATGTTCGTCTATGTTTCGTGTTGTTTAAGAAATGCAATGCACAGGATGTCACTGTTTTACCAATGAAGTTACTCTCCCTGCCCAAGGGAGAAAGTAACTCGGTATAGGTTTTACTCTGGTCGTGAAGTGTAACACATTAGGCTAGTAACGTTGAGCTGTGTACAATCTGGAGATCAGCCAGTAAACTGATGTTTACACTGTACCCTTTTGGGTTGACGAGTGAGAAGGGATAACTTACGCTGCAGTACATGTTTTGATCACCTCCCTGTACACAACACGGCAGATGAGAACATCCAGAAAGTAAATTACTATTCAATTTACATTTCACAGATATTTTACACATATATATGAAATATATTTTCAAATATTTTGAAATGAATATCATCATTCAAAGGATACAACCGATTTTTAGTAAATTGAAAATATCACACCATAAAACCGTCTCATTGTTCTTTCTTGCAATGGAATAATTTATCCCGGTCAATCCGAAGACCCGCAAATTATAAGGTGAGCACGACGAATACTCTCGGCCCTTATCATTTGCTTTCAAGATCGCAAACGCTATCTCACCGGGAATCGAACACGAGGCCTACGTGTGAGACGCTGGCATGCTACCATTAGAACACAGTGGATTATAAAATTTCACTTACATTTATGACTAGATACTGGAGTTTCAGATTTTTAGAGTCATTTCAATTATTTTTAAACCAAAAGAAAGCCAAACCCCATGGCGCAACAACTCCGAAGGGCCATGGCCTACCAAGCGAAGGCTCGCAGATTGCGAGGTATCATATGGTCTGCACGCGACGAATTCCCTCGGCCGTTGTTCTTGGATTTTTAAACTATTTACTTTTCAATTCGTCAAAAATATACTTAATATTAGAAACATTTAAGCTCTTTAGGTTTTTTGAGTTGTGAAATTACCAGCGCTTCTCCCCAGAGTAGCAGTGGGCTCATCGGTTGGATTGCTACATCTTTCCAAGACGCTGGTGGCTAGTACACCGTTGAGATACCATTACAAGCCTCCTATGACAATAATAATGTTGTTGGATTTACGTCGCACTAGCTAACTTTTCACGGTTTTCCGAGACGCCGATGTGCCGGAATTTAGTCCCGCGGCAGTTCTTTTACTTGGCAGTACGAGTCTGACGTTTTTGAGCACCTTCAAATAACACCTGACTGAGCCAGGATCGAACCTGCCAAGTTGGGGTCAGAAAGCCTCAACCTCCTATGACAGTTCTACATTTCTAATCGATGAGGTTAAATTATGGTTTCCTTCCGCGAAATTAATTTTTGATATTCAATTTTATTTAGAAGTTTTGTAGCCAGTGAAGCGAATGCCTTAATTCTTTTTATTCAAAACATAAGTGGAATGTTCTCTGTTTTTTATAACAATTGTGTAGAATATCTCAAACACTGGTGACGGGCAGAGACAGTAAAGGCGTTCTCGCTTCACCTCGAAAGATTTCGGGTAGAATGTCTGGTTGATTGCCCTCAAATTCTTGTAGTAAACGAGAAAATTGTGTGCCAGTTTAACTTCTGGCGTCCAAAATGATCGAGCACAAATCTAACTACTCTGTCCTACTTACTGCCGAGGCGTTACCTTCCGCTCTTGTGAATGTCCTGCACAGCCTATTTGAAGATAAATATATTTCGTTAGCGTTATCTGCATTATTAAAACTGTTGTAGGCACAATAGGTACAAAATTAAAAAAAATTGGAACGCCGCAGTACATCCAATTAAGCTCATATTTTCTGCACTTAATAATAAAATACATCAATATGTTCGTAAGTATACATAATCCGTCAAACATTTTCCCTTTCTTTTAATATGCTGTTTACCGAGCAAGTGATTGTGTGTTCGAACCCCACTGTTGGCAGTCCTGAAGATGGTTTTTCGTGTGGTCCCATTTTTACATCAGGCTGTGCCTTAATTAAGCCCCCGGTGGCTTCCTTCCCATTCCTAGCTCTTTCCTATCCCATCGTCGCCGTAAGACCTATCTGTTCCGATGCGATAAAGCGGATTGAAAAATTATGCTGCATATTACAGTTATACTAAATATAGTCTACCGTCCGTAATATGGAACAAAGGACAGGTATTGTTATTGGATAAAGAAATTAATTTTCTAAACAATATTTTCATTCATTAGTATATTAAAACGACGTTCGTTCTACGAAATTAATATTAGAAAAGCTTTACTCGCTGAATTCTTAGAATAAATTACGTTACGTTGTTGTTACACTTGTATCAGATAACAATACGGAAATGGTCTGGGCAATTTCTCCGTGACAAAATATATGTTATTATTATGGTCTTTGTCTACAGTTAATGTGAGATTAAGCCTTGAAGGATATAATTCACAATGGTCAATGAAAATGTGTACAGCGCGGAACCTGTCCACTCACCTAAGATAATTAAATTAACTTAATTAATACCACCACTTCTTACGATAAATATCTCCTTTCTGAATATACTCATACGTAAACGATAAAAACATAGGATTGTTTGAGAAGCTTATACTGCTAGATGCAGAGGTATAAGCTACAGATAGTAGGGCTGGGGATATGCATTCCGTATTGTAAGCGAGTTCATATTCAGTGTAGTCTGGAACTGGAGCTATTTGTAGCCAAAGGGTATTCACATTCGATCTCAAAGGACTCTTTCATGTTGGTACTGGACTAGCCGTGTCCCAGGGCCAAACGTGAGGATATTCATATCGATGTATATTAAAAATATCGGGGATTTATATTGCTTTTATAGATGATTAGTTTAAAGATAGCATAGCTCAACATATCTCAGTTCAATAAATAAGATGACATGGACTTAGGGACTTAGTGTACAAGTGTATATCTACGAGGGCTATTATTTTTTAACATCCGATCGGTCGTGAAATTAAAACCACTGTGAGAACTCGACGAAGCGTTGTGTAGATGTGTTGCGCAGTATCTCTAGAATGCCTGCTGACCGCATCACGACACACTTGTAAGTTCCGAGCTGGTAGTGAGCACGTAAAATGCTTATGACTAGGGTTAGGATTTTTAGGTGTAAGTTCCAGATGAAAAAAGGAAGGGAAAGGTGCTGTAATAAGGTAAAAAAAAGGACGAAAATGTGCTCATTCATTCAACTAATGCAACGATTTCTATTTCCTCTATTCTATTTTATAGAATTAAAAACAAGCACATCAAATTATCACTTATAAAAAGAAGGGAAAACGAAGCTTTTGCACTTCAAAACATCTCTACATTTTTAAAAGTAAGTCTATTTATATTAGGAGATAGAACGTCTTTGTAGATGCTAAAGCTTCTTTCGACATCCACAGAAACGAGTAGGGAAAACCTTGTATTCACTTCAAATGGCAACTCTACAGATGTGGCGAATTCCTCAAAGCCTGGATTCTTCTGAAGACTATACTCAAGTTTGTCTTTGGCAAAGCCATCTAATTGCTCTCACGTAAGTTAAAATTACATTGTTTTTCCTTTCCCAGACCTTGTTCTTCTAATCATCTTATAACTGCGTCAGGTACTTGTAACTATCGACAAAATATAGTTCTGTCTGCAAATTATGTATTTTCTCCGGTAACAGACGTTGCCGTGCCTTGAAAATTGCACCTGGGTTGGCTGAATCCAAAGAAAGCACAAACTCTCTAATTTTCAAAATTGTCACACAACATATCAGCAACTCAATACACGATCCCTAGCTAGTCATGACCGGGAAATTCGGAAGGGGCAGGCCAGTAATTTCCCTGTGGTCAACAAGACGGCTCGGAGCTTTCAGTAGAATCTTCTTCAGGAGAGAGATGAATTGATTTGCGATGTCGTATTCGTACCTTATGGATTCACAAACCCTGTGAAGGGCATGAACCAAGCATGTCACATGCTTCAACTTAGGAAATAAAGGTTTCAATTGGTTAACAGCTGAAACCATGTATGGAGCTTGGTCCATAAGCACAAGAAGTTTTTCAAACTCAATACCAGTTGGCCAGGGTTTTTGGCAGAAGTCCATAATTGATTGCATTACTGTACTGGTATTGGCTTTCTGTAGCTCATACGTTTTTAACAACAAAGGATTAACGTTCTCCCCAGCTAAGGAAAAACTTAAATGTTCAAAATATATCGTTCGATTGTGTCTATGGTTTCATCCACAACGATTCCTACATCGCAATCAGACACTTTCTCCTTGATTCTTTGTATGGTTTCTTGGTAAACGGGCTCCATGTAGTTTTTTCTTAAATAACTTTCATCCGGCATTGACATCTTTGTGTATTTTTCAAGAAATACCTTGAAGGTTGGATGGTTCACCTTACTGAGTAGCATTCCTGCTTTTGTAGGAGCTGCACACAAATCAATGATTAATTCCTTCAAATTTTGGCTTTTTAAAGAACTCTATTGAAACGCACTTCGTACCAGAGGTTGCCGCGATTTGTTTGCTTGGAGAGTCTTATTCATTTGATGCTTAGAGCTGGAAATGTTGTTTGATGCGATCTCGCTGGTTTTTTTTATCCACCAAAATTCTTGAATCACAAATAGTACATCGTTTAACAGTTCCATCAGTGTCTATGAAATTTTGTTTGAATTCCTGAGCCAGAGCAATAAATCGGGCACTGAACACCTTTGGCATGGTAAAATTTAGTAGTACACTCGTTCAGTAATGTAACACAGTGCTAACACCAGTTAACTTGCTAACTTAATGCGACTGTAACACAACTCACTCTTGCGCTCACTCGCTCACTTTGCTGTCCACACTCTCTTATAACACCACGACCGTTACCAGAATGTTCAAATTCATGCTGGAACTGCAGTCTCAGGCTTTCTAGTCGCTTCGAGCAGAACCCAGTCTCAATTCTTGGAACTACGCGGGTGCGGTTGCTGACATTTCAGCGTCACCAGCCTCCGCCTCCATGCGAACTGATGACGTCTCTCACAGTACCAAACTCATATTCACGAACAGCAGGCTACTGATTCTGGTGGGATACAACCACTCAATGTCAACTGCGTTATTGAATATAGAATAAATTGGAATTAAATTTAAAAGAAAAGAGGGGGAAAACGGGATTAAGGGCACATTTGGGGGAAAATGTGATAAAGGTCCAAAAGAAGAGAAAAAGGTGCGTGAAAAATGAATCATTTCGCAACTAGAAACAAAATTTCTCACCGTAATATCTTTCCGAACACCTTTCATTTACCCTAACAAGAAAGGTGCGCACCTAAAAATCCTAACCCTGCTAATGAAAATAGTCTCCCGCCGAGCGTGAAGTGCGTGCTGTCATTCGATTTCGTCATGCTGGGGGGTGCAATGCAGCATAAATTCATTGACGAATCAGCAATGTGTACGGTGAAACATTCATCAATGACAACAAAGTGGGGCAATGGTGCAGGAACTTTGAAGCAAGATGTACAGACGTTCATGATCTAGGCGGTGAGCGAGTGTCAGACGATGATCTTGTTCAGCGAGTGATCAGGTGATTCGAGAAAATTGTATTGCAGCCCTCAACATGAAGAAATCGAATGATAGAACGCACTTCACATTTGGCGGGAGACTCTCTTGTTCTCGGCATGGTTACGAGCTCAGTGCGTGTTCAGAACTGACAAGTGCGACGTGACGCGTTCTACTGGCATACCAGAGACACTGCGCAACAGATCCGCACAACGCTTCGTCGGATTCTTACTGCGGTTTTAATTTCGCGACCGATCAGTTGAAAAAATTAGCCCTCGTATATACTACCCTAATGAAAAATGATCGGAATAGGCATCGGTAATTGTAAAATGATTCCTTGATATTGTTATGCCCGCACTTGATTGAAGGGAGACGGTTTCTTGTGCTGTGCCTATCCATGATTCCTTCAGGAACATGCACAGTATAAGTTTGTCCATAAAACCAGAAGTTAGAGCCTACAAATCTCAATAATCCAGGTTTTTCCAGTAATCCGCCTCCCCCTCCGGTTTCGAAAGGGCTGGATTATTCAGACAGTACTGCGTACATGATTACCTTTCACTCTGTACGTTTCAACATTTTATCTCAGACAAGGTGTATAAGGATCGACTTCCGTTTCATGTGGCGGTGAAATATGTACATCAGGTTACTTCAGTTGCTTATACAGCACAATTTTCATAATTCGGCGTTCAGTAGTGCGGCACCTCCAGTAAACCGGCCTTCATTTCTCCAAGTGGCGTTCTATGTTGAATCATCTGGATTTAAATTTCGACTCATTGTAGTACTTCTTGGTTGCCATTCACTTGAATTATTGTTGTGGCAGGTGCTGCTATGAATTTTTGGTCCTTCTGCTGCTGCATATTTTCGTGTTTGTGTTAAGTATAAATTACAATTGGAACAATTCCGAACGCGGAGGAATTCGAGCATTAAACATTGTTTTTACGAGAACAGGACATATATAAAGTGATATTCTTATGAAACTGATGAAAGAATACATCTCAATATGTACAAAAATTGGCAACAATCTGCAATATTAAAATGAACCGCGGAACATCAAGACTTCTGCAAGAACTTCTCCATATGAACTACGAAGATTTGGGATAGCCCAAAAGTTGACGAATCTGTCTCTCCATGGTTTATTCACAAATATGTGCAGTATAACCTTTCCCATAAAACCAGAAGTGGGCCTACAAATCTCAATAATCCAGGTTTCTGCAGTAATCCGCCACCCCTTCGGTTTCGAAGGGGCCGGATTACTCAGACAGTACTGCTTATATAGTTACCTTTCTATGTGTACGTTTCAATTTTTTTATCTCAGACAAGATGTATAATGATCGACTTTCGTTTCGTTATTTTGTAGTCGGGCTGAGTGGCTCAGACGGTTGAGGCGCTGGCCTGCTGACTCCAACGTGGCAGGTTCAATACTGGCTCAGTCCGGTGATATTTGAAGGTTCTCAAATACGTCAGCCTCGTGTCGGTAGATTTACTGGCACGTAAAATAACTCTTGCGGGACTAAATTCCGGCACCTCGGCGTCTCCGAAAACCGTAAAAAGTAGTTAGTGGGACGTAAAGCAAATAACATTATTATTATTATTATTATTATTATTATTATTATTATTATTATTATTTTTATTATTATTATTATTATTATTATTGTTTTGTATAGGCCAGCTAAGGACCACGACATTCAACTATTGCATTTTGGAATGGGCTTTGATATTTGCCCAGTAGTTGCGCATCCTCAGGCTGTGTTGCTCCTTCCTCTCCTTTGTCCAAAGGGCGCCAGTCTTCTTTGTTGGTAGTCTGTCCTGGAACTTCTTATGATTAAGCATCTTCCTGAGTGCTGTTCGATCCTTTAAGATTCCTTCTGTTATTCCCAGTTCCTGTAGATCTTTATCCACTTCGGTCAACCATGGTGACTTGATCTTCCTAGTTTGCCAGTGGCTGAGAATCCGGTTGGTCAACCTGGTAGGATGCATCCTGTAGACATGCCCATAGAATGTTAGGCGTCTCTTCTTTGCTACATTCGTTATTCTTTCACAGTATTATTATTATTATTATTATTGTTATTATTATTATTATTATTATTATTATTATTATTATTATTATTTTCTTTCTTGCGAACCGGCCAAACTTAGGACCACGCCAATACCACTTCACTTCCTTCTAATCATCCCTTCTTCCTTCCTCTTTCTCCACAGTGCCTTCATTATTTCAGAATGTTGCGCTCTTCTCTCTTCAATCCATCTTCCCCCTCTGCGCTCTTTCTTTTCTTCAACCAGAACTTTTATGTTGGAAAGTCTTTTCCTGAATTGGTCTCTATCACGACATTCTTCATCTGCAATTCCTAACCTCTTGAGTTCTTCCTTCATCTGCTTGGCATATCCCCCCTGGCTCTTCAAGTAGTATATTTTATTAAAAATTTGTTTATTTAACCTTGTTGGATCCATTCTGACCATGTGTCCATAGAATCGCAACCGTCTTTTCCTTATTGTTGTTTCCAGGTCTTCTGTTATTTTGTATATCTCCTTATTTGAGCGTAATCTGTAGTTTCCCTCTACCACCCTTGGGCCGTAAATCATCCTCAATATTCTCCTTTCAATCTTTAATAGTTTTTCCAGGTTCGTTAGTGTTGCTGTTTCCACCCCATACAGAATCACTGGTTTCACCACAGCATCATAATGTCTTAGTTTCGCATTGATGGAGAGATTCTTTTTGTTGTAAATGGCTTTGGTGGCAACGTTTAGCCTTTCCAACTTAAGTCTTCTATTTTCCATGGCCTCTTTATCCATCCCGTTGCTGCTGATAATTTCTCCCAGGTATTTAAACTGCTTTGTGACCTTCACTTCGCCATACTTCGTCTTCATTGTTCTCTTCACATAATTCCTGTCCGTGCTCATCATCTCTTTATTTGATTGTGTTTGTTAGTGGGAATATTACGCCAATACTGCTGCGGTTCTTGACTTGAAAGCTAGTATTTGTAAGCTACAAATATTGAAATATTCATAAGTACAGAGAAATTTGAATGGGGCTCTTAAAAATGTTTTTTTCATACTGTATTTCGACAACGGTTAATTTTTCGAAAGAGCTATCGGGGAAAATATTTTGAACAGACTTCACTTTTTTCTTCCTTGACCAATGTTCATAGGACAGATTGTAGGTGCGGAAATTGTTGAAAACGTTGACTTGACCATAATTTACAGCCGCACGCTGATGCAAACCCCACGAGGAGGGATGTACACAGTTGCTGGTTCTTTTGGTTGTTGATGGTGTGCTATGTATTTATATGTTGTGTGTATATGAAGAGATGTGTTTTGTGACGTACATATATACCCAGTCCCCGAGCCAGAGCAATTAACCTAGCGGGAACGGAAGCCAGGACTCCCTGTAATCACGATCGCAACGCTGACCTTTAAGTCACGGAACATGACTGTATTTTCTACCTTTTAAGTAAAGGAATTTCCCCTATTTCTATTTCTTGATGGATGACGTATATTTGCATCTTTCTCTTGACATAGAACCAAACCAAACCCCATAGCACTACAGCCCTTGAAGGGCCTTGGCCTACCAAGCGACCGCTGCCCAGCCCGAAGGCCTGCAGATTATGAGGTGTCGTGTGGTGAGCACGATGCATCCTCTCGGCCGTTATTCTTGGCTTTCTAGACCGGGGTCACTATCTCACCGTCAGATAGATTCTCAATTCTAATCACGTAGACTGAGTGGACCTCGAACCAGCCCTCAGGTCCAGCTAAAACTCTCTGACCTGACCGAGAATCGAACCCGAGTCCTCTGGGTAAGAGGCTGGCACGCAACCCCTACACCACGGGGCAGGCCTCTCTTGACATAAGCCAAATCGAAATGTAGCTTCCACCGAAGCCTCAATGGCATGTACAGCTGTGAAAATACTGGAAACTGTTGAGGTATGGGTGGTGTTCTGCAAGGTCATTTGGAATGTGGCTGGATGTGATGAAAGGTCCTACTCATACGGCTGGTCATGCTGCAATAGCACATTTTGGCTAGTGAGGAAAGCAATGGCAAACTAGCTCACTTCTCTTCATGCCTTGTATGCTTCATTATGGCACCGTCCAAGTTTCTGTACATCCACGTTACATTCAGTGGTGGCCTTTGAGCATCCAACAAGCCTCCAGGGTGAATACTTAAGAAACAGAACTACAGTCGTTTAAAATAAGAATGAGCCCATGGTATTGTATAAGCTCCTCGCAGGTACACTTCTCTCAGAAACAACTGAATATTTAGATTTAATGTTTCGCTTCGTTGTGGGTATCCACTGAGTCTGTACCTACATGAGGGATGGATTATATTTTGATAATTCGAAAGGTAAGTCTGATAAAATATTAAATACCATAGAGCCTCAATCAGCATTTTACTCCCTAATTCGGCCTCTTCTCTACTCTGTCTGTAAAACAAGTGCATCAATCAGTTTTGCTATGTCTGTTGAAGTTCCCATGCTTTTCAACAGCTTCATAATTATACGAATTTTTGCAATATCACGCCTCAAAAGATCATATGAACACTGTCGATATGAATAGCGGGGAATTCCGTCTAATGGCTACAGCATTTATTAACTTCATGAATTAGTTTCTCTTCTCTCTACTCTCTTTAGTTACCGTAATTTAACACCTTACTGGTTCCTATCAACGATAGAGCGGTGATGTCTTTCAAACTACAGACTCATGAGCAGGGAGCAATCTGTCATCGAGGTTACCATCGCCTTTCATCTAGACCCATACTTACAGAGCCAAGGATCGTATTATCTGCTAGGGAAAATATATGACATGATATATCTTCGTTTCTCGTAACTGATATACCTCACTTTAATGGCCACCAATTTAATTCCTAGACGATGATGTTGATCGTTCTTTTAAGGGTTTAAGACTATTGACTGAACTCTACAAGTTAGAGCTCGCAATAGGTGTTATTCTCTTGTTTTGTCATAATCGGTGCTTCTTAAAGGTATTTATTGCTGTTGTATTTAAATCACTTAGAGTTTTAATTCTGTATTGGTTTCGATTTCCGTATACTCATAGCATGGAAAAATTCTGGATATATTTCAGATCGTAATTTTCTCTTTATATCTATTTTCTTCTTCTACTTCTTTGCCTTTCCGGTCTAGAAAGCCAAGAGTAACGGCCGAGAGGATTCGCCGTGCTGACCACACGACACCTCATAATCAGCAGGCCTTCCAGCTGAGCAGCCGTCGCTTGTTAGGCCAAGGCCCTTCAGGACTGTAGTGGCGTGGGGTTGGTTAGTTACTTCTTTGTTTTTATATAAATTGTTTCTCTGTTGTATATATTTTTACATACACATGCATTATAAGTATTGATGTGTTAAGGATGTACTGTATTGGGCCTTCTGCCTGTGTACTTTCAAAGCGATAAAAAATTAACAATAAAGAACGGAATAAATAAATGGACATCCATTGGCTCGATTTCATTCTTTAATACGATCTGATTGTATCCTAAGTTTCTTTAACATTGCTCTCTTGTTACAATCAGAAAATGTGAGATGACACCGTGTACAGCAAAAGTAGGTAGTCAATCATAAAACTATTAATATTGTATTATTTGGAATATTGTCCGGCTCCATGGCTAAATGGTTAGCGTGCTGCCCTTTGGCAACAGGGGTCCCGGGTTCGATTCCCGGCAGGGTCGGGAATTTTAACCATCATTAGTTAATTTCTCTGGCACGGGGGCTGGGTGCATGTGTTGTCTTCATCATCATTTCATCCTCATCACGACGCGCAGGTCACTTACGGGAGTCAAATACGAAGACCTGCAGCTGGGGAGCCGAACCCGTCCTGGAATATTCCGGCACTAAAAGCCATACGAAATTTCATTTCATGTGGAATATTGTAACTATGCCATGTTCTCCTAAGGTGTTCAAGTACCTTTTCTTCACCGTGTAGTTTTTTTGTAGGCCATGGAATTAAACAAGTATCTGAAGCACTATTCACCAAAGGAATTTAAAAGATTTAGAGACGAGATTTTCACTTTCGGAGAGGTAGATGGCCCTGATGTTCACTCAAACCAAACCAAACCAAACCAAACCAAACCAAACCAAACCCCACGGCACTTAACAACCCTGAAAGGGCCTTGGCCTGCCCATCGACCGCTGCTCAGTCTGAAGGTCTGCAGATTACGAGAGGTCGTGTGGTCAGCACGACGCATCTTCTCGGCC
Organism: Anabrus simplex; assembly: GCF_040414725.1. Taxonomy (NCBI): domain Eukaryota; kingdom Metazoa; phylum Arthropoda; class Insecta; order Orthoptera; family Tettigoniidae; genus Anabrus; species Anabrus simplex. The sequence goes on from NC_090267.1 coordinate 304,534,141, forward strand.
GTTATTCCTGGCTTTCGAGACCCGGGCCGCCATCTCACCGTCAGATAGCTCCTCAGTTCTAATCGCGTAGGCTGAGTGGACCTCGAACCAGCCCTTAGGTCGAGAGCAAAATCCCTGACCTGGCCGGGAATCGAGCCCGGGGCCTCCGGGCGAGAGGCAGGCATGCTACCCCTACACCACGGGGCCGGCTGATGTTCACTCAGCCTACAGTAAATATTAGTATCAGGTAAAATCCTGGAGGAAAAGTTGGCCTGGCATAGAGCTATGTATTTAGTATCCAGGTTACGGATAGTGAAAGACTGTACCTTTCCACTTACCTCTCAGGGACTTAATGTCATACATCCAGATGCCTCAATACTATCTATAAATAATAATAATAATAATAGTCGTATGGCCTCAGCTACCGTGTGCAGACATTTCGATTTGACGCCATCTGGCTGTCTGCTCGTCAATTTCGACGTTCCGTTTTACTCTAGGTACGTTAGATGGCAGACATAGTAAACCGGATCTCTCTTGGGCGTCTATGGCTGAGATTTAATTAATTTTGTCGGGTAAATACCAAATGTATCACCAGAGATCTTATACATGCCTACATCGTACGATTTTTTTTCCGCCCTTCGAAAATCCGCTGCTAAATGATGTGGGGAGAAAATATTATCATATCTCATTTCTGATAAAAATAAAAGAATGCATAATCCACAATTGTGCTGAAAATCCATAAAATCTAAAAAAAACAGATAGTGAACAATTTGTTAAAAATTATTTACTAATGTAAATACATTGGTATTGTGAAGCGTTCATTTATCTGCAACAAACCTTGGGATTTACAGTAGGAAGGTAATGGCGATTCCATAAAATATTTATTAAGGTATTAAAACGGTAAGGAGCGTGCATTTTGGGTAAAATAGCTTGGCAATTTATGATGAGAGTCCGCAAGATTGACCGGTACTCAAAGGAATAATAATTATTCTTTTGTGTGGAATGCTCTTTTGGTGTTTATTTTCTTACTCGAGGGGTCTCACAGTATATTAGTTCGCTATTATTTAAATAATTGAATAATTATTGTATTTTTTATGCAGTATCGGAGTTAAAAACCACACGCCAGAGTATTGTAGGTGGTCATTCACATGGAGTTTTATTTATCTTCCTCTAAATAGACTAACTGATGTGCTTGGGTTATAAAGCCACAGTCAGTGTTGAGTAGTTAATTAATGACAGATGTGTTCCACCCTAGCAAGTTAATCAAATTGTGTAGACTCACACTATGTGAGCATAAAATACGGAATCTGAAAAAGATATACATAATACTGGACTAGAAATATGTATAAAAATTTGGGTAGGCATTCCTTTTAGGTGTAGGGCCAGTATATTATAAAATGACATGAATATTTACTTGTAAGCATTCATTTTTGGGAAACCGAGGAAACCTCAGCATCAGATACGATAAACATCAGTGACTTGTGAATGGGACATCCCCGCTAAGAATTCAGATAACAAACGAAATCAATGGCCTGAACGAAAACCTTTATTGCATGACACGAAACATGTCTCATGGGAGTCGCTTATTAAAGTCTTGACACCACCAATTCACATCAAACTAGAGTTGGGCATTTACAAAGGCAGTGAATAAGAACAAACAAGAAAAACGTGCATTTGAATACCTGCGTGAAACATTCCCAGGCAGAGTGCTGATAACGTCAAGAATGATTTATTCAGGGTGTACTTGGAGGCCAACAGTTTGAGTACAGTATACTCTTCCTCATGACGAGTTAAGTGCCTGACTGTGCTTTCAAAAAGATGACAATGTTCTTGTGTGATAAGTATGCTAACAATATTCCATTCGACTTGTGGAAGACCTTATACGTATCTGAGATCCTACATGTCAGATATCGAGAATGGGGGATTTAGCGACGAGCATGGTGAGTAGTTCCGTCTCGTCATCTCTCTTACAGTTACGGAACATCGGTATCCAGGAAGATTCGATGCTTCAGTGATAGCCAAATTTTGCAAGAAATTGGAGAGTGAGTTAATCTTCTACAGATTTTTGAGCGCCGGTGGGATCGAGGGTGATAACTGTGTCGCACATGTTGACTTTTCTCTATTTGTTACGACCAGATGCCCTTCCAGGCACCAACCTTATTTGGAGGGATACTTTCACTATTGCGCCTTTCTGTGATTGTAGATAGTGTGGTGTTTTGTGTGAATATGAAGAGGCGTGGGTTGGGATATAAAAAAAAAAAACAGTCTCCAAATCACAGGAATTAACCAGTCACGATTAAAATCCCTAATCCATCCTGCAATCGAACATGGGAACTTCGTTCCCTATAAACGACAGGCGAAGAGGCAACGCATGTTGTAGTCAAGGTAAGTTTGTTCCTTAACATTGTTAAACTACATTTCATTGCCGTATATCAGTAACAAAAAAGTATAAAAAATGAGCAAACCTACTTTATGTTTATTGTAATTTTCTACTAATCTAACACCCGAATCCATCAAAATTAGCTACCAGTACCTTAGTCTTTGTAAAATTCTTGTACAAATCGTACTTCTTGTGTTGAAACGTATTGATCCATGTTGATTCATTCTAGTTGTTGGATAATACACTGCCTGACAAAAATGTTAAGCACTCAGAAGGAGGGGTTGATAGTGAATGCAACTAAATATGGGATGAAAGAGATAAGGCCCTTTGGCAGTTACAGGTGGAATGTTGGTGCCAGCTCAGTAGGGTGTCACACCCCTATGGCCGCGGTTCGGAATGGTGTCAAACAGCCTTTGGGTCCTCTCATGAGGCAAGCTCGCCCACAGTTGTTGCAGCTGTTCCTCCAGATCCCGCAGGTTGGTACTGGAACGGAGTCCCCTTCCAATGTCATCCCACACGTGTTCATAGATGGAGAGATCCGGGGATCTTGCTGGCCACGGGAGGACCTCAACGTGCTCTAGGCAGTGCATGGACACACGTGTTGTGTGTGGACGTGCATTATTTGTTGGAACACTTTCCCAGGGTGCTGCGTCATAAGGAGTAAGACATGCGGCGCAGAATGTCTGTGACATATTGCTGTGCGGCCAAAGCCTGCCGAAGCATTATTAGAGGTAACCTGAACCCATATCCTATAGCTCCCCACACTATGATGCCATGGATTACGCCTGTGTGTCTTTCCAAATTATGGTAAGTGTCTGCCCTCTTCCCTCGACGCCGCCAAACCTGCACAGGATAATCATCGGATGTTATGAAGAAGCGGGATTCATCACTGAAATTGATGCGACGCCATTCATCCTCTGTATATGGCTCCCGGGGAAGGCACTTCTCCAAACGACAGCGTTGGTGCTCAGGTGTCAATGGCAACCGACGCATGGGACGGTAGTATCCCAGTGTGGCGGATGCGAGTCGTTGAGACACTGTGTGGGAACTCACAGGATGTTGTAGTGTCTCCAGTACATGTTCGGGGATGGTGGGTGCCGAAGTTATGGTTTCCCGCAATGCTTGGCGCATCATACGACGGTCCTCCCTCGGGGCGGCGTTTCTTGGTGGACCCGAACCTGTACGACGTGATTGGGTGCCCTCATGTACCCATTGAGTCCAACATCTGAATGGCCCACATGTCTGGCAACTGCACGATACGACCAACCAGCCTTATGCAGTCCCACAATGTGGCCTCTATCAAATGTTGTCAATTGGCTGCCTAACGCGTCTGCGAGGCATCGTGGGTGCTTCGTACTGTACGTAGTCCTGTCTGCACGTCTTTCTTAACTGTCTGACTCATAGCAGTTGACTGGTAACAACTTATCTACAATAGGACGGTGCCATCCGAACGCACTCTGGTGGGCGTTCTACACATTACAGATTCTTGTAAATCTAATCATTTACTCTCACATCAATGGTATGCATGTATACAGAAATGGGATAATATTGGACCACTCCTTCTGGATTCTTAACTTTTCTTGTGAGGCAGTGTATTTCCTTTCTCAAAGAAAATAAGTTCTTCTTTATATCGCTTTTCGAAAGGAAAAAATAGTTAAAATTTAATTACGGAAGAAAGTAGTCAGTATCCCTAATTTTCATTTCGAGACCAGTGGTTAGAATTTTGGCTCTCTGAAGAGTATTAATCTTACATTAGAGATGTAGAGGTGTTCGCTCAACAGCGTGATATTGAGAGTGAGTGAATCAAGTCAGTCTTCGGGAAGAAATATTGTAAGTAAATAATAACGTTAATAATTTGCAATAGACTTCCAGGCTATTAGGTTGTGTCGAGCATAACTGAAGTAGACGTACAGAATGAAAATGACCAATTGGACACCGGTGGTAACCAAACCCACGTCCGATGCTCTCCCAATTGAGCTACCGTGTACTGTCATTCTTGGTCTGTTAGCAGGAGTGTGCCGTACAGGTCTGGCAAATACTATCGCATTGAGGCGGGATCGAACTCTCAACCTTGGCACTCGTGTTCCAGATGTAGTGTTTTAAAAGGCACAGCCGTCTTTATATCGGTCCGAGGGTACATGGAGGAGGAAAAAGTGAAGACTTCCGTTATTCGTAACCTCGCTACTAATTCGGATAGAGTAGTTAGTTAAATGCCTGGCCGTTTTTGTTCCAGGAACTCACCTGGTACTCATTTTTGTTGTAGATTGAGTGAATCAGAGACCAATGCGCTTCTCCAGAAATGAAAACTTCGTATTTTGAAGTGTTTGACTTGCTAACGAGAATCGAATCCATGTCCTCTCGGATAAGTCCATCAGACCTTTATCACATCGGTCAGACATCTCTTGTACGTTTACAGTGCACTATGGTGTAGGCTTGTTTGCTACTTTCATGGATCTGTCTGTCTCATATTTAATATTGTTATTTGCTTTACGTCCCACTAACTAATATTTTACGGTTTTCGGAGACGCTGATGTGCCGGAATTTAGTCCCGCAGGTGTTCTTTTACGTGTCAGTAAATCTACCGACACGAGGCTGACGTATTTGAGCACCTTCAAATACTACCGGACTGAGCCAAAATCGAACTTGCCAAGTTGGGGTCGGAAGGCCACCACCTCAACCGTCTGAGTCACACAGCCCAGCAAGTCTCACATTTAGCTTCACTAAGATATGCAACCAATCCCTGTGGTTAAAAGTCGGAAAGTATCACTAATATGATCGTTTGGTTCATGAATGTAGATAAACTAAAGGTGAATGATACGCCCTCTAAATTCTAATAATATGTTTACACATCCCACATTCTGTCAGTGTTGTGCTATACTTTGCTATACAAACCGTTTCCTGATAAGACATGCTGAGTTTAGTGTCTGAAGTTTGATTGAATTTCTGGTTGAATAGTCATTGAACCTTTCTACTCATTCCAGCTATGGTCACAATAAATTGTCTGTGTACGAAATACGGGCACTGATCGGTTTTTCCTCAAGTGCTGGAGATACCACGCAGATTCAACGACAGAAAATAGTCACGTTGTAGAAGAAACTGTTGGCCCACAGGGGGAAGAATGATATTGAGTTAATTTATTGGCATAAAGTTACTATAAGTAATTTATTTTTTACTTATTTTTATTAATCACATACAGTCGTATCAGCACACTATTTTAATTCAAATCGCTTTTCGGACTCTAAGGTCCAGTGTAAAAATTATTTAGAACCTTTCATTCCACATGAATGTGTCGTGAAAATGAGTTAAAATAGGTTTAAAAAAGTTCAAATGAAGCCTTGTTGAGATCAACTGTAAAATAAGAAAAGAAAAAAACAAGTGTAATAGTATGCAAACAATATATATAAACTTACAATGATGTTGCAGACAGTACGACATACCAGAGGTAGGGATTGCTTATCCTCGTGCTCAGGCTGCTGCTCGAATACTCAACAGACGTTCAGCTTTAAGTACGGAGCGCGCTGGAAGCACATGATATTACGTCACCTCAAGTTTGTGAACAAAATGATGCCTGTGAATGTTTGTTTTAAAATTTCATTAGGGTTCCTTTATCTGCGCCATGGATATCTCAGTATTTTCACGAGTGTTCAATACAAATCCAAAATTACCTTTAAAAATTAATTCCATGTCCTTTTCGTTACCTAAAAAGCTTGATTATAGTTATGTGTTCCGCAAAAGCTGAATGTCCGCCTTGAAATGTTCTTGATATTTTTAATTTAAGGTTCGCCCTGTCCTCCCTATATAAAACATTTTTCTGTCGTTACAAGTGAGCCTATATACTCCCGAATTGGTGTAGACATCATTTTTTTGATACTATGTGCATTATTTATATGTTGCGATAATTCATTTCTGGTTCTAAATGCTATTTTGAGTTGAAATTTCAAAAAATTGGCGATTTTTAACACTTGTTTTCCAAAATGCGGAAATGTTACAAAATGACTACGTTCAAATCTTTCCTTTCTTGTCTAATTGTTTTCCTTTTTCTTCATTTTCCTTCTTACGTATAATTTTTTCTATCATTTGTGGGTTTTAGCCACTTGCTTTAGCAATTTGTTTTAGTACTCTGATTTTTTAACTTTGTTTTTATTACTCATGGGAATTTTTTAAAATCTATTAATGTAGCTGTTGTAAGCAGCTTCTTTGTAAGTTCCTGGTTAGTTGAAGTTTTTGTTCATGGCGGCGATAGACTGTGTGGCTTTCCTAAAATGTCCAAATCTATCCTATTGTTGTTTTTTGATAATGTAAGTTTCAATATATTTTTTGACTGTTTATCGTCTCTTTTTCCATAGTGAATTTAATATTGCACTCAGGCAAATTTAAATAACCCGGAAGTGTTTCGGGAGTAGTGAGGTCTCCATTTAAAAATACTAACGTGTCGTCAACATAACTGACCCATAATTTTATTTCCTTCCGATGTATGTCCAAGATGGTTTTCTCAAGGTTATTTATATAAATGCTCGCTTAAAACCTGATGGAAGACCCCCATTGGTAAACCTGTGTTTTGCTGGTAGTATTTCCCATTGAAAGTGAAGTATTATTTAATATTTGACTTAATAAATTTATCGTTTCATTATTCTATGTGACTTAGTCTATCTTTGTTCTTTAAGTTTTCTTCTAAGAGGCCTGTGGTCCCTTTAATGATGCTTGTTGTTTTAAGGGGCCTAACATCAAAGGTCATCGGCCCCGGTCCCTTTAATAAGAATGTTGGAATAGAGGTTGGTCACATCATATGACACCATTATGACTCCCTTGTTCATTTCCGTTGATTGTATTTTGGAAATGGCTTCCAAAGAGTTGGATCTTGATATACTGTTTTCTATTTTGATGTTTTTTGTAGGTGCTTAAGTAAAAAATTTGCTAGTTGAAATGCGGGACTGTTTCTACAATTTATTATGGGTCTAAAAAGGTAATTCTCTTTGTGGATTTTTGGGAGAGACTTTAAAGTTGGGCATCTTTGGTTCATCGGGACTAATTTTTGTCTTGTTTTTCGTTTATTATGAACTGTGTCCTTCAGGTTTTCTTTCATTTTTGTGTTTAAATTCCTGGTGGGTCTAACAAAGTAATTCTCTTTGTGGATTTTTGGGAGAGACTTTAAAGTTGGTCATCTTTGGATCATCGAGACTATTTGTTTCCTTTTCCGTTTATTATGAACTATGTGTCGTCAACATAACGGATCCATAATTTTAGTTACTTCTTATGAATGTCAAAGATGGATTTCTCAAGGTTATTTATGTAAATGTTGGTTAGAAACCTGATAGAAAACCCCCCATTAGTAAACCTTACTTGTTGTTTGTTTCTATGAATTCAATTGTTTTTTGGATGTTGCCCGTGTCTGCTTTAGTTACAATCAAGTTATTATTTTTGACTACAACATGTTTTATATAGGAATGACTGGGCGAACCTTAAATCAAAGATACCAAGAACATTTCAAGGTAATAAACTACAGCAGATAATCAGCTTTTGCGGAACACATTTATAAGAATAGATTCTTATGGATTTGAATTAAACACCCGCAAAGATATTGAGATATTCTTGGCGCAGATAAGGCAACCTGATAAAATTGTAAATGAAACAATCGCAAGCACATTTTGTTCACAACCTTGAGGTTACGTAATATCATATGCTTCCAGCGCGCTCCGTACTTAAAGCTGAGCGTCTGTTGAGTACTCGAGCAACAGCCTGAGCACGAGGATAATCAACCCCTTCCTATTGTATGTCGTACTTTTTACAACATCATTGTAAGTTTATATGTATTGTTTGCGTACTATCACACTTGTTTTTTTCTTTTTCTTATTTTACAGTTGATCTCATCAAGTCTCCATTTTAACATTTTAAAACCTATGTTAACTCATTTTGACGACACATTCGTGTGGAATGAAATGTTTTAAATCATTTTAACACTGATGATGGACCTTATGAGTCCGAAAACCGATTTGAATTAAAATAGTGTGCTGTTACGATTGTATGTGATTAATAATAATTGTACCGGGCGGTACACCTCCACGCCGCTAATTCAAACATTGCGCCAGTTGAAACTCCTCTACTGGAGGAAGCCTGAACTTTAACAACCACATTAATTCTAAGATTTCTCAGAAGATGTCCCTATTGTAAATTTTGAAGTGTTCTGAACTATGTCAGTTTCGATTCGTTTTTGTTTTCTCTGTAGTAAGAAGTGTGAACATTCTCTTCTAGATGGCACTACTGAAGAACTACACTTTTGCACCCTAGTGCGAAGTGAAGGAAAGTTTTTGAAGAAATTTTGTTGTCAGAAGTTTGTTCTTTGTTAAATTTCTTTCAGTTTTTTGGGGGGTTGGCAGTACAACCCTTCTCTTTCCGCTTGTTTTGAATTTAGCCAATCTCGAATTTCTCTAATTAATTTTTGACCAATAACGTATGTCTTCTCCGATATGGAGATGTTGTTTTATGCTACCCAATAAAATTGAGGGGGGTGTGGGTTCGCATTCTTGAAAGGTCTCGAATGTTCCACGAGGGTATTTAAACTGCTGATTTTCTGGTCTCCGGACCACTTCAGTAACATCTATCCGTGTGTGATTATGTAGCAGGGGGCGGGAAGCGCCTCTTTCTTCGGGCAGCAGTTCATTCATAAGGTAATGGCCTTTTAATAACTTATTTTCTCGCTAGCTCAGCAGTTTAACCCTCGGGGCAGGTTCGAAACTTTTATCATGTAACTTTCCTTTAAAATGTAAAAGACACTTGGTATAAATTCTGTCTCTTTAACTACAAATTGGGATAGAGAGTGCCTAACCCTCTCGAGCTCTCACTCATTTTGTTTTGAGGTGACTACGTTTTCATAACAGTTTCCCTTCTCTTCGTAATGTAATAAAGTTTTCCTATCGTGTCACCTCCGTAGTATGGGATTAGCCCTTGCATAAGCGGCCTAGTGCCAAATAGGTTTTAAAAAGGTGTATTAGGAGTGCAAGTTACGCCTCCACTCAAGTTGGTATTTTTGGGACCATGTAATTGTCCTGTTTCTTTACTGAATAGGCCTCAGTAGGTTGGGTATTTTTTACCCCTGTTCTTGTGTGCCTGGAGGGCAGCTTGAAGTTTGAGTTTGGTGTGGCCTTTGAATAGGCTTAAACTTTGAGAGCGGGTTGCTCTTTCTTAAATTTGGTTTCTGTGTGCCTCGAGCAGGCTTAACTGGGTAATTGGGAGCTAGTGCTCCTTGGCATGGTTGGGGTTTTCTGCCCCTTTGTTGAACTTTGTACATAGGTAAAGTTGGGCTCATTGCTCAAGGATTGCGTGTCTGGGGGCTCGAAGCCCAAATCCATTAACAAATTGCAATTGTACATTCTTAATTTGTTGATATACTACTGAGTACCTCTTATACTTGTTATTTCTTGATCTTGAAAAGAAAATATAACCTTTGTTAAATTTTAAATTAACTTTAATTTCGTAAGTTGAGACCTATTCATCCCAGCACCTTCTTTCACCTCTGCCGGTCCACAAAACACCGTAACAATAATAATTACTACCATACCATCAGCACTGTTACTAAGAAGGCTTTGATACTTTATAATGATAATAGGTCATTAATACAAAGACTAGGATAACAATAATAATAAGCGATCTCCGGATGGGCCTGCTGAAGTTCCTTCGAGTTCTAATGTTGAAGACGGCAGAAACATCCAATCCCCTAGCCGGAGTAAATAACCAATGAAGGTTAAAATCCTCGTCCCAGCCAGAAATATAACCCAAAGCTCTTAGAATATAGGCCAGCATTTTAGCCGGTTAGCTACGGAGTCAGACACTGGAAAGAACATATATGATCACATTTTATTGCTGTGACACTTACCATGAATTCATAGTATGGTCACGGAAGTTCAGTGGGGCTTTCTAGACGCAGGGCACCCTTTTTATGATTTATACATAGCTGTGTAAGTTTAATTATCATAACGTTATAAATAAATGATTTAAACGTTGTCTGTTTGAATTTTATAATCTACTTTCTAAAGCGCGTGTTACCTCCCACCACTGCATGGTTACGCTAGGGTGGCAGATACATTGCAGAAAGCTTTTACAGTATTTTAAAATTTAACCGTGAAATAACCTTGCATATAATTGAAATTCACTTTTTATTTTTTATTTTTTACTATTTGCTTTACATCGCACTGACACAGATAGGTCTCATGGTGACGATTGGACAGGAAAGGCCTAGGAGTGGGAAGGAAGCTGCCGTGACCCACTATCTCGCGGATGCAAGGTCACAGCTGCGCGCCCCCAACCGCACGGCCAACTCTCTCGATGAAACTCATTCGATTATAAATTAATATAATTGAAAATAACACCAGTGAATTTTAATCATTTACAATAATTTCTAAAATACGTTTCATCAAATTTCTTAAAAGTTTCACCAACCTTTACCTTAGATTTGAAAGTCTGATATGTGTAGTTGAACATGCTGGCTGGTGTGGAAAGCAATGGGAACTTCCTCACAACACCTCATTTTCTAAGAATGCCTCAGCCCCCTATGATTGTTAAGTGTGTAGGTATTGAGCGCCACTTGACCGACCAACCGACCAACCGACCGATCAAGCACATTTTTCTTAACCTTCTCATGACCGGTTATCTTATATAGTCGGTTAGACGCTTGCCTTCTATATTGAGCGCTGTAGGATCGAATTCTGGCAATCTAGGCTGAGTGACTAAGACGACAGGACCACTTGTCTTCTGAGCCCAATTCCGTTTCATTTCCGTGAAATTTGAAAGTGCTGAAATATACGTGCCTCGTGTCGGTAGATTTACTGGGAAGTAAAACCATTCCTTCGGGTCAAAGGTCGGTACAATGGCGTCCCTGAAAACAGTAAATATCGTTTGTAGGACGTAAAAATATTATTATTATTATTATTATTATTATTATTATTATTATTATTATTATTATTATTATTATTAATAATAATATTCTTGGTTTGGTTGAAGAATTTCGGAACTTAGTCTTGCAAAAGTTCTTTAACGTGTCAGTAAATCTACCGACACGAGGCTGACGTATTTGAGTATCTTCAAATACCACCGGACTGAGCCATGATCGAACACGCCAAGTTTGGGTCAGAAGACCAGTGCCTCAACCGTCCGAACCACTCAGCCCGACTATTATTATTATTATTATTATTATTATTATTATTATTCGTCCATTTGCATTTAAGAAATCCTAAATGTGAACAATTTATGAGAGTAGACGTTTTGCTAGACTTCCCCTTTCCGCGATAAGTATCAACTAATGTTTCTCTTAAAACTGACAGTAGTTTAATAGTCCTTACACTCAAGTCTTATACCACACTGCGTTTGAGATTGACCCAATATCGTAAACTCCCATTGTAAATACATTTCAGTAGCGTAACACGGTGCAGAGTACTGCTGAGTGAATATATTAAATCGTTACCTTTGTCTAAAGTTACATAATACCGTGAGCAGATTTCCGTTTTGACAGGTGGTGACCAGAAACTCAGCCAAACGCGTGATGAAGTGCTATAGCTGAGTGAGCTCAAGTGTATACATTGAGCCAAACATTTCGGTGACAATCGGCTCGCTTATGGACTTGACGTAATATACATATTTGGAAAGCGATTCCTCGATTGAAAGTTCCATGTAGAAGACGTAAAGTGGATATAGATAATTTAATGACCTATATAGAGGAAAATTTAAAATAGCATAACTTAATCCACTAGATCTCACAGAATTGTGATCCAGAAATTCAGCATTCCCTGGGTACAGCAAATTATTTTTAAGTAGTTATATATTTATTATCTTAAATGGCTTATAGAGGCTACAAACTTCACTTTAAAACCAACAGATTTTGTTTAAAATATAATTGTTGTAAGCATTATCAATGTGCGATGCCAAGAAATAACTGCAAGTTAAAAGCAAGTAAACGTTTAGTTCTATGCGGCCGTCGATGTCGTAATCATTGCCACGGCTCCACCTGTTTTGTATGGAACTAGCTGATGTATTCCTGCTTCGCTACGGGATTCTCAGAAAGACTGTCTTTGTGGTTTTCCTAACTGAAGTCAACTTAGGCCATTACATAAACGTCAGTGGGAATGTAGCGTTTAAAAGCAATGATATCATATAAAATACTGAACCCATTATGCAAACAATACTCGATCACTCGAAAAACCGCACATTTTCTCACTTTTAACCAACACTACTACGGTGCCGATCTAACAGTCAAAAGTTGCAGTGTTAAAATGACCAGGCCACGGACAGCCGAGAACACTCCTTTGCCATTATTCCGTTAAATATGCACACAGCTCATTCCAATCAGTGCCTCAGAGTAGGGATTGAATAGCTCGAATGTCATAATGAACCACTTTGTTACGTACCAGTGGTATTAGAAAATTTATGAACCAGAGGTGTGGCATGCTAAAGAAGAAAGTTGTTTAACTCCCCATCTACTTCTCGCCAATATTCAGGCAGGCTGTTATACTCGGTACAACCGGACGAGTTGGCCGTGCGGTTAGGGGCGCCCAACTGTGAGCTTGTATCCGGGAGGTAATGGGTTAGAACCCCACTGTCAACAGCCCTGAAGATGGTTTCCCGTGGTCTCCCATTTTCGCACCAGGCAAATGCTGGGGCTGTACCGTAATTAAGGCCAGGGCCGCTTCCTTCCCACTCGTAGCCTTTTCCTATCCCTTCGTCGCCATAAGACCTATCTGTGTCGGTGCTACATAAAGCAAATTAAGAAAAAATCTTGGTATTCATCAGTATTCCCGTGTATCGGAGATGAGTGGCAACAGAAGATACAAAGCACATCACAACAAACAATGGTCAATGTAATGTTACTGTTGATCAATTTTATGAGCTTTCTCTATTGTAGACCTTCACATTTAGTTTTCTCTCGACTCTGTGATGTTAGGGCGTCTTACGTAGTTCCTTGTACCCCGACTTCACATACCGATTTTCATTAAATTCTGTTTACCCATTTTCTCATGACTCGGTGCTGATGTGGACTCAGCAACAAAAATCCAAATTCATGAATATCTCTATTATTATGGCCGGCACGATAAAAATATGTAAGACATAACTGATCGGAAATTCAATACTATACAAATTTAGTTATTTAGTATTTGTCGATAGGACCAATAATAACACAAATATTTGAGAATTACATTTTAGGCCTTCCCCTGAACTACCATTTTACTCAGCTTGATTGAAATTATTTATGGCCTAGGTTGTAGCGACTTATTCCCCGACTTCACACATCGATTTTCATTATGACAGGACCCCTAATAACATAAATATTTGAGCATTTCCAGAAATTTATGATTGGCAGGAGAGCTGGCATGTGGTCAAAATAGTACACGCAGCTCACCCTCATTGGGAATATCCCTAAACAGAGATGCGTCAATTTCTGTCGAGGAGCTAATTTATGCTCGTCTGGGTACTTGTCTAAATGGTCAGAACAGCAACCTGAAGTTTAGGGGACCCCGTTTTCAATTCCCTTTGCTTGGGGACTGTTTGGGCTCTCCCCAATATCCCTACACTTTCCTTCACCACAATAATCCTCACTGCTCCACACACGGCGATGCCACCATCCTCTCCGAAAGTTATGCCTTACAAGGGCTGCACAAGGGTAGCAATCTCCATACGAAATTATTATATGTAATAACCGAGTTATTTTCTATGCAGAATTCTGCCACATGTTCTCTGATTACTAGGAAGTCATGATGCAGGTTTTGTTTACTTTACCTGTCCATAAGGTGGCTCTGTTGTATCGTATTTACATTGTCCCATGACAGAACGTGCTATGAATCGCCGATAGATCCGTTTATTACTCAGCGTTATTGAGAGAAGTACAGTGCAATATGATGGAGCGGTACCGGTACGTTTTCGCAGAACTCACTGATATGCACCTTGTATATGGTGAAGTACGTTGCAATGCTCTCGCTTCTGAAAGGCTGTATGCGGAACGATTTCCTTACAGGCATCATCCGTCATGTCGCGTTTCTATTTCTCTCGATCGACGATACGGGAGACTGATTCAGTGGAAAGGAGAAACGAGGGACCTGGCAACATGAGCACCACTCGCTCTCTCGATTTTGAAGAGGAGGTGCTGGAACGTGCTACAGCAGACCCCGCTACAAGTACTCGTCGTATTGCACGTGAAATGGACTAGAGTGTTGGGAGTACTCCACGAACAACAAATACACACAACGTGTCCATGCAATTCTTGTGATCGTCTTTACATCAAGGGTCGCAGTGTATCAGTGGTTGCTCCAACAATGGATTGAGCGACCAGGTTTGTTCCAAATCGTGCTGTTTACTAACGATGCCTCATTTGGTCGTGATGGTATTTCGAACAGCAGGAATGGCCATTTGTGGGCTGTGGAAAACCCTCACGCTGTAGTTTTGTTGTGCGTATCTGGGCCGGCATTGTAGGCGACAATCTCATTGGGCCGTATCTTCTACCTGGCCGTCTATAGACTTGTAATTTGAGATATTCTTCCATACAATTCCGGCCTGTGTGGTCCATACCTCTACTTGACGCCATTTTGAAATACGTCATAAAATGCAATGGGCTCATCACTAAAATTTATATGACCGCCAAATATGCTTGCCATCGTGTTATCCTTAGCTGATTTCTTTCCAATATTCAATTTTTCTCAAATGTACCTCCCTACAACCCTTCTAAACAAATTTCCTAACTTATATGTACCAATGCGGTTTAAATGAAGGCCATCTGAGCGCAGATCCCCATCTCCTACCTACCCATTAGGACCTAGAAATTTCACTCCCAGTTTCCCACATTCCCACTTCATAGTCTCATTTAAATCCCCAATCACCTTCCAGCCAGCATCCCTCCTACACAAAATTCCACTGATAACAATCTCCGCTTCCTTAAACTACACTCGTGCTGCATTTACCATGTTGGTACTTGCTTTTCTTACGTTGTTGGTACCAACGTGAAACACCACCACCTTCTCCTTTCCCTCCTCCCTCTCTTCTACTTTCTTAAACATCTGCCTCTGTCTAATTCCTGGATAACACTCTACCCTGGTTCCCTTTCG
The DNA here is from genome assembly GCF_040414725.1 of Anabrus simplex. Classification (NCBI taxonomy): domain Eukaryota; kingdom Metazoa; phylum Arthropoda; class Insecta; order Orthoptera; family Tettigoniidae; genus Anabrus; species Anabrus simplex. The sequence goes on from NC_090267.1 coordinate 304,549,579, forward strand.
TCCACACTTTCTCCACATGTATAACAATGGAATCCCCCATGACCAGAGCCTTCAACCCTTCGCACCTCATTTGATCCCCTCTCCTCCTGGTCAGCCCTATCTTTCCTGAGAGCTGCAGAAACTACTTATTCCTCCCTTCCCTCCCTCACATAACCCTGTTCCACCTGTGATTTCCTATCGACTACTCCTCATTTTCCTTTCCTACCCTTTCCCTTCCTCCTACTTCCACACTTCTCAGCAACAGTTCCCTGTTCCTCATCTTCCCTCCGATGTTCTACCTGCAGAGACTCATACAGATTTCTCACAGACACCTGTCGTGAATTCTGATCCCGAATAGAGCCCTTAGCCTGCAATCTCCTTCCCCTTAAAACATTAGAATATCTTTCTTCCACAATTCCCCCCCTTTCCTTCCCATCCCTCTCTTACTATTACTGTATCCTGAACATTTTTTGAGGGAGGCCTTCTTTCCTCCCTGTCCTTTGAGAGAATCCTAATTATCTCCCTCAAACTCTCCACCTCCTCCCACCTCCTTAATGCCTGGCCACACCCGCAGTTCCTACACTTGCACTCCTTATCCATTCTTTACGGAATAACGAAAATAAAATAAAAAAATAAAATAACTTATTCTGTGCAAAATAAAAATGAAAGGAAAGAAATATTGTCTAGGATAGTTCACAAAAATCACGCGACAATAAAATAATTAATATAGGCCACTACTACACAGCAATAGTACATAGCAAAGCAAAGTCACCTACGTACAGGCCATGAAGGCCCTTGGAGGAATGGAAGGTAAAGGTTTCCACCACTGTTAACTTCGGCACGTGATGGGGTAGAGTGGTTAGCTCTACGCCCGGCCGCCTTTGCCCCCAGGAATTAACCTGGTACTCATTTTTGGTGTAGGCTGAGTGAACCTCAGGGCCATATGCACCTCCGGAATTGGAAATCTCGTTTCTTAAATTTTACGACTTCCTGACGGGTATTCGAACCCACGTCCTTCCAGGAGAACCGAGCACGCCTTTACCGCCTCGGCCAGGCAGCCCCTTACAATAGTACATAGTTGTACGAAATTTTTTCCTACAACAAACTAACAGAATTAAAATTGCTGTTAATTACTGGAAACTAAAAGTAATACACAGGAAGTACACAATTCTAAACTGCAGTTAAGTCTACCTGGCGAGTTGACTGTGCTGTCACGGTCACGCAGCTGTGAGCTTGCATCCGGGAGATAGTGGGTTCGAATCCCACTATCGGCAGCCCTGAAGATGGTTTTCCGTGGTTTCCCATTTTCACACCAAGGAAATGTTGGGGCTGTATCCTAATTAAGGCCACGGCCGCTTCCTTCCAACTCCTAGGTCTTTCCTATCCCGTTGTCACCATAAGACCTATCTGTGTCGGTGCGACGTAAAGCAACTAGCAAAAAGAAAAAATAGTCTACCCTAATTACCACAACAGAATTATAAGGGAGTAACTACAGATACCGCAGATACTACATATACTACACAAATAGTTCACAGTAATAGAATAAACACACTCATTTCTAATAAGATACTCTAATACACTACAATAATTTTAAATTATGTTCATATACTACAATACACTGCAATAATTTTAAATTAAGTTCAGATACTACAGTGCACTACAATAATTTTAAAACACGTTCAGACGTACCCTAATTACAATAGGTTATTACTAATCACGAATAGAAATGAAAAGAATACTAATAAAGGTGTTGTTTCGGTTGTAATCTCATGTCTGGGACATACATGAGCTATGATAAGTTGAGCTGCCTTCTAGCTCAGAATCTCTGTTCGGGATGTATATCATTACGGCATCTCTCAGGTGCTTCATGCACGGTTAGCTCTCGTCCAATGCACATGTTGCTCTAAGTCTGGCATTGAGTGATATCCTCACCCGCGTGTATCTCCTCTCTAACCTTATGTAAATGATGGGTTGTCTGAAGGCCTGAGCTGATGACAGGTGCGCGAGGTTAGAAGAATCTTAACACAATTAGAGGCTCAGTTTCACACCATGGCTAGTTTGCAGCAGAACAATGAGAGAACCTGCGTTACCAGTGTTAGTTGACCTTTGCAGAGCTCTGTTTCACAACTACGTTGTTGGTTGACTTGCGTGAAATTCCCTGTTCTGATGCACTCATAAAGGAGATAAGTTTTTATTTCTTTGTTACCATTCTCTCTGTATGTGCTAATAACTTCGATGTGGTTTTGTTATCAGGTCAATGATCACTCTATAATTGTGTTAGAAACAGGGCATTATGGCTACTGATTATAGCCAGCAAAAGCCATGCTGAAATCGAAAACGTAAGAGTGTCAGTGCAAGAAGAGAACGAAATTGAGAACGGAAGTAGAGCAAGCTCTCCGAAACTTAATTATAGTTTGGAATGAAGGCCTATGACCTCGATATTATGACTTTGAAACAATGTTTAACATCATCATTCTCAAGTTTTGAAGGATACACATTTTAGTGAAAGCGAACAAAATTATTTATTGAGCGTATGATAGAGTTACAAGGCATAACAATTCCTTTTTGCAAATTTACACGGCGTTTGGCTTTTTTTTTCTTTTTACACTTTTCAAATAGTTTTAAGGTAATGCGCGTATGTCTGCATATCTGTCTGTTCAGATTCTTAAAACTAAAAAAAACTTTCTTCCTTTCTTAATCCGTCTACCCTCCAGGATCGGCTTTTCCCTCAGACTCACCGAGGGATCCAACCTTTACCGCCCCAAGGACAGTGTCCTGGAGCGTGAAACGTAGGATCGGGGTATACAACTGGTGATGAGGACCAGTACCTCGCCCAGGCCGCCTCACCTGCTATGCTGAACAGGGGCCTTGTTAGCAGATGGGGCGATTGGAATGGATAGACAAGCAAGAGGGAAGGAAGCGGCCGTGGCCTTAAGTTAGTTATCAACCCAGCATTTGCCTGGAGGAGAAGTGGGAAACTACGAAAAAGCACTTTGAGGATGGATGAGGTGGGAATCGAATCCCCTCTAAGCACTTGACCTCCCGAGGCTGAGCGAACCCCGTTCCATCCCTCGTACCACATTTCAAATTTCGTGCCAGAGCTGGGAATCGAACCCGGGCCCCCGGAGGTGGCAGTGAATCACACTAACTACTACACTGCAGAGGCGGACATAACTGGTACATGTTAAACTTAATGTTTGTTTGAAATACCTCTATTAGTTTTCCAGTTATGTCTGGAAGCAAATTTTATGTAGACTTCATGTAGCAAATTTGGCCAATAAAGGAATGGTGATGTAAGTTGGTAATGAAATGTTTTACAGCCTCACCCCCAACCCAACCATCCTGCATACTTCCCGAAACATAAGTGACAAGTTATTTACCTCTAACATATGTACTGGCACCTCAAACCCCTTCCTCTACGAGGTAGAGTCTACTGAGCTCGATAGCTGCAATCGCTTAAGTGCGGCCAGTATCCAGTATATTGGAGATAATGGGTTCGAACCCCACTGTGGGCAGCCGTGAAAAAGGTTTTCCGTGGTTTCCCATTTTCTTGTGTATGTCTGTTCAGTCCTCACCCCGAAGGCTAGTTGGATCCTCAAAACAAGTAATTTATAAGTCTATCCCAGTAACATACATTATGTCTCTAAATGCTAAAACATGAAATATACCAACATCGCCTAAATATTAATTATTAGCTTTTGACTTCTTCGTGAATGGTCAATCCTCTCTCCTTCCTGCTATAGGAAGACCAGCCAGACTTCTCAAGTGTGAGCAATAGCAAGAGACTTACTGTTTGTGCTCCTGAAAATATGTCTAATAATCAGCAGGCAGTGAAATTATTTCGAGCACTAAAATTACTCTGCCGATCATGGCAACTCTTGATACTTACGTCAGTGACATCTTAAGCAACCGGCCCGGTACGAACGGTACGTTCTGCTAGTCACATTAAACATAAAATAATTCATACTTGAACCATAAAACTATCTAAGGGCACAATGATGTGATGCCCAGTCCATTTATAGATAGATGCACCTACTGCCGATGTGGTATCATTGAAATCACTATGATTTCCCCGTTAGTCTCTCAACTCATAATCCTTCATAATGTCCAGCATGGTACGATTCTCGGAGCCAATCGGTTAAGGGAGTTTTACTCTCTTCTGCAAGTTACCTGGAAATATACTATGCCCAGAACAAAACCTACCTGTTGCTTTCTATACATGCCGTGTAAGTTCCAAGGTAGTGTGCATTTGAACCGGGTGTGCAATTTTCTTAATTTATTGAGGAACAGTTTCATTTAATATTTCTAACAGCTTGCTCTTGAAGTTGAAATAATTCTCATACAGAGGTTATCGGGTAAGATAATCATACATGTAGTATACATGAAATTGAAAAGTAAAATTCGCATTTTTGGTGGTATGCAGTTTCTATGGTTAACACTTAAGCTATAAAGAGGTCAGTTTCAGAGGCGCAGTCGGTTAGTCGTATTCCTTCTGTTTCCATGAAAGCGGGCTCTACCCCTGGTGAGTTTTGAGGCATTTAAGGTTGCTAAAATACGGCATCTCCGTGTCATTGGCTTATCGTACGTTGAATAATTCATAGGAAATAATCTTGACATACCGACGTCAATAAACCAATTTAAGAATAGTTAAACAAATATTGAATTCTGGCAATAAAGGCCAAAATTGCGTGGAAGGACGGCGGGAAGAGACAATGTGGGCGAGAATATCAATAGCCCCGGCTAATTGTTGAGGCTCGCAATAATAAAGCTCCTATAAGAAGAAGAAGAAGAAGAAGAAGAAGAAGAAGAAGAAGAAGAAGAAGAAGAAGATTATTAACAATAAAGAGTCGTCTAGAATGATCTGAAAGGGGAAACTACTACATATTTCTTTGCGGGCTTATATACAGCCAATCCAGTGAGAGACAGTCTCGAGAATGTCAATCTTGAGTGCCTCAGACGTAACTGAATGTAAGCAGTTACGAGATGTTCGGAAGACTGTGACGAGTCATTCAGTGGGTGTGACTACGTCAGACGGTTACACGGAATTCAACCAGTTTTGTTAGTTCTAAAGCGAACTGTTCTGGAACAACACGGGGTGTTAGAGGCCGTGCTGGAGAACAGAGTTCGGAGTGCTATATGATTACCCGAGTGATTGAATGAGTGGTGAGACTGGAGAGATGAATTGGAAAGCCCAAACCTGAATGAACTTGAAAATAACTGCAAATTTTAGTTGACTAAATTTAGTAGATACTAGAACTCGCTACATCTTTGAATGGTGATTACCAGTTTACAAGCCTCTTTTAATTAACTATGCATCTCCACAAGCCTCTATATGCAGTTAGCTCTTTTGCCTACTTTAGTTCGGCACTTCTTACTAAACATTTAATAATTTAAAATCGAGTCTAATTGTCATCACCTTGGTCTCTCTCTACTCCTCTTACCACCCATGACCGAGTACATTGTTCTCTTTGCTAACCTATCCTCCTCGATTCGAATAAGATGATCCCCTCCACTGAAGCCGTCCATCGAGTTCCTAACTTACCCATTATCTCCTCATTGCGAGGTGTTTCCACCTGATGATGATGATGCTTGTTGTTTAGAGGGGCCTAACATCGAGGTCATCGGCCCCTAATGGTACAAAATGAGACGAAATGAAATGACAAATTAAAAGCCCAAAAACATCCACTGACCACAATTCAAAACGTGAGGACGAAGAATGAATGGATGAATGGATAAGAATTTAAAACGATCAGTGGAACCGAACCGCAGTGCCTCACATGCACAGAAGTTGGCGTAGAACAATAGTAGTACTGACCAAGGGACTGCTTCTAATGCACAATACTCAATCGATGATACTGGTAGTCAAAGGGGTACAAAATCCAAGTCAGTGGCGCCTCACAATGGTACTTATCGCTAGGAAAGTAGAACCATGGTATTTGTCATGTTGCGGTAATAATCAAGAGTAGCGTAGACTCGCGGTATTCCACACATTATGGTACTACTCACAGGTAATGAAATTCGCACATGTATTACAGACCTACGCTGTTTCGCACATTTCGGCGCCATTTACAGGCAACGCAAACATATGGTGTTCATCACGTAAGTGTACTACCCACAGGGACTCGTACTATCCCGTGGTGTTCCTCATATAGTGGGTACTAATCATAGGCAAGCGAGAACCATGGGTTCCCTCATCCCATAGTGTCGCTCATATAATGCTACTAATCGCAGGTACTGTCAAAGCCGTCGAGCTCTCATTTGCTACTAATCACAAACCTATTTGGTACCTAACATAGCGGTGGTACTTCGCGCAAGTGAAAGCGACCCTTGGTCGCCCTATTTAGTCGCCTCTTACGACAGGCAGGGGATACCGTGGATGAATTCTTCGTCTGCGGCCCCCCACCCACAGGGGGTTGTTTCCACCTGTTTGTACATGCAATCATACTTCTACTTTCATGTCCGTTCTTTCCATTTTGTGAATAACATATCCTTAGTCCACCCAACTTACACGCCAAAAGTAATTCCATTCTGGAACTTACGATTAACTGTTCACTGCAACTACATTAGCTTTGGTGAACATTTATTGTTTTACTTAGTATACTACTATCTTGGGAGAATACAGCTCGTAAATTGTATAAAATAATGATACCCCTGTTCCAGTTTCGTTTTTCCTACCTGGCATTCAATTGTCTTACATGTCTTCTTCTTCTTCTTCCTACTGACATCATTTTAATCTTGGAAATGCTAATTCTCACTTCATGGTTAACACTTCCTTTCAAGCTCAAATTTATTACAGGGCAGTCTTTCAGCGTAGTCTGCCAGTAAGACCAAGTCATCGGCATAGACTAAACTGCTTACTGTATTTTTACTCACCTGAATCCCTCCCTGCCATTTTATACTTTTCAGTATATGATGCATGTATAGTTTGAACAACAAATGTGAAAGATTACAGCCTTGTACAACTCTTGTAGCTATGCTGAACCAAGGATTCATTCTACCTTCTATTCTCACTGCAGCCTAATGCCTGTAAAAACCTATCCCTTGTCCCATAACACACTAGTACAGCGGACATTATTTTCGCTCGTAACTCTGTTAAATTTATTCTATAGATCTGTAAAACATAAAATCAACTGTCTATTCCTCTGATAGTATTTTTCAGTTATATGACACTCACTGAAAGCCTGATCCTGACAGCCATTCCGTGAGCAGAAGCTCCATTGGTTTTCATCCAACTTACTCTCCACCATTGACTGCTTCCTCCTTTCTAAAACGCCAGTGAATACAGTGCCCTGTAAACTGATCAACGAAATACCTTGGCAGTTGTTGCAATCTTTTCTGTTCGCTTCCAATCAAGTATTGCTTTATCACATGTTATTATCATTATTAGGGGCTGCCTGGCCGAGGAGGTAAAGGCGTTCTCGGTTCGCCCAGAAGGACGTGGGTTCGAATCCCCGTCAGGAAGTCGTAAAATTTAAGAAAAGAGATTTCCACTTCCGGAGGTGCACATGGCCCTGAGGTTCACTCAGCCTACACCAAAATGAGTACCAGGTTAATTGCCGGGGGCAAAGGCGGCCGGGCGTAGAGCTAACCACTCTACCCCAGCAAGTGCTGAGGTTACGGATAGTGGAAGCCTTTACCTTCCACTCCTCCAAGGGCCTTCATGACCTGAACGGAGATGACTTTGCTTTTTTATTATTATTATTATTATTATTATTATTATTATTATTATTATTATTATTATTATTATTATTATTATTATATTCTGGGTGGTTTTTTAGCGAGGGTTATTAATGAGCTGTATGAGCCGAAGGGTCTCGGAGACGCCAAAATGCTGGTATTTTGTTTCACATGAATTCTCTTACTTGACAGTAGGCTAAATCTACTGACACGAGGTTGCCGCGTTTGAGTACTTCCAACTCCACTGGCCAGAGACGAGATCAATCCCTACAGTAATAATAGCATTCAAAAACTGCAACGATTGAGTTTAAAGGCATTGATGTAAATCGTGAGTATTTAGAAAACCATCACCTAAATACTTTTAATGTGACTATTAAAAATGGTGGTTCTAACATAATGCAGGTAAAAGTTAATATGATATTAACCTTTACATTAAAAACTATCCTTTTCTTGCATGAGAATATTCTGAAGAGCTGTTGTGTTATCATTCAACCTGTTTATATTGTTTTCGAAAGCAATGTGAACCACTGTTTATGAGGAGATCAATTACGAATCCCAGAGTTATCTGTCAAATGAACACACAATGATTACTTAGCTGCCGTTATCTCATATAGCAATAAAATACCGCTGATATTACGGAACAAGAGCAGTGATAAGCTTGATTACGCTCACCAAAGATAAAAAAGTATTAAAAATGCCACTACTCCATTAAGAACAGCCCGCTGTTTTAGAATGGGCACTGCGTACTAAATTCGTGGAATGATAAGCTCAAGTTGGCGTATGCATTTATTTGTATATTTATTTATTTACTGAGTGATATTCACGCATACGCAACATGAAGACATTTTGTCAGGCCTATATCTTTTACGTCACACCGATGCAAACTGTTCTTTTACAACGATGGGATAGGAAATGACTAGGAGTCGGAAGGAAGCGACATTATTAATTAAGCGTTTCAAATCCACCTTCTGTCTTCGTAATTATTATTACACAATTTACCTTGGCTTTTTTATTGACATTTTTACTTTATTGTTACTTACGGTGTGGCTACTAAACTTGATTTATTTTGTGTTTTAAGTTCGATGAAAGAAATTTGACTGTTAGATTAATGGAAATAATAATATCAGCACTCTGTTTGCGAAATAGGGGCTCAAGACCTAGTTTGCTCTCTTTGTTATCCTCTGTCAGCACTACGATGTACCCTGCCCCCAATCTTCTTCTTCTTCCTGTCCAGCCTAACGTCCCTCGTGCGCATTTGGTGCCACGAGTTCCCATCTCCGATCTATTGGGTTTATTCCCCTCCTTATGACAGGTAGATATTCGCTCTACTGTCCCCGTGCGCACTTTAATAACAGGTGACAGGTAATGGAAGAAAGGATACGCAAAGGCTTTTAAGGGGCATTAATTCGAATGGGACGGCTCATTATTGGCAGACGTCCGACTCGTTGGCTTAACGGTCAGCGTACTGGCCTTCGGTTCAGAGGGTCCCGGGTTCGATTCCCGGCCGGGTCGGGGATTTTAACCTTAATTGGTTAATTCCAATGGCACGGGGGCTGGGTGTATGTGTTGTCTTCATCATCATTTCATCCTCATCATGACGCGCAGGTCGCCTACGGGAGTCAAATAGAAAGACCTGCACCTGGCGAGCCGAACCCGTTCTGGGATATCCCGGCACTAAAAGCCATACGACATATCATTATTGGCAGACGAAGCTTATTTAAAGATATGTCATTTCCCCGAGAGGTACTTGTCAGATTGTGAAAATAATAACACTCCTAAATATACAATGTCCTCATTTCCAATGATAGCAGTAGAGACCGGGTGAGTTGGCCGTGCTGTTAGGGGAACGCAGCTGATAGCTTGCATCCGGGAGATAGTGGTTTCGAACTCCACTGTCGGCAACCCTGAAGATGGTTTTCCGTGGTTTCCTATTTTCACACCAGAAAAATGTTGTGGCTGTACGTTAATTAAGGCCACGACCGATTCCTTCCCACTCCTATCCCTTTCCTATCCTTTCGTCGCCATAAGACGGTGCAATAGAACAAAGTGTGCCGGGCTGAGTGACTCATAGGGTTGAGTCATTGGCCTTCTGACCCCAATTTGTTAGGTACGATCCTACCTCAGTCGGGTGGTGTTTGAAGGTGCTCAAATACGTCAGCATCGTGTCGGTAGATTTACAGGCACATAAAAGAACTCATGCGGGACTAAATTCTGGCACCTCGATGTCTGCGAAAACCGTGAAAGTAGTTAGTAGGACATAAAGTCAATAACATTATTATTATTATTATAGAAAATAATGTACAATAGTTCAGCTCAAAAAGAACGAAGGTAGTCCTGTTTAATCATCAGATCTTGAAATCGTGAGGATGTACTACGAGTTTGATTAATAGACCCTTGGTAATATTACTGACTGTGAAAAGAGATTTTCTAAGTCTTAAACGATTTACAAGTTACTTTAAATGAACGTTTCAGCTGATTCATCCTGTAAACAAATACATACGGGGTTAGGGCTAGAGGTGTGATTTTTCGCATTAACGATAAACGCGATAAGAAATATTTTGAAGCGTTTTTCAGATATTTTAACGAATCAAATGATTATGATTAAGAAATTAGTGATTTTTGTTTTCGCTAATTACAGCGAATTAAAGCGACAAGGCTAATTTAAAGCTAAATTTACCAAGGTCGATAGCTGCAGTCGCTTAAGTGCGGCCAGTATCCAGTATTCGGGAGATAGTAGGTTCAAACCCCACTGTCGGCAGCCCTGAAGATGGTTTTCCGTGGTTTCCCATTTTCACACCAAGCAAATGCTGGGGCTGTACCTTAATTAAGGCCACGGCCGCTCCCTTCCCACTCCCAGCCCTTCCCTGTCCCATCGTCGCCGTAAGACCTACCTGCATCGGTGCGACGTAAAGCAACTAGCATAAAAAAAAAAGAAAGCGAAATTTACTTATTTTGCGGTAAGTGCGAAACTGCAGCGAAATTCATGGAAAATAACGATCTTGAAATTGTTTTCCAATATCACGTGTGTGAAAGAAAACAGAAGACAGAATGAGGATTTCTTATCTCGCCAGAAGTATCTCTTCGTATTAATATTCTATAAAACCCTTAATAGTATGGCCAGGTAGGGTGAGGGGGTAATTTGTTATGTAATCTTCACTAGGGCTATATTATAGTTCTCACCAAGATTAAATCAGGAAAAACGAATGATTATCAACATTGTTTCTCTTTATTTACTTACCTTTCACATAAATAATTCACAAATATCACGAATTAAATCTTTATGAATAATTTTAGGAAATGATTAACGCGAAATTAAAGCGATGGGGTCAGTCCTATATATCGCGAAATAACGCGAAGTATTTCCTTTTCGCGAAATGGAACATAAATTAATGCGAAAAAATCATGCCCCTTGGCTATTACATGTACTAAACGGGACTGCTCTTCTGCCTTCTACGGATGTAACGGAAGGAAGGAAGGGAGAGAGAGAGAGAGAGAGAGAGAGAGAGAGAAGATAGAGAAAGCAACAGGAACGGTGTGCAAGGTTTTTCGTCTTACTGTCTTTGTTGGTCTGCTATAGAACTCACTTTAAAGTGAAAACTATCTCCTCTGGTTGTGCTGGAAATCAAGTCTAGTTTAAAGATCGAGCATGATATGAATTTGTATCTCCTTATAAAGAAGAAAAAAACACCAGCTACTTTCAATTAATGAAGGCGTCATGTTAAAGAGTTTTTGAGTGGCGAAAATTGTTTAGTGAAGAGTGAGGAGGATGTAGAAGACGATGAGCATCCAGGACTTCCAATCTTATCAAAACAGATAACAACATACAGATAATTATTGAAAATGAGCGTGCCGATCGATGACTTAGTATCTAGAATTTTGCAGATGTTGTGGACGATTATAAAGAGACTGATAGAGATATTTCGCATGGCAATTTGAACAACAGAAACGTTTGCTTTTTAAGTCGTACCGATACAGATTGGTCTTATGTTGACGATGGGATAGGAAAGGGCCAGTCGTAGGAAGGAAGCGACCGTGACCTTAATTAAGGTAGAGCCTCAGGATTTGCCTGGTGTGAATGGTAATCCATGTTTAGGGCTGCTGGAGTGGGGTTCGAACCCACTATCTCCCGAATGCAAGCTCACAGCTGCGGACCCTTAACCGCACGGCCAACTCACTCGGTTAACAGGAATGTATGTTTGAAGCTAGTCCCTGCATACGGGTAACACACCAGCTCTCAATGCCCTTCGTGTGAAGATATTTTTGGCCGATAATGCATTCCAGTTCTCGAACATCCACCATACGCACCAGATCTGACCCTTTATGACTTCATTTCCCTCCCTAAAGTGAAAAAAGTGTTGAAGGGAACTCATTTTATGTCCGTGAACGAGTTAAAAGCTAAGCTGGCAAAGGTACAGCATGGGTTAACAGTTAATAACTTTCATCATCGTTATGGACAGTAGAAGATCGGTATTCAGGGGTATATAGACAGAGCAGCTAGCAGCGAAGACGGATAAATAACAAGAATGAAACATGCGAACACAATGTATAGACTAAACTCAATCACACTAAGTCCGAAATAATGGTAACTTATCGAGGAGTACAGATTCAAGTCACATTTAGGTTAGGAAAAATGGGCGTAGAATACGATCCTGTCAATCTTGGGTCAACAATCTGCGATACGGGAGACTGCAGGGAGAAAAAAAAAAGTAATTTAAACTGGGCAAATTACCATTCGGGACCTCACCAGGACCCGAAAGAACGGAGCGGTAATTAACAATCAATACACATTGTTAAGTATTTGTTTCTTCCACATTACTGCATGCTACATCGACACCAAAGTCTAGACATATAATACATCAATGAATACAAGATTTGGTATTGGCATGGAATAAAGCGTGTAGAGGGGAATGAAAATAACGTCAATGTGTTCAGCATCAAGCAGTTTAACAATTCCCAATGGCTTTTTCTCGTTCCAATCAGAAAATCGTCTCGTTCTCTGGGCACATCATGAGGAAAGGTGGAGAATATCTTGAAATAATCATTATGCAGAGGAATATCGAAGGTATTAGACCACGGGGTAAGACAGCTTACAGATTCATTTTTCATATTAACAAGTTACATCTTCCGCCAACCTGAGAAGAGCTGAAACCGCCCATGATGCAGAAAATTAGTCAATGAGGTCACAACGCTATAAAAAGGGAGTGACTTTTATCCAGACGAAGATATTGCATTTTCAGCACTGGTGATAATATATCGTTGAAGTTTCTGGCTCTGTTACATTCTTACCATGAAAATAGCTTAGGATATATTTGCCAAAATTCCTATACAGGTGAAGTGTGCGAAATGCATAGGCCCATATTGTAACGAGAATGACAGAATCGATGTTTGTATTTGAGCTTTTGGTTTATTTAGCTCGTGAATGTCCGTGTGCTTGGCAGACTGACTGATAACAGTCATATGACATACAGATGTTAATTTGTCGCATTTTCAGTGCCACCATTCTTTGTCCGTATAGCTTGCCTTGCATGGAATCTCTCACTACTTATGATGTCAACAGCTCCTCAGTTGATTTAGCAAGGCAGAATGAATCCCATTCCAATTCTTCACCGAGAATTAAAGCCTGTGGGACGTATCAAGAGTCCAACAGTCGAACACGTGGTATCCTGCTGTACTATATGAACAAGTTTAGTTTTGGGAAGTGGAGACAAGGGCGGAAGAACAGTGCAACGTTGGAGTATATTACCATAGCATTAACAACCAAAGAGCGAGAATAGAATGTGGAAAAGGTAGTAAATTGAGCTCATCTGGAAAGTATTTATTTCATACATGCATATCTACTTCATGCTAATCAACAATGAGAAAATTAAAATGAAATTAGAAATAGAAATATATTTATTTAAAGTGAATTACAAGTAGGACCAGAGGTCCCTTTGGCTGTAACTAACTGCCACTTCAACATAAATGCATCAATTAATATACATAATATAATAAAAATAATACATAAAAAGCGTATGATACATTTCCCTACTGGGGTTAAAGGTAGTAGGATATTACAATATTACTTGTACCATTTCATAAACATAGACTATACTAACAAGGAAGAGAAGACATAAGAGAAACATAAGAATTTTAATGCCGGGGATGAATTAAGAATAAAGCTGAGCATCCAAAATGTATCTAGGAGATCATGATATTTCGTACTGCATAATTAATTTGGTGAAAATTCACTTACAAGGCTTAATAAATGGAAAGGTAGCGGTATTTAAGACATTTTTTCCTGAGTTCGGACACTACCTTGCAATATTTAATATACAGTTCAAAAAAGTAGGAGAAACTGTTTTTAACGTCTAGTATGTGAACTTTAATATTTTAGATTGGGTTCCAATGGTCGTTCGGCATACCTTGAGACCTACTCAGGATACGTCAAATCGAAGGTATTAGCTACTCAGGGTACGTCAAATCGAAGTTATACTCCATCTGTAGGCGTAGCGATGCATTAAAATGTCAGGTGACCCCTCAAAACAAAGTGAATAGCGGTGCGTCCGTGTGTTATTGTGAGGTACACAGACTACTGTGGTCATTTGAGCAAGTTGTACGTAAACCAGCACATCCCATGAGACGTCTTAACGAGGTTCAAGTCGCAAGGGCCTTCACTTTGATCCAGGAAGGATGAACTTTTCGTCGTGTTGCTGTGGATCAAAATGTCTCCCCGTCAGTTATTCAACGCTTGTGGAATAGCTACAGTGAGACAAGCCAGTTCACAGGGAAGGTTGGAAAGGTCGTGGACGCATGTCAACCTCACAGGATAACCTATATCTGACCATCTGTGCGTTGCGGCGTCGTTCAGCAACTGCCAGAGAACTGCAACAAGACCTCAGGAGGGTCACTGGTATCACGGCGTCTGACAAGAGAGTAAGGAACAGGTTAAGAAAAGTGTCCTTACGACCCAGACGTCCTGTACGAGAGCCCCGTTTAACGCAGCGACATCACGCAGCTCGCCTTGTGTTTGCCCGTACCCACGTCAACTGGCAAATTCGCTAATGGAGACGTGTGTTGTTCAAGACGAGTCCAGATTTCCCCTGACCCAGCGTGATGGACGTCAACGTGTATGGAGACGCGGTGGTGAGCATTACATGCCAAATGTTGTCCAGGAAAGTGACCGATTCGGACAAGGTTCTATGATGATGTGGGGTGGCATCAGTATTGATGGCCGTACGGATCTTTTCGTCGTCCATGATAATCTTACTGCTGCGGGGTACATCGAATAGACACTGCTACAACATGTGTTGGTTGCTGCATACGGTGTTGGCCCTGAATTCGTACTCAGGCATGACAATGCCCGGGCTCATGTAGCGTGCATCACCAGAGCTGTTTGCGAGAACTGGACATTCAAGAGATGGAATGGCCAGCAGTGAGTCCCGACCATAATCCCATCGAGCATGTATGGGATGGGCTTGACAGAAGTGTTCGTGGGCGTCCTGTTCCACCACAGACTATCCAAGATGGGAACTGATACCGCAACGTGACCTCCATCGACTTATACGGAGCATGCCACGTTGGTTCCAAGCTATGATAAATGCTCGTGCAGGACATATACTATACTGAAGCTCTCCAACTGTGCTAAAAATCGACTCTGGAAGACAGTTATCATTTTGTTTTCTCGCCTATTTAGACATTTCTGTTTGTGTTCTGGAAATGAACGCGAATCTATCCTTGTTCTTTCGTATACTTCAAGGGTAAGGAATAAATGTTTATTTGGTAATATACCTGGGTGTGAGGTATTGTTTTGTGGAGCATGGCATACGTTCAAAAGCATGTTCCAATATTTTTTTTGAACTGTGTAGTTTAAAGTCATTGTATAATTGGGAGGCAATGACAGTGTACGACTTACTGCAATTTACCGTACGATGCTGTGCAACCTGAATGGTGTTAGCTGTAAACTTATTGTCTCGATCATACACTTGCCTCATCTGAACAAAGGACTTGGTCAAATAGAGGAAGTAATTGATTTTAAAATTCTCAGCAGTAAGCAAGCAGCTGGGAGAACACAGACTTGTGTAAAGAAGTGTGGTGCTGTAGATATTTATGTCTGTCTTGCATGTACTTTGTGATCGCAAGAAAACATTAGAGTAATGTGACAAAAATATATGTTGTGACTTTATTTACAAGTACACGTTTTTTTCTTCTATAGCTTTACAGATTTCTTCTTCCAACTTATAATAGAAGAGATATATAACGTCTTGCATGTACTTTGCGATCACAAGAAACCATAAGAGTAATGCGACAAAAATGTATGTTGTAACTTTATTTACAAGTACACCTTTATTTTTTCTATATCTTTACAGATTTCTCCTTCCAACTTATAACGGAAGAGATATATAACGAAGAAAACATAAAAAGGTATACAAATGTCAAGCCTGGATTGAATCAGCGTGTTTAGTCATCAAACTCGTAAGTCTCGTAAGCCACGACCTAGAACAATGTTCCTATCATCCCGTCCTTGAATCATATTTCACTGATTCTCGACAAAGCTTAATGTTCCTTGCCCTGACCTGCCTCACTGTCATGCGCAAGTCTCTGTCGTTATCTAAGACCGTCCACTGATTCAATCCACCTCCCTCCCGTATAGTTGCTGAGCATAAGTGCCCTATATATCTCACTTAATCTCACCTTATTTACCCGGAACCCAAAATATCGAACAACAACACAGAAAAAAACATGTCGAACCCCTACATAAACTACAATTAAACATAATTTCATCATTGCACTAATACAACTGCAGTACTCACCTACAACTCGTCGCTGTGTCCAAGTATCTCTTTACACATTAATCACTACAATATCCACTTCCATTATTTTTTTATACATAATTTTATTACTGCAACCCCACCCTGTTAGAGTCATTAATAACACATCGTCAACAAAAATCAATCCTGTGATCTTTTGATCGCCTAAAAGTGGGCGAGCCCATTTATCTCCCACGTTCTTGAAAAACATATCATTTATAAATTATAGAAATAAAATCGGTGATAGTTTTCAACCCTGTTTCAGCGCAATCTTGCATTCAATCAGGTCGCTTAATATACTTTCCTCCGATTTAATACGACAGTAAACATTTTCATATATGGCCTCAATCGCACGGATTGTCTTTCTTGAAACCCTACCCTTCCTAATTTTGCAACTAACGCACATCTACTCACTGTGTCAAAAGCTTTTTCGAAATCAATTGCAGCTATATAAAATTTACCTCCTTCCATATTCATATATTTCTCCAAGATCATATCAACAATCATTATATTATCTGACGTTCTTCTGCCCTCTTTGAAACCACCTTGGAAAATTTACAGTATCGACCACTCTTCATCCCAGTTCCTCAGCCTGTTCGCTAATATATCCGTATAAATCTTGCTCGAAGCGTCTAATAAAGTTATTCCTATGTAATTAATCGGGAGATTCCTCTCTCCTTTCTTCTTGTAGATTGGACATATAATACCATTTTGTCACTCTTTTGGAAACTTAAAACTGTCGAAAATTTTGTTGAAAACTTTACTATGCCCTCCATCATCTGTCTATATTTCCTAATTTCTTTTCAAAATAAATTATTAAATCTATTTCTTCCTCCTGCTGACCTGGTCCTCAAATCCCCTATCACTTCCAATATCTCCTCCTCTGATATTTCTTTATTCAACTCATGAATCCGTACATCTACTCCCCTTAGTATAACCTTCCCACCCTTGTTTCTATCCACCTATTCCCCCATACTAATAATTTGCGAAATCACTCCACTCATGAATCATAGTCAATTTTCGATTTTTCATACCTCTTCCCCCCGTCCTTGGTAATTTTATTCGCTCTCACCCACACCCTTTCAGGTTGCTTCATTCTACACTACAAAGTTATCGCCTCTGCTCCCTCACTCAGCCATAATTTCATTCTTTCTGCAATCCTTATATTTTTAATCCACAAAATTCTTCTCTTTTTTCCCTCCCTACGTGCTTTGTATAAGGTTTTAGAGCCCTTATGACTTCCTCGTTTATTTGCACTCTTGATTATACCACCCATCTACCCCTACCTTCTTTCTTTTCTTAAATCTAGCTATCTCAGCTACTCCCGTTATTGGATATTCAATTAACTCCACCGCTCTATCCACATTATCCTCACTTAAAGCTACCTCCCATCCTAACTTAATAATTTGTAAATCATTTTCTATTAGAGTGTCTAATTCCAATTTTACTTCCCTGACCACTTATATTTAATACATCCTATCCTTCTCTATGCCCCTCCTTTTACATCATACCTCTTCCTTTATCCCTCTTCTTCCCAGCTTAACATTTGCCGGGGCATGATGGGATTCAATCCAATCCCATATTTATAACCTCGTTATTCTATCCAACATGTCCCCCGAACTAACTACCAAGTCTATAATACTCTCCCCCCATGAGATGTAATGTAGGTCTGTTTCCCTTCCTTATCCCCATCCCATCAATCATTCAAAATGTACAGGTTACCTACCACACATAATTCTAGCTATTTCAACCAATAACTATTCCTTTCTTTATCTTCACTACGCTTCACTCCTGCATTCATCATCCTACCCTCTTTGCTATATGTTGGGCGTAGGTCGCCTATTCCAGCATTCCAGTCAGCTAAAAGCAACGCCCCATCTTCTTCATATTTCCAACTAATGACACTTATATCCAATAATATTTATTTAAAATGTTCATTAGCGTACGGCGAACCCTTAGGATGATTATATAGTAAAGCCAAGCTTACCTTCTTCTCTCCCTATTTCTCCTACTTCATATTAAACCTGATCAAGACCACCTCTTCCATCTCGTTTTCAATGTCATCAATTAATTCACTAATTCCTTCCTTTATTACCCCCTGGATTTATACCCCTCAAACCCTCTTCCCTTTTTGTTTTATTCTTGACAACAAACCCCTCTACGTTGAACATTCCCTATTTCTAACCATGTCTCTAACAGGGCCTCAGTATCGAAACTCCCTACTGATTTTATGACTCACTCGTTCCCCATCTTACGTAGCAAGCCTTCAGTATTTACAAAACCTATCTTCCGATCAAGTTATACGATTTCCTCCCCTGCCTCTCCCCTCCCTCCCTTATATTAACACCTCTGCCACATTGTTTGATTTACTTCTTGTTATTATCGCCCTCTCTCTTTCCACTTACATTCCATCTTTTCTAGGCATTTTAGGACACTCTGAATCCGTCTTTTCCTCCTGACCTTTATTTTCCTTTCTCCGCAGATCTTCTGAACTCAGACTTCTTTTTCTGCCCATTACCTTGCTTCTTTTTCATTCTTCTCGTTTTCTCCCTCTCCTCTTCCATGTACCTGCACGGTGCCGACAACACTCGTCGATTCATCGCTTTCCCCTACCACTGGTGACTCCTGACCTCTCATATTCGCACTTGTGCTGTCCTAGAATTCGTCCTCTTCCATGCTGCAGCCTACTGCCTCGTCATGGCCATCCGTTCGCTCTATGAATTTCCTTTCACCTTGTCTCGACACCAGACACCCTTCCTGTTTATGCTTTTCATCTATTTCCTGTAACTTAGCCGCTGACCACGCTCTAGTCCATTCCCCACCACCAGTTTGTTGGACTCTGATGTATTCTCCCATTCCTTGACTTCTGGCAATCGCTAGGTGCTTCCTTAAAATTCTAATGTTTTACTTCTTTCACTCCCCATGTCTCCTTTCACCCATACTTTCTCATCTTGTTAATTCCCTGCAGGGGCCGATGACCTTCGATATTTGGCCCCTTTAAACAACAAGCATCATCATCAAATTCCCTGCGTTTCACTCCACAATATAAGCCATCAAGGTGGATAATAAAATGGCCTTTATTGACCTATGCACTTTCACATTTTCTGCCATTTCCACATCGTCAATGACCACTTCACTGAATTTAACATTTATTTTGGATCACCTCCGCCACCTTATACACTAAGTCAAATTTATTCCCATTCGCTCCTTCTTGAACACCATAAATAAATATACATTTTCTCGTACGTTCCTGACTACTAACTGCTTCATTTCTCTTCGTCCTAGTCAACACCTTCTCCAAAATTTTTCACTTTCTCCCTCAGCAGCACTATTTCTTCCGTATTATTTTCCACCGCAGACGTCGTCTCACCCATTGTTTCTTGTATCCATACCTTCACAGCTTTTATATCCTTCGCTGTTCCATTAACATTTCCTTAACTTGGTCCATTTGGCAAGCCTCTTTAATCACCTTTTCAATCGCTTCAATTTCAACGCAAACGATGGTGCCTCCTGCACTAGGTCCTGGATTCACGTCCTCGCCCCCACTGCTTCCACCAGTGCCACTTCCCTTATACTTTCCATATCACCTTTACGCTCTGTTCTTTTATTTTCTCACTTTTCTCTTCATACTCCTCTGCTATCTTTTAATTACTGCTCGATATTGTTCCACAGAAATGCCTATGTCTCGACACTAACCGCTCAGCACATCCGCAGTTCCCCCTGTGGGTGGGGGCGGTAGAATAACACCCACGGTATCCCCTGCATGTCGTAAGAGGCGACTAAAAGGGGCCCCAGGGGTTCTGAGCTTTGGAGCGTGGGTTGCGACCACGGGGCCCTTAGCTGAGTCCTGGCATTGCTTCCACTTACTTGTGCCAGGCTCCTCACTTTCATCTATCCTCTCCGACCTCCCTTGGTCAACTCTTGCTCTTTTCCGACCCCGACTCTATTAGGTTTGCGAGGGCTAGGGAGTCTTTCATTTTCACGCCCTTCGTGGCCCTTGTCTTTCTTTGACCGATATCTTCATTTTTCGAAGTGTCGGATCCCTTCTCTTTTTCCCTCTGATTAGTGTTATATAGAGGATGGTTGCCTAGTTGTACTTCCTCTTAAAACAATAATCACCACCACCACCACCACCACCACATCCGCAGTCTCTGCTCGCTTAAGCTCGATTGTACTATAATACTTTATTCTTCATGTTAAATATGATTTACCCAAAATTACTAACAAATTAACAATTGCTAACACTTGATGATATTTTACATACGATGCAGGTATCTACTGCTATATGATGTATATTGGACCCTACGTTTACAAAGAAAGGAAGCATTTGTATTTTTTCTTCCGCTATACATGTTTTCGAATTTAACAAGCATGTGCATCTTTATATATAAGATGTTGAAGTTAATTGTATTAGTTTGTAATGGATAATAAGTACTTAGAGCACGATTGCACTACTCAATAATTGTCATTTAGTATTTACCAGAGGATACAACGTGATATTGAGGCAGTCAAAGTATATTCCACATTTCAATGTATCTAGCTCTAAATACGAAGTTGACCGAAGCCTACGGAGTGAGGACTACGAAGCCGAATGCCCAAAATATCTTGCGCGCATAGTGGTCGCTACTTTCACACCACTAGGACTTATTTACGTAATTATTTGGGAAGGAAGTGACAGTTGTAATTATTTACTTTTCATTTTTTCATTTACGTGGTACTTTTACGGCATTCACTTGGAGGTCATGTGAGAAACAGAAGGAGAATATATATAGGATGGTTAAGAGCGATATTTTAACACTCGTATCTTATTTATTATGTGTTCTGATGCTGAGAAAACTTCTATCTAATTCTTAAAATCAGTCTCAGTTTAATTACAATGCCAGAAAGCAAACACAGGCAGGTCGGGTAGGAAACGTTACAACGACGGATTTATAGTAAACATTTTCAGCTGAGTTGTTGAGGACTGTCCGTCGCAGGGAAGTGGCTGGGATGTGATTAATGTTATACTGCCGTTGTTGTTTGCTAAAGGAAAATCATGTAAACCATATGGATGAAACATCGGCTATACGAATAAATAATTAAATGTATTTTAAGTTACTTATTCTGTTATGGATTTAAGTCAAAGTTGTACGCTTCTGAGTTATACAAGCGCCTTCACTACAAGGTAAGTAGTTTCAAATATGTCCACTGGTTCGAACCGTTTACCACCGGTGAGAGCGGGAGTGGGGGTGGTGGTGGGGAGGAAGAAAGAAGGTGTGCATTTTCCAGAGTTTATGTGTGGTCGCTACCCCGAAGCTTGGTGGACCTATCGACTCATTTTAGGATTAATTCAATGGTAAGTGTGGGTATACGTAATTATAATTTACTGAGAGAGGAGACACTGGCAAAGATAACATCCATAGAGAGGAAAATGCGATGCCAGTCTTCCCCTACTATCATGGAAATAAAGTCAGGTACATATCATGATAAATTGAGGTACTAGAAATCCACGAGGATGGGAACTGTGCAAATTAACATTCATGTTCCTGTCACCTTACAATATATACTGTACCATGTATCTTGAGTATTCAGCTCAAAGGCTGGTTGGATCCCCAGCATCTTCACTTTCAACTGTTACAGAAATCCTAGACATCACTGAAGAGGAGTACTAGGGAAATTAAGAATGAGGTGGTTCCCCGTTGCTTTTCTTATCGATACAGAATTTGCCACTTCGTATTCGTCTGCCAAGCCCACAAAAATGCACGCACCAGCCGATTTTATGAGCTATAATTTCACACCATTCATAACGGACGGGCTGAATAAGGTATTCAATTACTAGCATCGCTCATTCCTCAGGCAGTTTTACGTTGCCAAAGCCAAGGATGAGAGTGAAACATGCCAATGAAACTAATTCATTTATTCTACTCCACACCAGAAGACATGGTGTACTCTAAACACTAGATCTTGCCGGGAAAGACAAAATATTAACGACTGACTTATATGCACCTATGACTGAATATGTACTGTGTATATCCAACACAGACCGGGCGAGTTAGCCGTGCGGTTAGGGGCGCGTGGCTGTGACCTTGCATCCGGGGGATAGTGGGTTCGAATCGCACTGTCGGCAGCCCTGAAGATGGTTTTCCGTGGTTTCCCATTTTCACACCAGGCAAATGCTGGGGCTGTAGCTTAATTAAGGCCACGGCGGCTTCCTTCCAATTCCTAGGCCTTTCCTATCCCATCGTCACCATGCAACCTATCTGTGTCCGTGCGACGTAAAGCAACTAGCAAAAAAAAAAAAAAAATCCGACACAGTTGATAGTCATTGGCATCCGTGGTCAGTGTGAAAGCTTCTGTCTGTAAAATAAGCGCCTCCCTAATATCCCTATTCTAAACATGTTCTCGTGGTCCTTACTTAGATATTACCAAATGCCGAATCCATTTATAGTCTCTGACTAGCTGAGTTAGTAGATAGAAACCAAAACGTATCAAATGTCAGGTAGAGAATACATGACTGGAACAGGTGGATTACTTTAAGAACTTAGGACGTATATCTTCCTGGGATGGTCGTACAGTATTCTTTAAGAAATAAGTAAGCACGCGGACGAAATTACCTCGGCATCAGTATGCTTTTAGAGTGAAAGCTAATTGGACTCAGGTTATCTTATTCATAGGTTATAAGTAAAAGACATGAAAGTAACAAGAGTGATTGCTGGTGCGAATAATCACAAAGAGGAAAGAACTCATTGAATGCACCTGTGAGCATGAATGGGGGTTTGGTGTTGGGGTCGTGTGGGGCGAAGGCAGGAGGATAAGTTCTCTAGGAGAGTATGGGATTGTGGGTTCGAACCGTACTATCAACAGTCCTGGAAGATCGTCTTCCGTGGTTTCCTATTTTTGCGCAATGTAAATGTTGGAGCTGTACCTTAATTAAGGCCACGGCTGCTTCCTTTCCACTCCTAGCACTTTCGTGTCCCATCGTCTCCGTAAGGCCTATTTGTGACGGTGTGACGTAACGCCTGCTAGAAACATATCGCGAACATGCACCATCGATTAGAACGCGTGTTTTACGTGGTTTCCCATTTTCACACCAAGCAAATAAGGCTGTAGCTTAATTAAGGCCACAGCCGCTTCCTTCCTATTCCTAAGCCTTTCCTGTCCCATCGTCGCTATAAGACCTATCTGTGCCGGAGCGACGTAAAGCAAATAGCAAAAAAAAAAACGCGTGAGGCATGGTTTCGACGATTTAAACGTGGTGATTTCAATGTGAAAGAATGGATGATGACCCAACTCAAACTCAACAGCAATTGGCACTGTTCCGAGGTATCTGTGGAACAGCAGATGTGAAAGAAGGTGCGGGCTGGAATGGGTCTAACTACAAGTCCGAAAGAAGAATTTAAAACTTAAATAAAGGTTATATTTTCAACAGATAACAAGATTTAACAATTTTTCACTAGGTGAAATAACAATGAATATTCAGGTACAATAATAATTTTACAAGCGAAAACACAAGTTAAGGTGTCTTTACAAATCCTGGGCTTCGAGCCTCAATTTAACAATCCTTGAGCTCTCAGCTCACAACCACAAATTGCCGAAGGGCAGAAAACCCCTAATTACATGGAGCACTTGCTCCCACCTCGTAATGTCAAGCCTCCTAGAGGCACCTTTCAAAATACCAGAAAGAGCTGACCCGCTCTCAATCGTCCAAGCCTATTAAAGGCAATAACAGACTATTACACTTAACTGCCATCAAGGCACAACTTATAATGGAACAGGGGTATCTCGTACCCAATCTACTGGGCCTTCGCAGGAAGGAAAACAAAAACGGGTTAAGTTAATGGCCCAAAATACAAAGCTGAATGGAGGCGAGTACTTGCACTCCTACATGAAAGCTTGTTAAAACCTAAGTGGCGCTAGGCCGATTCAACAGGGGCTATTCCCACACTAGGGAGGTGACTCGTATAAGAAAATTTTAATACTTTAGGAAGAAAATCGGTTATAAAAACGTAGTCACTTCAAATCAAAATGAAGGGGAGCTCGAGAGGGTAAAGCACTCTCTATCCCCGATTTACAGTTAAAGTAACATGAAAATTTTTATTGAAATTGTATGGGTTACATTAAAACGGTTTCGGACCTTCCCCGAGGATTAACCTGCTGAGCTAGCAAGAAAATAAAGATGTTAAACGGCCATTACCTTTTTGAAGAGCTGCTGACTGATGAAAGAGGCGCTTCCCGCCTCCTGCTATTCTTCCATACACAAAGCTAGATGTTGTACGAGTGGCCGAGAGACCAGAAAATCAGCAGCTTTTATACCCTCGTGGAGGATTCGAGACCTTTCATGAATAATTAAGACACACCCACATGCGTTTATCGGTCGGCTAAAAGTTACAAGTCAAAAATGAAGAAAAAACCTGTGATTGGAGGGAAATTAATTACAGAAATTACTGATTGGGTAAATACAAAACAGGCGGAAAGAAAGGATTAATATTGCCAACCCACCAACGAAAGAACGAAATTGAGTAAAGAAAACAACTTATGAATACAAAATATCTTCAAAGAACGTTCCTTCACTTCGCACCAGGGTACATGATCGTAGTTTTTGGTAGAGATATCTCTGAGACAATGTCCACACTTCTTGATAATTAGTAAACAAAAACAATTCGAAATTAACACAGTGACATCTTCAGATAAACGGTTGAATTAATTCAGTTTTCAAGTTCAGAGTTTCAGCTGTGGAGGAGTACTTTAAAGCGGAAAATTCAAATGTGCGGCGTATAGGTGTACCAACCGGTACAGGCAAAATCATGGAATGCGTCACAAGAAACAATCAGCAGACGTTTACGAGCGATGGGGAAGATCAGTAAACTCGGTAAATGGGTCCCACACGATTCGAATGAACGGCAAATGAAAAATCGCAAAGCCACTTGTGAAATGCTGCTTCAACACCATGAAAGAAAATCATTTCTGCACCGAATTGTGACAGGTGACGATAAAAAGAATTTAATATAAAAACCCGAAGCGGAGAAAGTCGTGGCTGTCAGCTGGCGAAGACGGTCCTAAAATAGCAAGGCATAATCGCTTCGGCAAGAAGACAATGCTTTGTGTCTGGTGGGACCAGAGCGGTATTGTGTATTATGAGCACTTGAAGCCCGGAGAAACCGTTAATGCACAACGATATCCCCAACAAATGATTACTTTAAATCACGAATGGACCGAAAGATGACCGGAAGGGGCCAGAAGACATGGCAAAGTGATTTTGTTCATACAGCAAAACCAGTGAATGTCACCTTGAAATCGCTTGGATGGGACATCCTTCGGCACCCGCTGTACTGCCCCGACCTGGCACCATCTGACTATCATCTCTTCGGATCAATGGGGCACGCGCGCCAAGTTTCGAGGAACTTGGAAAATGGCTCGACGAATGGTTGGCCTCAAAAGACAAGCAGTTTTCCTGGCATGGTATTCATAACTTACCTGAAGGATGGGCCAAGTGTGTAGAAGCCGATGGCCAATGTTTTGAATAAACAAACATGAATTTCCCGTTAAAAATTTCGTGTTTTCTTTACCACAAAAACCGGCAAAAATTTATGCATACACCTGGTATATATATTTTCAAATACAAAGCCATTTTGTTGTCATTCTCGGTGTGGTCCACTTTTCGTTTAACGCTTTGATAATTGTGTGGTAGACTGCGTGCCAAAAGCCCGAATTCAATGCCAAACCCTCCGCATTGTTCATACAAAGTGGGGGACGTGACGCTGTTGATAGTGTTTATGATATTATTATTATTATTATTATTATTATTATTATTATTATTATTATTATTATTATTATTATTATTATTATTATTATTATTATTATTATTATTATTTGAAATTGCCGATTACAACTGAAAATCTTCTGATCTGTGAGAATATTTCGCATGTGCAGTATGTGTGGCTCCTCTCGATGTTTAAAAGCACTTATTCCATCTGCAATAATTGGATTTCCTCTCTATTAACCATCGAACGAGCTGTTGAGGAAGATGTAGCGCGGACATGTAAGGTTCTTAATGGTAACCGTATGCGTGGTATATTGATGGTAAGCTCATCGTACAGCGACATGAGAAGTAACTTAATGTAAACCACTCATTTTATGTTGCGCCTGGCCACATGGGTAAGCTTTATGAATGCCCTATTTAAAAAGCCGTAGATGTGAAGCAGAAACTAGAGCGCATGTGGGTAAGCTTTTTATTGGATTGGCTTTATTTAAAGTGCGATTTGTCATTTCCCCTTTTACAGCGATGAATGGCTGACATTAATTACAATGAAGGGCAAATGTGAACCTACGATCATTGCCATCAACAAGTGAGAGCCCATAGGAGTGGGAACTGCCGTGATGACTCAACATGCACGCGCTCTTTTATTAAAACAATGTTAATATTCATCTACTGTACACTTTATTAAAATGTTCCTCGATCTTACTATCAAGCGGATGATACATCTATTATGAACATAAAGCGGGAATGCTTTAAGTTTGGATCAAGTATATTTTTTAGTTTCCTCTGTTAGAAGAAAATATCATACTGAATAATATTTTGTACCACTCTGACTTCCGCGTTGAATTATCACTGTATTAGCCTTTGCTTTAGAGAGTAGAGGTTTCGATTCCCAGGCGGGCAGGTTGTTTAAGTGCATCTGATGTATACCTGTGACTCGGGGACTGGGTGATATGTCCTTAATAAGCATTTCTCTGTATAAAACATCACACTACCAATCATTAAGCAATAGTGAATATATCCCTATATACAGAACTGACATCACGAAGGAAATCCAGCCGCAAATCTGGGCCATATCTCCGTCAAGTGCCCACCCCAAATAATTGGAGAAGTCCAGGAAGACGAAGAAGAAGAAGAAGGAGGAGGAGGAGAAGAAGAATAAGACTCGTTTTTGTTACCGAACATGAGGCCTCTGTTTAATGTTGTGCTCGAGTTCACGAAGAGATTTCGAAATCTGTATTTTTAAATTTCTTTTATTGCTATCTGTTTTACGTCGCACTGACACAGGTAGGTCTCACGGTGAAAGTGGAATAGGAATGGGCTATTAATGGGAAGGTAGCGCCCGCGGCGTTAATTAATATACATCCCCAGGATTTGCCTGGTATGAGCATGGGAAACAATAGAAAATCGACTTCAGGACTGCAGACAACGGGATTCGGTCCCACTATTTCCTGAATGCAAGATCACAGCTACGTGACGCAACCGGAACAGCCAACTCCCTTGGTAAAATCTGAATTCTGGTATTAAGTTAAATCTATATATATAAGCCAACGGCCGTAGCCGTGTTGAAACACCGGATCCCGCGAGATCTCCGAAGTTAAGCAACATTGGGCGTGGTCAGGAGTTGGATGGGTTGCCACGCTTTGTTGGTGGGGGGGGGGGGGTAAGGGAATGGAGGAGCGGAAAGGAACTGGCCACCCTACCGCACGCAAACTCCGGCTCAGGAATACCTCTGCGGATGTTCGGACCTACCTTCGAGCAGAATAATCCTTACCTACCTATATATATAACATAAGAGTTTTGTCTGTACATTGCTCAAAATTTAAAAGGGATAGTATTTCTGTATCAGTCATGTCTGTCTATCTGTCTATCTCTATGTATGTATGTATGTACACGCATCACGAGAAAACGGCTGAAGATAATTTAATAAAAATCGGTACGTAAAGTCCGGGAATAAGTCGCTACAATCTAGACTATAATTAATCTTTTTCACGCTGAGAGAAATGGTAGTTAAGGGGAAGGCCTAAAACTTAATTCTCAAATATTTATGTTATTAGTGGTCCTATCTTAATGAAAAGCGGTATGTAAAGTTCTAAAATAAGTCGCTACAATACAAACTATAAATAATCTATTCAATCTGAAAAGAAATGGTAGTTTAGGGGAAGGCATAAAATTTAACTCTCAAATATTTGTTATTAGTTGTCCCATCCCATCGTAAATAAAATAGGTATGCACAGTCGGTGAATAAGTCGCTACAATCTAGACCATAAATAACTTTATTCACACTGAGCGAAATGGTAGTTTACGGGAAGGCCCAAAAATTTAATTCTCGAATATTTGTGTTATTAGTGGTCTTATTGACAATTACTATATAAATAAAGTTACATAGTATTAAATTTCCGATCATTTATGTCTTATAAATTTTGACCGTACCGGCTATGTTAACGGAGATATTCATGAATATGGATTTTTGTTCCTAAGATCATATCAGGGCCGTCACGAGAAAATGGGTAAACAGAATTGGTAAAGTCGGGGAATAAGGAACTATAGTCTACGCTATAATTAATTTTATAAGACAGCCTTATATTACAGAGTCGAAAGAAAACTGAATGTGAAGGCCTACAATACAGAAAGCTCATAATATTGAACAACAATAACATGACATTGACCATTGTTTGTTGTGATTTGCTTTGTGTCTCTGTTGCCATTCATCTCCGATAGATGGGATTACTGCTGTATACCGAGTTGTTTTAAGATTTGCTCTACGTCGTGCCGGCACAGATAGGACTCATGGCGACGGTGGGATACAAAAGGGCTGGGAGTGGGAAGGAAGCCGCCCCTACGCTAATTACGTTACAGCCCCAGCATTTTCCTGGTGTGAAAATTGGAGACCACGGAAAACCATCTTCAGGGCTGTTGACAGTGGAGTTCGAACCCACTACCTCCCGGGTCCAAGCGCACAGCTATGCGCCCCTAACCGCACAGCCAACTCACCCGGCCGTACCGAGTATAACAGCCTGCCTGAAAATTTGCGGGAAGTAGCTGGGGAGTTAGATACATTTCTGATACTACTGATACGTAACAAACTGGTTTATCATAGCATTCGAGCTATTCAATTCCTACTCTGAGGCACTGACTGGAATGAGCAGTGTGTATATTTAACGGAATAATGGCAGAGAAGTGTTCACGGCTGTCTGCGGTCTGGTCATTGCAGCACTGGAACTTTGGACTGTTAGATAGGCACCGTAGAACTGTTCGTTAAAAGTGAGAAAATGTGCGGTTTATTAATTTGATAGAGTATTTTATATAACATTGCTTTTAATCACTAAATTCCTTCTGACGACTTCAGATAGGAAAACCACAAAGACAGTCTTTCTCAAAATCCCGTAGCGAAGCACGGGTACATCAGCTAGTAATACAATATAAAGGCCTAACACCATTACATATGTTAATTTAGTTTTTAATGTGTTGCATGCTACATCATTTGTATTCCAATAATTCTAATCTAATATCATTTTAATCTAATTTAACATTTTAGCGAGTTTGCTTTGCAATATATTATTTTTAAAATTACACAGCGTTTTGTCATAATACATTCAATGGAAGACTTACATTTTAAAATATATGTTCAGGTTTGTGATAAAGTTAAGAGCACTATCCCTTTTTTTCGAGAAACACTCATTTAGTCTGTAAGGTGGTGACATTTTTAAGGACAGGTGTACTGGAGTATCTCGTTATTTATGGAAAATGGACTTATTAATGAAACGAAAAGCTTTATACGATGAGCAAAAGAAAAGAAAAATCACATTACTGAAATCTGTGTAACTGCAACTAATGCACCTTATCAGAAATGAAAGCTTGAAAATTTGCACACTTTAAATGTAAACAGATAGGTAAATGCTAAGAAAATGATGCCACTTTCACACACAATCCACAATCCAGTAACCGTATTTATACGATCATCAGAAAATACTGAAACCTATGACGCTTTGTTGATCACAGGGTATCATGATAATGTCCTCGTGTGACATGGACCATCTAATCTCCAAGGGGTTCCAGAAATTCCCGACTGACGATTGGGCAATTGTT
Source organism: Anabrus simplex (assembly GCF_040414725.1). NCBI lineage: Eukaryota > Metazoa > Arthropoda > Insecta > Orthoptera > Tettigoniidae > Anabrus > Anabrus simplex. The sequence goes on from NC_090267.1 coordinate 304,579,846, forward strand.
TTGGTCAAACCATCCGCACCACCTTGCAGATTATTCGTGATGATGTGAGCCGTATGTAGACAAGTGTTATGCCATTAAAGAATAATATTATGACCACCCTTCTGATGCGATGTTGACACGAGTATAGGCACCACCTCATCAACACAACAAGGTATTGTTAATGTACCCGCAATGCTTTTGAAAATTATGGCATAACTATGTCTTCACATTGTAGGGCTCCACGGCGTTCCAAAATCGCACAGGTATCGATCCCATGGCGTAGAATGACATTAGTAGACGAATAAGCTTGAGTGGATCTTTTAAAGGTGGGAAGAGGCATAATATGAAGATAAAGTTAGAAATCAGGAGGACAAATTGGGGAAAATATATTTATAGGAAGAAAAATTGGGGAATGGAATAAGTTATCAACGGAAATGTTCCATAAATGTACAACACCTTTTGAAATATTTTAAGAAAAGACTATGAATACAATCGATAGGGAATCTGTGAAAATGCAGCTCAATGGTGGTCGATTGGTTGATTGATTTCAGTGAAATAAAGTATGAATCTGCATCTTTAGTCTCGTTTAACAACATTTGTGATTAAAATCGTTAATACTGAGAGTGTTATGCAAGTGAATTCTAATTCCCCATATAATGAACTGTCTATGACATGTTTTAAATTCTATGGGAGGTATGACTTTAGTCATTCAAACATCGTTGGAACCCGAAGGATTACCCTCCTTTGCTAAAAGTTTTGTTAAAATCTAGTTCAAGAATATCAAGCAAATAGAGATATGAAGAGCAGGAAAATTTGTACTCTAGAGAAGAGACAGGGTAATGCATCCTAGGGTGTGCATGAGATAAAGGCACTGTTACATGTGACAATCGGTAACATTTATTAGTTCGAGTTCTCGCCAAATAGATGGTGCTGTTTCATTAAGTATTTCACTTACCCTTTGAGGGCGGCTTTGGGGAATGTCTTAACGAGATTTAGATTACAATCTACCAGATTTACAATCAATGTCAAATGAATGTTAAACAAGATGGCTGCCTCCCAAGGCTCGTAAAGACTTTAAGAAATAAGAGGCGTTTCAGGCACTGAAAGCACAGGTAACTTGGATGATGTCATCACTCATCACACACGTGAAACACATTTACACACTAAAATATATCTGTTGACTTTAAGGAAAGCACTGTTTGTTCGAACGTTGCATGAGTAATATATTATTAAGTAGATATTCACGTAATATGCCGAAGTTGGCAATAATGTCACATTAGCCTTTGGTACAGAACTCAGGGCACTTGTATTTTCTCACACATCATGATGTGATAACGATCACAAAGTTTGTTGCACAATGCGCAAATGCACCGTTCATCTGCACCCTACCGTTTCTTGTTGCTTTTGTAAAACCCGTCTTTCATCATGTGTCAAAGATTGTAATCTACTTGATCTAAGCTCGCGTTAGCATTGCGTCCGTAGAATAGAATTTACTCCATTTTTGTTTCAAGGAGATTTTTGATTTCTTCTTTGAAAGTAGCCGTAGTGTTTCCAAGGACATTTTTAGCTCTTTCGTGTATAATAATTCTTTTGTGAGCTCATATACAAGACGGGAGCGAGTGTATTTTGAACGAAATTTACTTTTTACGACATTCATGGATGAAGCTGTTTGTTCACAATGTTCTTATATATGAAACTAGGAACTAACTTTAGAGTAAGGTTAAAAACTCACTGTTTACTCAGGAAGGGGTCAGTACAAGTTTCTGAAATTTCTTGTTAGTAGCCAAAACGTCACATGATAATAAGGAGACAAAGGAGATACAATGCAATAGATATTCCATGAAAATAATTTTATTCTATACCGTGACGTAATCTTCTTCTTCCCGTACTCAAAATAATACGAGAAATGGCATTTTACCGCACTGTAATTGTTAGTCTACGCACTGTTTTAACTGTTTGGTTGAACTCTGCTTCACAGTAACATAAACATGGATAGTCAGCGAAATGTTTCTCCGCCTGATTGCAGCACCGTGCTTCAGTACTCATCTATACAAAAATGGCGGATCTACATTTCCAGTTGAAGTAATCTGCCGCCATCACAGTAGTGACGGATGTACAGGTTAATTCATTTCCAACAGATACCTATCGCATAAATCACTGTATAACATAAAGTTCGTATTTCCTTCACTAATGCAAGACCAGAGGACCAATTTTACGACTCTGGTAGCTTAGTAGGTAACATTAATATTTTATTACGAAATAACCCAATTTACATAGTTCTTACATCTATCATATTCATTATTTATTTATCGTATGGCATATATACACAGAAACAGGAAAGCAAATACATTATATTTTAATGTCCAAAGTTGTTATCCATTCTATAGCCTCTGTATTGGCCTCTAGAAAATCAAACCAATCTCCAGGGTAGGCTCTTCTGCTGCACTCCTTTACAACGTGTTCGATGGTTTGAAAAGGAGCACCACAGGCTCACTCTGGGGATTGTATCTTTCCCCATTTATACACGGACGCAACACAAACTCCATGACCACATCGAATCCTATTAAGGATTTTCCAAGTTCTTCTTGCGAGATCAGACCTCGAATTAGGAAGCAACAACATTGGCTGCTGGACCTATCTTCTAAAAATCTCCCAGCAAATATGCAAACTGTACACCTATCATAGCAAGATAGGAGCAACAAAATAGGAAAATGTCAATGCATGGATCACACATGGACAATTTGCGTCGTGACGACTGAAAATTATGTATAATTAAATTCATTTAATTCAAAATAACTATATTCGCCGTAGTATGAAGTAAAATATTGTACGTAACAATTACTAAAATTATAAGTTTACGTGACTCATTTCAAACTGATAAGGTAAAAGATCTCTTTCCATGACTCTTGCGTAAGTAACTATTCCAATATCTTACCTTATTACCTCAGAGATCCCATCACAGTACCGGTAGGCCATCCTACAGGGACTAAAAAGAGTACAGGGACCACCGAACCTAAGTGGACGAAAGGAAGGAAGCAGGCACACAGACAGAAAATGAAAGCGTTCTGGACCAAGAAAAAGGAGAAGAAGACCATAGCTAAGAGTTAAGATGAACCCCGTGGTCCCTAGCAGGCCAAAACGAACCGATAATAATAATAATAATAATAATAATAATAATAATAATAATAATAATAATAATAATAATAATAACAATTGTCAGTAATATTTAATAAGATAAAGAAAGTTGATACTTGACTTTCTGGGCACCACTTAAAATGTCCTAGCGTACAAAACTTGGCCAACGAGCTTACGGTTGGCCACTCCTGGGTTAAAGACTGACCACTGGATCGGTCGACGTTACCCGTGGCACGAGCGTAGACAAATGATCTTTCATTTCCGAGGATTTGTCATTCGAATAGTAAAAGTTATCCTTCATGTGTTACAGAAATATTCATTTTATTAAATAAAGGAGTAATTACGCAGTTCCTTTTAAGTATTTACTTCTTAAGCATGGACTTTTGGATGTGAGGAAGTTAGCAGGACTTAATTCAAAGAGAGGCACAGAGAAGGGTTTTACAAAGAGATCACTATCTCGTCCTTATACATTTGAGTTGTAGAAAACAGGCCTCGGAAATTAACTTTTCTCCACATAAAGAGTACGCGCTCTGTCATCTCACGCATTATGAAGATATTAAAAAATGTATTTATGCGCTCTTTTCCTGAGTACAGCGTTCCTAGACGAGCCAGTGATAATTTGGAGCATAAAGGTTTTAATAATATTCCTCAGTGCAGAAGTTTGTATTAATTAAAATAGAATTCACAAGTCTCATGATGATTGCCTTGAAATATTTATAAATTATTGAGGTTCAGTTTCATTACCGGGTTAAGAAGGAATAATTACACGTATTTATAATAGTTGAAGAAACGTACAGGAGGAACGTCGTTACTCAACTGCCTTCTTCCAGCATCAAAGATACACTTCTTTCATTTCACCTTTTTTTTCCCCACCAGATCGAGAAAAATTCCCTCAAATCGTTGCATTTACCCCTTACAACAATAAGACATCAGACAAGGATTCCATAGTTGCTGAACATCTGAAAGTGGTCGAAGTGGAAAAATTCTTTCATGATATATGGGAATCAGAAACTTTTCCTAAGGAGAGTCAATCAGCTCTTATATTTCCTTTCCATAAAAAACAATAAATCTGATGCGAATGACCACAGAGGCATGTCTCTTAATCCAGTTGCCTATCAAAATCACTTCAAAGTCGTTCCGAACCTACCGTACTGTTGATCCACAAATTGATAAAAATAAAGCCGACTTCCGTATGACTCAAAATTGATGCAAGCAGCTTTCAAAAAACAGTATCATCAAAATCAGACCACTTCATGCGACCACTTTTATTGACCTTTTTTATATCAAGAGGCCTTCGACTCACTTAATCGATTCAGTCTCTTTTGATATCTCTAAGGACATTGGCATGGACAAGACTCGTCCCATCATTAAGCAAACTCTAACCAGGCCAACACCTATTCGCAAGAGAAATTCATTGGGTAAATCTCTAGATCCTTTGATATTAAGACTGGTGTTATTCGAGATGAGCGTTCTCACCAATTCTTTTCAACTGTGTTCTTGGAAAGGTCATCCGTCAATGTAGAAACAAACTGTGGCCAAAATGGAAGAACTATCATGATTGGAATCAGAAACTATTCGTAAGGACAGGCGATCAGCTCTTATACATTCTTTCTATAAAAAGGAGAGCACCCATTGTGGACTGAACAGTGTGATGAAACTTTCAAGAAACGGTCCCAAGACTTCAATCGCTGGAATGCAACAGGGAAATTTGACGAATTCCTGGATCGAAAGCAGTGAACATCGAGTGTCTGATTTTGCAATTGTTGTACTTTTAATGAAATATGACCTCAAAATGACCCGCTTCCAGGTTGAAACATTACAAGAAGTTGCTGAAGCTGCATTCTCCTGATTTAAAAAACTGAAGTAAAGACGTCTGACCGCCATAACACCACTGCATTTGTTGATACCATATTGGGGTCGAGGTACTTAAAGGGGTTAGGCAAGGCTATAATTTTTCACCTTTGTTGATCATAGTTACCATATATCATCCGGTGAAAGAGAGGGAGGGATTCAATTAGGTGAAAATGTTGTAAGCACTCAGACCTATGCCGACAACTTTCAATCAATCAATACAGATCTGCATTTAGGGCAGTCGCCCAGGTGGCAGATTCCCTATCTGTTGTTTTCCTAGCCTTTTCTTACATGATTTCAAAGAAATTGGAAATGGATTGAACATCTCCCTTGGTAAGTTTCTCCAATTCCTAACTCCCCGTCCTATAAATGAATATTTGCCCCAGTTTGTCCTCTTGAATTCTAACTTTATCTTCATGTTGTGATATTTCCTACTTTTAAATACGCCACTCAAACTTATTCATCTACTAATGTCATTCCACGCCATCTCTCCACTGACAGCTCGGAATATACCACTTAGTCGAGCAGCTCGTCCTCTTTCTCCCAATTGTTCCCAGCCCAAACTTCGCAACATTTTTGTAACGCTACTCTTCTGTCGGAAATCACCCAGAACAAATCATCAGATTTTCTTTGGACTTTTTCCTGTTATTGAATCAGGTAATCCTGGTGAGGGTCCCATACACTGGAACCATACTCTAGTTGGAGTCTTACCAGAGATGTATATGCCCCCTCCTTTACATCATAACTAAAACCCCTAAACACCCTGAAAACCATGTGCAGAGATCTGTAATCTTTATTTACAATCCCATTTATGTGATTACCCCAATGAAGATCTTTCCTTATCTTAACACCTAGATACTTACAATGATCCTCAAAAGGAACTTTCTCCCCATCAACGCAGTAATTAAACCTGAGAGGACTTTTCCTATTTGGGAAAATCTCAACCTGATTTTTAAGCCTGTTTATCAACATACCATTGCCTGCTGTCCATCTCACAACATTATCGAGGTCACGTTGCAGTTGCTCACAATCTTGTAAATTATTTATCACTCTATGCAGAATAACATCATCCGTAAAAAGCCTTACCTCTGATTCCACTTGTTTACTCATATCATTGATGTATATAAGAAAACATAAAGGTCCAATAATATTGCTTTGAGGAATTCCCCTCTTAATTATTACAGGGTTACAGGGTCAGATAAAGCTTCGCCTACTCTAATTCTCTGAGATCCATTTTCTAGAAATACAGCAACCCATTTCGTCACTCTTTTGTCTAGCCCAATTGCACTCATTTATGCTAGTAGTCTCCCATGATCCACCCAATCAAATGCTTTAGACAGGTCAATCGCGATACAGTCCATTTGACCTCCTGAATCCAAGATATCTGCTATATCCTGCTGGAATCCTACAAGTTGAGCTTCAGTGGAATAACTTCATAAAACCGAACTGCCTACTATCGAACCAGTTATTAATTTCTCGAACATGTCTAATATAATAAAAAAGAATGCCTTCCCAAAGCTTACATACAACGCATGTAAAAAATAATGGCCTGTAATTTTCAGCTTTATGTCTATCATCCTTTCATTTATACACAGGGGCTACTATAGAACCTCTCCATTCATTTGGTATAGATCCTTCATGCAAACAATAATCAAATAAGTACTTCAGATATGGTACTATATCCCAACCCATTGTCTTTAGTACATCCCCAGAAATCTTATCTATTCCAGCCGCTTTTTTAGTTTTCAACATTTGTATCTTATTGTAAGTGTCATTGTTATCATATGTAAATTTTAATACTTCTCTAGCATTAGGTTCCTCCTCTATCTGGACATTATCCTCATAACCAACAATCTTTACATAGTGCTGACTGAATACTTCTGCCTTTTGAAGATCCTTACATACACACTCCCCTTGTTCATTAATTATTCCTGGAATGTCCTTCTTGGAACCTGTTTATGCCTTAAAATACCTATACATAACTTTCCATTTTTCACTAAAATTTGAATGACTGCCAATTATGCTTGCCATCGTGTTATTCTTAGCTGCCTTCTTTGCTAGATTCTATTTCCTAGTAAGTTCCTTCAATTTCTCCTTACTTCCACAGCCATTTCTAACTCTATTTCTTTCCAGTCTGCACCTCCTTCTTAGTCTCTTTATTTCTCTATTATAATAAGGTGGGTCTTTACCATTCCTTACCACCTTCAAAGGTACAAAAGTGTTTTCACATTCCTCAACAATTGCTTTAAATCCATCCCAGAGTCTGTTTACAATTCTATTTACCGTTTTCCACCGATCATAGTTACAAACTGCCTCATGCTTGCCTTATAAGCCATATGGTACTGCTTAATAGTCCTACTTTTAAGACCTTCATTTTTATCACATTTATTTTTAACTACGACAAAAACAGCTTCATGATCACTAATACCATCTACTACTTCAGTTTCTCTATAGAGCTCAGCTGGTTTTACCAGCACCACATCTAGGATATTTGTCCCTCTAGTTGGTTCCATCAATTTCTGAATCAGCTGTCCTTCCCATATCAACGTATTTGACATATGTTGGTGATGCTTCCTGTCGTTCGCATTTCCTTCCCAATTGACATCTGGTAAATTCAGATCTCCCGCTATAATAACACTCCTTTCCATGTCGTTTCCCACGTAGCTGATTATCTTATCAAATAATTCTGAATCCGTGTCAGCGCTACCCTTTCCCGGTCTGTACACTTCAAAGGTATCAATTTGCCTATTATCTTCAGAAATGAGCCTTACACCTAGAATTTCAAGTGTCTCATCTTTAACTTTTTCGTAGCTTACAAATTCTTCTTTCACCAGAATGAATACTCCCCCTCCCACCATTCCTGTCCTATCTCTACGATACACACTCCAGTTCCGTGAAAAAATTTCTGCATCCATTATATCATTTCTCAGCCATGATTCAACTCCTATTAAAATATCTAGTAAATATTAATTAATTTAATAGATATACATTAATTAATTCTATTCAATTTCTTTGCAATACATCTGCAGTTCAACACTGCCCCACCAGTTAGGTTACCCGGTGCCAACTAAACTGATTGGCAGTCAAAGACACAACACAGGACAAAGATCCTGTTGAAAGGAACAAAACGGAAGCGTGATAAACACTACACACCCAGAAAACACCAAAAGAAACATAGTACAAGGTAAACTTACCTCCAGGTGGTAGGAAAAAAAGACAGGTGGATCAAAACTACCAACCGACAGTGTGTCAAACAAATGTTGCGTGGAAATAAAGACAAAACTTTCTTTTTTTAAAAAGAATATATATATAATTCATCAAACTCAGATTAACAAATTAAATAAAATGACATCCTCGTAGTTAGTATTATTAGGAAAAAAATAGGTACCAGAAACTAAATAAAATCAGATGACATAGGGTACAAAAAAGGAGGCCTTTAAAATTCAAAGAGATTAATTTAAATTAGATAAAATAAGGGAAGCAGACCTCACTAAAACCACAGGAAATCCACAATGAAATTCAAGAAACGCCCAAAGATAAATTAATGAAAAAAAATCATTCGAAACCGCCGGTCGGTAAGAAAATAATGAAAATAAATTAAATGGTACCTTGAGTTTGAAACAGACCAAAATTAAGAAATAAAACACAAAACGCCAGTCGGCAAGAAAGATATAGAATGCAGGAAGGATTACAATCACCTCAACCTGTTTGCTTAGCAACAACCACCAAATCATTTATCAGAGGATTCCATTTGGAAAGGATACTTTGTTAAAAATTAGAAAATACAACCTTCTTGGTTCACCGTTATTCCTTGAGAGGTTCCTACTCTCTATCCGTTTCACATCAGCAAACGGGGAACCATTAATACAGTGGGAGTTCCAGTCATGGGATGCTAAGTGCTTTTCATAATAAGTTGCCAAGGGGAAGAAACCCACCACAACAAACATAGAAGGAAAAGGGAAAGAGAGCAACTGGGGTGCCCAAGAAACAGTAAATACGCAACGGGGTGTCAAAAATACTGAACCAACATCAGACAGGGTAGTCTCCCAACATAAAAATCATCACCAACATCACTCCATTTCAAAATTAACAACCATCACCCCGGCAACAAAAGCAATTGTTAAACCATGGGAGAACCAATCCCGATGGAAGGACCAACAATGGCACCAAAACAAAGGAGGCCAGAAGGGCAAAAATCATACTCAAAACACGTTTAAAGCCCAAAAAAAATAAACGATATGAAATTGAAATAAACCAGCGTAGCACAAGTAATCCCTACTGATCTCTCATGTATTACCCTACTTTTAAAAACCAAAATAATTTCAGAACAGCAGTAACATCATTACGGTGTGATGATAATAATAATAATAATAATAATAATAATAATAATAATAATAATAATAGTAATAATAATAAATTTACACCACTGCTTTTCTTTGGAAATTACCCCAAATAACACTTAAATTCCATTACGAGAAAGGTTATACACAAGGTACTCTGAATTAACAAAGTCTTTTCAACCCGATACTTTTGTTTAGAAAAGGGCACTATAATTTTACCCAACAATGAAAAGGTCCACATCATTATAATCGAACGCACAACTTTGATAATTAAAAAGTTTCCTCCGAAGAAATCACACGAACAGTTCACCGCCTATGAAAATACCAAAATAACAAAGGTTGACTTACAGGCTGGTTGCTTGCTCAATCAGTAGTATGATTTATACATGGCTCGGCCATGTTCACCTTACCGGGGAGATCTTCCTTCGCAGCATATTAAAAACAATCACTCACTACGAGGTTACAAATTGAGAATATAAAGAAAATATGATGAGGGTGTGGAGCACATCCCCACATCCTTATGATTTACTATCCACCGTCCATGATGCTATCCCAAAGCATTGCTTTGAGCTCAGAACACCAACGACTTTTAGCCATGATTGCCAAGCAGCAACTGCTCGCTTCGCTTCCCCCTCTCTCTCGCGCCAGAGAGAGAGTCTTCATCAAGATGGCTGACACCAAGCGCTGATTGGCCGGAGCAGTTTCAAGGAGAAAGGGGATAAATAGTTCCCATTATAGCCGTAGATAGCAGTAACAATCAGAGCTCACATGCGCTCGCAGAGTTAAACATGAGAAATTGTGAGAACACCGTTTAAAGCAGAAGAAAATTACAATACAGTTTTCTACACCGTAACAGGCAATCCCAAAACGTTGGTGGAAAGGAGACAAAAACGAAACCTCGGTTTCAACACTAATATTTTTATGTCATACCTACTTGATTTCCAGTTCCCTGTTCCCTTATCACCGCTCCCTAGGCCACCCGTTTCCCTGAATGTACCTCCATAGTACCCTTCCAAACAAATTTCGTAACTTATACGTACCACTGCATTTTAATTGAAGGCCATCTCAGCGCAGATCCCTATCTCCCACCCATCCATTTGGATCTAGGAATTTCACTCCCACTTTCCCACATAGCCACTCCATAGTCTCATTTAAATCCCCAATCACCCTTCAGTCAGTATCTCTCCTTCACAGTATTCCACTGATAACAAGCTCCGCTTCCTTAAACTTCAGCCGTGCTGCATTTACCAGATCCCACACATCTCCAACTATGTTGATACTTATGTAAGCTTGCCTTACGTTGTTGGTACCGACGTGAAACACTACCACCTTCTTCTTTCCCACCTCCTTCTCTTCTACTTTCCTCAACACATGCCTCTACCTAATTCCTGGATTACACTCTACCCTAGTTCCCTTTCCTCCACACACTTTCTCCACATGTCTAACGATGGAACCCCCCATGACGAGAGCCTCAGTCCCACCCACCTCATTTGATCCCCTCCTCCTGGTCAGCCCTGTCTTTCCTGATAGCTGCAGAAGCTACTTCCTCCTCCCCTTTCCCCTTCCCATGACCCTGCTCCACCTCTCTTTTCCTATCCTCTACTCTACATTTCCATTTCCTACCTTTTCCCTTCCTCCTACTTCCACACATCTATTCCTTATCTTCCCTCTGTTGTTCAACCTGGAGTGACTCGTACCGATTTTGCACAGACACCTGTCCTGAATTCTGATCCTGAATAGTGCCCTTAGCCTCCAATCTCCATCCCCTTAGAACATTAGACCACCTGTCTTCTACAACTTTCCCCTTTCCTTCTCCTCCCTCTTGTACACCTACTTTAACCTGTACATTGTTGGAGGGAGTTCTATCTTCCTTCCTGTCTTCTGTAAGAATCCTTATTATCTCCCTCAAACTCTTCAACTCTTCCCTCGTACCCCTCGTCACACCCGCAGTTCCTACATTTGCACTCCTTAGCCATTCTTTACGGGGAAAAATGAAGGGAATGAAAAATAAAATAACTTACTTGAAAAAATGAACGGATGGATATATTGTCTGGGATAGTACTCAAAGATCACACGACAATAAGGCACTTAATATACGACTACACTACAATACTACTTAGTCGTAATATATTTTTATGCTACAACCCTTAACAGGATAAAAAATGATGTTAATTACTGAATACCGAAAGGAATACACAAGAACTACACAATACTAAACTGCAATTAAGCCTATCCTAATTACAACAACAGAATTTTTGTAGGTAAGATTTTCTACGGATACCTCTACTATACCGGTACTACACACATATTTTACAATAATAAAATAAGCACGCAAATTTCTAATAGGATATTACTCGTATACTACTGTAAAGTACACTACGTTCAGACGTATCCTGCTTAGAATACCGGTACCGTATGTCACTACTAAGCACAAACAGAAATGAAAATTGTAACTTTGAAATTTGCAAGAACTACGGTACTAAAAGATTACCAACAAAGCTAATTGCTTAGACAGATTATTATTAGTACCGTGCTCTAATGGATACACACGAAAGATACACACGAATATAGCAGGCAAGATACGTTACTATTTAAGTATACTGTATCTACACTACAATTCTCAGCTGAAATGTGGTTATATGAATTTTTACCGCTGGTGAATAACTATTATTTTTCCTACTATGCGGGACGGAGAATAAAAGTATCCTAAGCGATGAAAAATAATGTCTTAATGTCTTAATGACAGATTTTGCCGAAAGCCTGCAGTCTAATATCTTGGAACTTGAAAATTGGTGCATTGAGTATGGTATGAAAATTAGCCTTCCTAAGACGAAATTGATGTCAGTAGGTAGGCAATCCAAGAGAATAGAATGTCAGATTGGGGATACAAAGCTGGAGCAGGTAGATAATTTCAAGTACATAGGATGTGTGTTCTCCAGGGATGGTAGTAAAGTAACTGAGATTGAATGAAGGTGCAGTAAAGCTAATGCAGTGAGCTCGCAGTTGCGATCAACAGTATTCTGTAAGAAGGAAGTCACCTCCCGAACGAAGCTATGTTTACATCGGTTTATTTTCAGATCAGCTTTGCTTTACGGGAGTGGAAGCTGGGTGGACTCAGGATATCGTATCCGTAAGTTATAAGTAACGAACATGAAGTGAGCGAAAATGATTGAAGGCACAAATAGGTGAGAACAATGGCAGAAGGGTACTTGGAATGAGAAGATAAAAGGCAAAATTAGGAATGAAAGACTGAACGCTGAAATGTATAACTGTCTATAATAAGGATGTATGTGTGATATTTATTGGCAGAAATCCAACGTTGTATTCATTTTTAGTATATCAGAGAGATCATTTTCTTAACGCATCGAAGAAATATCGGGCTAAACACATGGGAACGGTTTTAACCTCTGCACACCCACTTAGCAGTCCAGATCGATCTCATGGCTGGCCAAATATCACCATAACACTACAGCAGTATGTCCTAGAGTCTTACATCCTGCCGAATGTTGGCACTCACTCGCCGTGTTGAGATAGAGAGGATACAAATGAAAGAGGGGAAATTCCTAAGAAAGATCCTCGGCACACGCCAACCTTCTGAGGGTGAATATCGCTTGCGGTCGAATGCAGAACTGTACTGCGAATTCGAACATCTCCCGCTCGTTATGACGAAGTGCTGTCTTATTCTTTTACGGTCATCTGTCATGAATAACTCGAAGAATTCTTGATCATTTCATGACTTGGAAATATTCCACTCCATGGACAACTGCAGTGAGGGAGGATCTGTCCGATGTCTCTGCGATACTGGTTCAAGAAAGAATTAAGTGGGTTAAAGGATCTTCGGGAAGGACTGAGAAGAAGACCTGATGTAACGTGTTCCGAAGAGCGAGTGACTACATTCTCTATCCATAAGAGTAACGAGTGCTAAGAGGCCAAAGAGGAATGTGAAAAGAAAGTTCTTCCACGTCACGAAATATTTTTACTATTTTACGATAACCGAAGTGCCGGAACTTCATCACGCAGGAGCTTTTTTATGTGCCAGTAAATCTATAAACACGAGGTTGGTATATTTGAGCACCTTCAAATAGGACATGGGTTCTCTTGTGGAAGATTGAAAGATATTTAAAAAAAATCTCTTTATTTGCAAATGAGGTGTCTACCTCGGTGGCAAATGGTACACTAAAATACATTATTGTCAAGCACTAAATATTAAATTAACAAGAGAAGAAAATTTTCCTATAATACAATATTATACAATTTTCGCTAACAATTTTTCTATTAAACAGCTCATCCTTAATAAATTTATATTGTTTACAAAATTGTACTTATAATGTCTCCTGTACTACTTACAAATATAGTCAACTGATATACAGTATGTGGAATTACTTCAAATGACACTGTACAACTGATATAAGATTAAAATTTACATTGCATTTATTTACTTTTTTTCCCTTTACCCATTCTGGAACCTAAGTAGCATATTTATCTAGGTCGGTGAAGAAGGTATTATTGAACATTGGTTCGTTGTAGAGAAATGTTGTAATATTTCCGTTGGGGACGCAATGTACAGAGTGAGTTTGTGTCCTATGTACTAGTCGAACGTTACGACGTTATGTGCTATTTTCAGTATTAAATATTAAGGGAAAAATAATTGGTATAATTGTGTATGTTCTCCGAATGGTCATTAATTAATTATAAATGTAATAAAAGTTAAAACGTCATGGTTAGAAACGTTAAGTGTATTTACTATCGTAACATTTGTGGATTTCTTATAACGGTCTGTTAATACGTGTGAAGTGAGACCGTAAATAACAACCGTACTTACATGGAGAGAGCTCTGTTCACCAATGTTTACGATTTTAAAATACCATAAACTCATTAATATTTATAATTTATTTTCAAATGGTTCTATCTCTCAAATGTTTGAAGGATATAACACAATTCAGTTACAGCCCATATTTATTTGTGTGTGTATGTGTGTTTTACTAGGCCTATCTGCTATCTTTTCAAAAATATGCCTTAATGAAGGACAAAACTAAAATATTTACCTAGAAATGGTCCTACTACTGAAAATAATATTTTGGTGGTGTTATATTAGGTACTTTAATTCTTCGTGGACACGGTGGTACATTTTGTTCATGTGTAACTATTTCTAAACGTGTCATGGGCATGATTAAAATAACACCTGTGGTTTTGAAAATTCCAGATTTATAGTACGATTAAGCATATAATCTAACAATCAAAGTTCGCTAAGTGCCTGCCTGAGCATTGTAAATAATAAAATACGGTGGAATGTCCAGCTGTATACTTATTTTACCATTTCTGTCTGTCTATAGTGGTATTCTAATTATACATGGTTTTGATCTGAGATATATATATAATCGTGAATACGACGGGAAACTCAGCTCAGAATAATGATAATTATGCTTATTTTAGCTGTTCTTGCATATTCTTCAACATATTTGTGCGACTTGATTTAAAATTTGATAGGCACAAATATAAACGACAATAAGCACATTACTGAGCTCGATAGCTGCAGTCGCTTAAGTGCGGCCAGTATCCAGTAATCGGGAGATAGCGGGTTCGAACCCCACAGTCGGCAGACCAGAAGATGGTTTTCCGTATTTTCCTATCCCATCGTCATACGACATGTTTGTGTCGGTGCGACGTAAAGCAAATAGCTGAGGAGAATAAGCACATTGGATGAATTATACATTTGTAAATGTAAATTTAAATGTAAATTTCTGTAGTTTTTCCACTCAAATACCAGTATTACCAAAATGGTGAGTTTACACACGCAATATCCAACTTGGATCATAGAGAAATTGAATACATGTACTAAAGCAAGTGATAATATTCATTAATTTGTTTGGAATTAATTATAACAATCATTTTGTGAATGTATCTCCATTATAAACACGCTGTCATATAAATGCCATATTCTCTGTAATAATTAAATGATGAGGTGAACGACCGAAGTTCGTAATCCTAGTAAACGAACAATACGAGTAAAATCCCCTTGATATAGGATCATGCATGGACGTTTCAAGAGAGCTGGTGTATTGATTACGATAATTATGCACTATGATTATGATTAAAACTGAAAAAGCTTTCTAAACCTCCACACACTGAACCCAGGATTTTTTATCCAGTGAAGGATCTGGTTAATAACTATTACATTCTTCATGATAGTTCTGCCAATATATTTCAATACATTAACTTACTTCACTGTTGACATTTCTGATGGAATTTTGATCTACAGAACTCCGAAAATCCAAACCCGCATATACGAAATGTTGGCTACTAACAGAATCCATGGTACAGAACGAAAATAAACACCCGTCTTGGAAACAACTTGGCGAATGAAATGGAATTCGATGGAGAGCTATCAATATTAATGGGGTTTATGGAAGAAAGAAGGTAGAACCGGCTGAGTCAGCAAAGAGGATGCATCTGGATGTGCTAGGAGTAAGTGATATTCGGGTAAGGGGAGATAACGAGGAAGAGATAGGAGATTATAAAATGTACTTGACCGGGCGAGTTGGCCGTGCGCGTAGAGGCGCGCGGCTGTGAGGTTGCTTCCGGGAGATAGTAGGTTCGAATCCCACTATCGGCAGCCCTGAAAATGGTTTTCCGTGATTTCCCATTTTCACACCAGGAAAATGCTGGGGCTGTACCTTAATTAAGGCCAGGGCCTCTGGCCTTTTCCTTCCAACTCCTAGGCCTTTCCTGTCATTCGTCGCCATAAGACCTAACTGTGTCGGTGCGACGTACAGCCCCTAGCGAAAAAGAAAAGGTGTACTTGACGGGTGTTAGAAAGGGAAGGGCAGAGTCTGGGGTAGGGCTCTGTATCAGGAATACCATTGCGCGCAACATAGTTTCTGTTAGGTACGTAAAAGAGCGAATGATGTGGGTAGATTTGTAAGTTGGAGGAATTAGGACAAGAATTGTGTCCGTGTATTCACCATGTGAGGGTGCAGATGAGGATAAAGTTGACAAGTTTTATGAAGCATTGAGTGACATCGTGGTAAGAGTCAACAGCAAGGATAGAATAGTGCTAACGGGCGATTTCAATGCGAGAGTTGGGAATAGAACTGAAAGATATGAAAGGGTGATAGGTAAATGTGGGGAAGATATGGAAGCTAATGGGAATGGAAACGTTTGCTGGAATTCTGTGCTAATATGGGTTTAGCTGTTACGAATACATTCTTCAAGCATAAGGCTCTTCACCGCTATACATGGGAGGCTAGGGGTACCAGATCCATTATAGACTATATCTTAACAGACTTTGAATTATGGAAATCTGTTAGGAATGTAAGAGTTTTTCGCGGATTTTTCGATGATACAGACCACTACCCGATCTGTAGTGAACTAAGTATATCTAGGACTAGGGTAGAGAAAGTGAAATCTGTCTGCAAACGAATAAGGGTAGAAAATCTCCAGGACGATAAAATTAGACAGAAGTACATGGATATAATTAGTGAGAAGTTTCGAACAGTAGACAGTAAGCAGGTTCAGGATATAGAAAGTGAATGGGTGGCATACAGGGATGCTGTAGTAGAAACAGCAAGAGAATGCCTAGGAACAACTGTGTGTAAAGATAGGAAAAGGCGAACATGTTGGTGGAATGATGGAGTGAGAGCAGCCTATAAACGTAAAAAGAAGGCTTATCAGAAATGGCTCCAAATAAAGGCCGAGGCAGAGAGGGATTTGTACGTAGATGAAAGAAACAGAGAGAAACAAAGAGTTGTTGAATCCAAAAAGAAGTTATGGGAAGATTTTGGTAATAACCTGGAAAGGCTAGGTCAGGCAGCAGGGAAACCTTTCTGGACAGTAATAAAGAATCTTAGGAAGGGAGGGAAAAAGGAAATGAACAGTGTTTTGAGTAATTCAGGTGAACTCATAATAGATCCCAGGGAATCACTGGAGAGGTGGAGGGAATATTTTGAACACCTTCTCAATGTAAAAGGAAATCATCCTGGTGGTGTTGCAAACAGCCAAGCTCATGGGGAGGAGGAAAATGATGTTGGTGAAATTATACTTGAGGAAGTGGAAAGGATGGTAAATAAACTCCATTGTCATAAAGCAGCAGGAATAGATGAAATTAGACCTGAAATGGTGAAGTATAGTGGAAAGGCAGGGATGAAATGGCTTCATAGAATAGTAAAATTAGCGTGATGTGTTGGTAAGGTACCTTCAGATTGGACAAAAGCAGTAATTGCACCTATCTATAAGCAAGGGAACAGGAAGGATTGCAACATCTATCGAGGTATCTCATTGATTAGTACACCAGGCAAAGTATTCACTGACGTCTTGGAAGGGAGGGTGCGATCAGTCGTTGAGAGAAGTTGGATGAAAACCAGTGTGGTTTCAGACCACAGAGAGGCTGCCAGGACCAGATTTTCAGTATGCGCCAGGTAATTGAAAAATGCTACGAGAGGAATAGGCAGTTATGTTTATGTTTCGTATATCTAGAGAAAGCATATTACAGGGCACCCCACTATACTGGGGGACTATGGAATTAAAGGTAGATTATTGAAATCAATCAAAGGCATTTGTGTTGACAATTGGGCTTCAGTGAGAATTGATGGTAGAATGAGTTCTTGGTTCAGGGTACTTACAGGGGTTAGACAAGGCTGTAATCTTTCACCTTTGCTGTTCGTAGTTTACATGGATCATCTGCTGAAAGGTATAAAATGGCAGGGAGGGATTCAGCTAGGTGGAAATGTGGTAAGTAGTTTGGCCTATACTGACGACTTGGTCTTAATGGCAGACTGTGCCGAAAGCCTGCAGTCTAATATCTTGGAACTTGAAAATAGGTGCAATGAGTATGGTATGAAAATTAGCCTCTCGAAGACTAAATTGATGTCAGTAGGTAAGAAATTCAACAGAACTGAATGTCAGATTGGTGATACAAAGCTAGAACAGGTCGATAATTTCAAGTATTTAGGTTGTGTGTTCTCCCAGGATGGTAATATAGTAAGTGAGATTGAATCAAGGTGTAGTAAAGCTAATGCAGTGAGCTCGCATTTGCGATCAGCGGTATTCTGTAAGAAGGAAGTCAGCTCCCAGACGAAACTATCTTTACGTCGGTCTGTTTTCAGACCAACTTTGCTTTACGGGAGCGAAAGCTGGGTGGACTCCGGATATCTTATTCATAAGTTAGATGTAACAGACATGAAAGTAGCAAGAATGATTGCTGGTACAAACAGGTGCCATTTACGCGGAATGAGGAGATAAAGGCTAATTTAGAAATGAACTCGATGGATGAAGCTTTACGCATAAACCGGCTTCGGTGGTGGGGTCATGTGAGGCGAATGGAGGAGGATAGTTTACCTAGGAGAATAATGGACTCTGCTATGGAGGGTAAGAGAAATAGGGGGAGACCAAGACGACGATGGTTAGACTCGGTTTCTAACGATTTAAAGATACGAGGTATAGAACTAAATGAGACCACAACACTAGTTGCAAATCGAAGATTGTGGCGACGTTTAGTAAATTCACAGAGTCTTGCAGATTGAACGCTGAAAGGCATAACAGTGTATAATGATAATGTATGTATGTACATATGTTGTAATGCGAAGAAAGGAACTAATCATAGTACAATTGTTAAAATGGTTATTTAATCCAGCATTTAGAGACTGAAATCCAAATGCAGAATAATATACTGTTAACTAAATTCTAGTATACTCTAGTGCTAATAGAATTCAACGTTTATTACAGAGATGGTTAATGCTATAAACAACTTTGTATTGTTCTTCGCTCGTGTACCTAAAAAGCACATCTGTTGCATAAAATGTCATTGCTGTGTTTTATAATGCACTGTTTAACATAGTTGTATATTTCTTCTAATTAGGCAACTCTCACATTGTATGAAAGCACAGTAACTTCACTTTCACTTAATACAGAAAAACGAAAATTATTTTTTGGCTTAAGGAACTGAACTACTTGTTGATGAGATGTTATGCCAGCGTCTCATAAATATCATGACGGTTGGCTATTACTGTAGCTAAAACTTTATGCTGTAGTGCATGTTGTTTTTCGTATAATATAAACATTTCCAAATCTAAACAGATCACGCCCAAAATTACTGTAGTTCATATCAGCGAAGATTTACTGCATTTTGAGATGGTGGAAAGTATAGCCTGTTCAGAAAACCGTGATGTTCAGTGTTGCTTAGTTAATAACACATATTAGGATCTTCAGTCGAGCAGTGTGAAATAGCGTTTCAAAGTGATTGTTCTGATGAGCGACAATATGAACGTATAAAAGTTTGTTTGGATAGATATAAAACGTAAATGAATTACTTGAAGGATATACAATATGAGAGAGATTAGAAATATCATCCAAATATTAGGTGCCTATAAAAAATTAATATATAAGGTTATCTACACTAATCGTACACTAAGAGGGGAATAATCAAGCTTCTGTTATTTTTATTTATTAATTTGATCTGTCACATTATTTTGTCTTCCATTTCAGCTGCAAGTCAATTATTTAAACAATGACTGTTATTTACTTACATTTTATAAGCTGTATTGTGCGCTTCGTTGACGTATTCTTCCTTACATTTCTACAATTCGATAACGAGTGCTTTTATGCCTTTAAATTGATCACCCACGCAATCTACATATTTAAAACACTAGGCTGATTTTATTTACAACGGGTTTGAGGGAACGGCGGAACCGATGGACATCGCAAAACGAATCTGACGAATTTTCCTGCCTGTAGATTTGCTGATTGCCTTTAAAAGCATAAAAAATATGTCTGTTTTTTTTCAAATTATTAAAGAGAAATGTAGCATTCTGATTGGCCAAAGCGCTCGCCAGTTCTTCAAGACAGCTTGAACCGTGCGAGCGCTGAGGCATGTGGCACAATAGAGGAGCTGGAAGGTGTTAAGCACGCATGCGCAGTCAGATCAGCTGTACTTCGGTTTCTTTCAGCTTGTGTTGTAGCGAGTCGTTTGGCAGAGTAGGAGATATTCAGCACAATTTTACAGTCTCTTCTGCAGTTCTCACCATATTCACCATATTTGCTAGTTTGAAGTGATTTTGAATAAATTTGAACATTTCTTTCTCCATGTTGTCCGTCCCTACATTTGTAGAGTTGAGTGATTTCGGAGAAATTTTTAACAATGAGGAAGTGAACCTCTTCATTCCGTTAGTTAACGATGTGAGTTGATCCTCTGCGTCACACTAACGTGCTAATTTTCAATTTTGATTTTGGTGACATGGTACTCATAACAAACGAAGGACAACTTCCAATTATAATGAAATTATTAGGGCCCGGATTTTTATGCAGTAACCGCTTAGATTGCAAACTAATTTGGTTAGTAGGAAGTGTCGGCCACCCGCTCTTCCATAATGTAGCAAGAGTAACATAAATTATAGGGGATTTGATGGGCCGTACCCCTATTGTTTATGCAAACCCCGTAGCATAGTCGTTGTGAAGGTAGACTATACTTGTAACTCGCTTCAGGAAGGTTGCATTCTAACCTTTTACTGCATAAACATCCGGGCCCTAGAAATTATTGACGTGCTCCAAAAAAAAATGTCAAGAATGGATTTTTCATCGGCGGTCCCGGGGGGCACTAGAAAAAGCATTGTGGATATATAATACAAAAGTGGTTCAATTTAGGCCTACATGTTATATCAGCAATGTGGACAGGAATAGTCGATGGTTTCTTGCCCAGCGGTTGACGGTGCACATTACATTCAAACATCCTCTAACTTTAAATGAGAGCTCAGTGTCTCGATTAAAATTAAATTCCAAAACAGCTGACGATATCCGATTAGCACGGCTCAGTATGGGATAGAGCCCCACTGGCAAATAGTCATTCATTAATATGTGTGAATCGTCTTCTGAATTAGGTATATGATAGGTAACAACATTCCATTCATTCTTGGGTGAGATTTAATGATGGTTTTGCCTGTTTTGCCGCATGGTTATCACCAAACAATTATTTACTGATAATTGTATTAAATACTCTCCTTTTTAACCCTTATTCGAAATGCGTCGTTTACATAAAAATATGCGGGGAAAACCACAAAAAATGGAATTCGCTGTTTTTTCTTTTCAGGAAATCGGTAACGGCGACTACCCCTCTACAGAAGGTGACGGATCAAATATTGAACTACCAGGCATAATTTTAGCATAAGTTGGTATCGGGATTGAAATTTATAGCAAAACGTTCACTTCTGCGAAAGCTGTCATCAATTTCTCGAAATTTGCTATCCTTAAAATATTAATTAATTAATTAATTAATTTGAAAGCCGTTCGGCTTACACCCGGTAGTTCAAACAGATTAATACTGAAGGTGACCGCTAGCTACTTGAATTTCCTACATAATTTTTGAATTCCCTGGAATTAATGCTTTGCCTCCACATATTCTTATTCTAAATGCTGGAGCCATAGTTATGCTCCTTAGAAATCTGAACGTTTCCCAAAGGTTCCCAAACAGAACCAGATTAGGGCCTAATTCTAAGAGTATGTACGAAAATTGTTTAGATTTAGCAACAATAATAAGTGGACGTAAAGCTGGGCAGTGAGTTCTTATCCTTAAAATTGACTTCACAATATCCGATTAAACACTTCCAATCTCTTTCAAGAGACTTCAATTTCAATATCCAATTCATTTGGCATTTTTTATCACGATCAATAAACCTGAAAGGATTTGAAGGTGTGTATTTACTCAGCCAGTTTTCAGCTATGGCCAGTTATATGTTGCAATGTCAAGAGGGTGATACGTTAGTGTTACAATATTACAAAAAATTAATTGTACAAACAATGCACCGAGTAATTGGCCGTATATGGTGGAGCGGATGAAGCAATAGCCGCCTGACCCAGTCATGTTATGATCTCAAGCTACAGTAGTTTGCAATAAGCTAGCGGGCAGCGTACAGAGTGATAGCTTCTTATAAGTTACGGTAATACGAGGGTCATCCTATTCGACATGGAATCCGAACCACTGGCACGTGATTTTTCATTATTTGATATTTGAACCGTGGTCGCCTTGGTAAGAAGCCAGTGGGTATTCAATTCGGCTATCGCGCCTCCCTTGTTGTAGTTACGTGAATATTTCCTCGAATATCAACTAATCACGTTTTTTATACATCTGTTGCAAAGAGGTAAACGCAATTATTTCAAAAATAAGATCCTGGAGCAATAGTCATTTAGTTCATTAAAAACTTACTCCCCTACTTCCATATCAGAATGAATGGTCAGATAGGATGCCGTTAAATTTCATTTCCCAATAAATCAATGTCCTGTCACGCAACTCTGCAAACACAAAATTGTCGAGTATCTTCGTGGTTTAGACCGTCATGTGAAAGGGCCGTTACACGTTCGCCGTGAATTTGAATTGTTTATGCACTATCCAGCAATCACATCTTGCTCTAATATTTCTGTCGTCTGTTTCAAACTAGCAAGGGGGGATTAAATTTAAGCTTAATGATTATTTAAAAAAAAATCGCTTTGAAAGAAAAATAACTTTTACAAAGATAGCTCTATGAAGTAATTTGTTGTAACGTGATACAGTAGTTGTAATTTATTTGTTGTAAATTTTCAGGAACGGAGACTGTTTTGAAGTTCATGTTTATCTTTAATCAAAATCAATATCAGTTTAGTGAGGATTTCGATTTTATTACTATTAAAAAGTTAGTGATTCATAAAATAAGAAATATTTATTAAAATGGGATGCCTAGCTAAATATATAAAGCTGTGTAATAAGCTTCATATGGAAAGCAAAACAAATTTGAAACAATATTTCTATTTCTGGAGAGGCATGTGACCCTAATGTTCACTCATACTAAACCAAAAATAATTAAGACGTTAATTCCTGTTACTGCCGATATTAAATAAAGAGGAATCCTTTACCATCCATCACCCCAAGGGTCTTAATGGCCTGTACGGAAATGGCTTTGCTTTTCCACTGTAAATCATTCCTATTCTAATTCATTCTCTTTACAATTTAAATTCAGTTGTAATATGAACTTATATAAGTATAGTGTAGGATGTACACTAAATATTAACGGACAGTACTTTTCCGAGTGAAGAGGAGTTCCGTTACTCCAGACAGCCTAGTGCTGAAAGTATGTTCCTACTGAAAAGCAATCCTTGATTAAGTTGGTATGGGAACGAGTTTCTTGTAACATTTTTATCAACAGGATATTAATCACCATCTTGAACATCTACGTGCCTAAGTGCAACAAAGCTTGTGGTGTTGCTTGAAAAGATCAGATTAAATACTGATAACAAATTTCGAAACTTTTCCGACACCCCGAAGTTCTAAAAGAAGTACTTAATTTCGTAATTTGAACGATAAACGTACATTATATAGACAACGGTTTCTACGTGGGTAATTTCCAGCCCTCTTTCTAGAGTTATTATTTCAGTTCTCACACTGGAAAACATTACGACCTAGAAGACTGTGGTTTCAAATTCTAGCTGCCCCTTTCCTTGAAATGATTCTCCAAATTTTCGCTTTTGATTCATACTTTCTATCAGCGAATTCTGTGATGTTACCTACTACAAAACTACCACTTCTAACGTAGCAGTTTTCTTTGCTAGTATTCTTCCAATTATCTCGTGTCAGCACTATAGGCCCAATTCTTAGGCCAGAAGCCTTCCTTGATGATAACTGCGTATTGAGCGAGGTACGATTATATGCTATTTTATACTTCTGTAGTGGTTTGTAACGTAGTGTATTGTGTCTAAATTAAGATGAGCATAAACACACAGTCCACGACCCAGAGTTCTCTGAACCGAAGGCCGCTACGCCGACAATTGACTCGGAGCCAATGAAAATATGTGCTCATTACTTACCCGTATCAGTCCACTTGCTGATACTTATTGAAGGTTGCAGTATGTTTTCATCCGTCCTGAGAAAATTATTGCTTCCACCGAAGTCGCAGTTCAGTTTGTGGCTGTGGCAGTGTGGAAGCTGCTGAGGTCTGGATGGTGCTGAGTAATGACTTTGCGAGCACGACTGATCCGTCTGATTGTTACGAAAAATTCTACTCATAGCGCTAGTCATGCAGCAAAAGACTTTTTGGTCCAGTGAGGAAAGCAGTGATAAACATCACTCCTCATCTTGACTAGTGGGCCTACTCTTGATTCTGGCGCCACCATCGGTTTCTGCGATTTTCCTGTAACCACATAATGATTGCGGATCCTACCAGTCTTCGGACACATGCACTAACAGATAGACGGGCATCGTAAGAGACTTCAAGGAAACGGTTTTTTAGGTAAAATTCCCACGCGCAGAAATAATAGCTAGCTATCCTTTGGCGATGTACTGTAGTTCCATCCCTCTGAAAGACAGAGCGAACTATGACTAGTTATTCACAATAAATATATTTGTTTGGAGGCTGGAATATTATAGTTTAACACAGAATTTTACTCAGGAAACTTAGGCCTGTTTTCTCAATTGCACAGCTTGATACCTGTAAGTGCACTGGAACTTCATCAATATACACATAAAATTATAAATTTATCTGTATGCATCACATTTTTGTCTGAAATTTTGCATTTACCAACATATCGGAATAGCTGACACACCAATGCTTCGCTACAGAATTCTAAATTGTATACAGAATTCTAGATGAAGTAGTGTACAAGTTGTGAGTAAGATTTTATTAAATTGCATTGCTATGGTTATTTTTATAAGCTGCGAAGGTGCATAGTCAATAGCCTCTATGAATCAGGAATATAGAGAAAATAACTATCGAAATGGAAAATACATACATACATTATCATTACAGACTGTTATGCCTTTCAGCGTTCAGTCTGCAAGCCTCTGAGAATTTACTAAACGTCGCTACAATCCTCGATTTGCAACTAGTGTTCTGGCCTCATTTAGTTCTATACCTCTTATCTTTAAATCGTTAGAAACAGTCTAACCACCGTCGTCTTGGTCTCCCTCTACTTCTCTTTCCCTCCATAACAGAGTCCATTATTCTCCTAGGTAACCTATCCTCCTCCATTCGCCTCACATGACCCCACCACCGAAGCCGGTTTATGCGTACAGCTTCATCGATCGAGTTCATTCCTAAATTAGCCTTTATCTCCTCATTCCGAGTACCCTCCTGCCATTGTTCCCATCGGTTTGTACCAGCAATCATTCTCGCTACTTTCATGTCTGTTACTTCTAACTTATGAATAAGATATCCTGTGTCCACCCAGCTTTCGCTCCCGTAAAGCAAAGTTGGTCTGAAAACAGACCGATGTAAAGATAGTTTCGTCTGGGAGCTGACTTCCTTCTTACAGAATACCGCTGATCGCAAATGCGAGCTCACTGCATTAGCTTTACTACACCTTGATTCAATCTCCCTTACTACATTAGCATCCTGGGAGAACACACAACCTAAATACTTGAAATTATCGACCTGTTCTAGCTTTGTAACACCAATCTGACATTCAATTCTGTTGAACTTCTTACCTACTGACATCAATTTAGTCTTCGAGAGGCTAATTTTCATACCATACTTATTGCACCTATTTTCAAGTTCTAAGATATTAGACTGCAGGCTTTCGACACAGTCTGCCATTAAGACCAAGTCGTCAGCATAGGCCAAACTGCTTACTACATTTCCACCTAACTGAATCCCTCCCTGCCATTTTATACCTTTCAGCAGATGATCCATGTAAACTACAAACAGCAAAGGTGAAAGATTACAGCCTTGTCTAACTCCTGTAAGTACCCTGAACCAAGAACTCATTCTACCATCAATTCTCACTGAAGCCCAATTGCCAACATAAATGCCTTTGATTGCTTTTAATAATCTACTTTTAATTCCATAGTCCCCCAGTATGGCTAACATCTTTTCCCTCGGTACCCTGTCATATGCTTTCTCTAGATCTACGAAACATAAACACAACTGCCTATTCCTCTCGTAGCATTTTTCAATTACCTGGCGCATACTGAATTCTGATCCTGACAGCCTCTCTGTGGTCTGAAACCACACTGGTTTTCATCCAACTTCCTCTCAACGAATGATCGCACCCTCCCTTCCAGGATGCCAGTGAATACTTTGCTTGGTATACTAATCAATGAGATACCTCGATAGTTGTTGCAATCCTTCCTGTTCCCTTGCTTATAGATAGGTGCAATTAATGCTTTTGTCCAATCTGAAGGTACCTTACCAACACTCCACGCTAATTTTACTACTCTATGAAGCCATTTCATCCCTGCCTTTCCACTGTAATTCACCATTTCAGGTCTAATTTCATCTATTCCTGCTGCCTTATGACAATGGAGTTTATTTACTATCCATTTCACTTCCTCAAGCATAATTTCACCAACATCCTTTTCCTCCTCCCCATGAGCTTGGCTGTTTGCAACACCACCATGATGATTTCCTTTTACATTGAGAAGATGTTCAAAATATTCCCTCCACCTCTCCAGTGATTCCCTGGGATCTATTATGAGTTACCTGAATTACTCAAAACACTGCTCATTTCCTTTTTCCCTCCCTTCCTAAGATTCTTTATTACTGTCCAGAAAGGTTTCCCTGCTGCTTGAACTAGCCTTTCCAGGTTATTACCAAAATCTTCCCATGACTTCCTTTTGGATTCAACAACTATTTATTTCCCTCGGTTTCTTTCATTTACGTACCAACCCCTGTCTGTCTCGGCCCTTGTTTGGAGCCATTTCTGATAAGCCTTCTTTTTACGTTTACAGGCTGCTCTCACTTCATCATTCCACCAAGATGTTCGCCTTTTCCCATCTTTACACACAGTTGTTCCTAGGATTTCCCTTGCTGTTTATTACAGCATCCCTGTACCATTCACGTTCTATATCCTGAACGTCCTCACTGTCTACTGTTTGAAACTTCTCATTAATCATATCCATGTACTTCTGTCTAATTTCCTCGTCCTGGAGACTTTCTACCCTTATTCGTTTGCAGACAGATTTCACTTTCTCTACCCTAGGCCTAGAGATACTTAGTTTACTACAGATCAGATAGTGGTCTGTATCATCGAAAAATCCGCGAAAAACTCGTACATTCCTAACAGATTCCCTGAATTCAAAGTCTGTTAAGATATAGTCTATAATGGATCTGGTACCCCTAGCCTCCCATGTGTAGTCTTGAATAGCCTTATGCTTGAAGAATGTATTCATAACAGCCAAACCCATACTAGCACAGAAGTCCAGCAAACCCTTCCCATTCCCATTAGCTTCCATATGTTCCCCACATTTACCAATCACCCTTTCGTATCCTTCAGTTCTATTCCCAACTCTCGCATTGAAATCGCCCATTAGCACTATTTTATCCTTGCTGTTGACCCTGACCACGATGTCACTCAATGCTTCATAAAACCTGTCAACTTCATCCTCACCTGCACCCTCACATGGTGAATACACGGACACAATTCTTGTCCTAATTCGTCCCACTGACAAATCTACCCACATCATTCGCTCATTTACATGCCTAACAGAAACTATGTTGCGTGCAATGGTATTCCTGATAAAGAGCCCTACCCCAGACTCTGCCCTTCCATTTCTAACACCCGTCAAGTACACTTTATAATCCCCTATCTCTTCCTCATTATCTCCCCTTACCCGAATATCACTTACTCCTAGCACATCCAGATGCATCCTCTTTGCTGACTCAGCCAGTTCTACCTTCTTTCTTCCATAAGCCCCATTAATATTGAAAGCTCCCCATCGAATTCCATTTCGTTCGCCAAGTTGATTCCAAGGAGTCCCTCGCCTGTCAAATGGGAGTGGGACTCTATTACTCCCATAGGTCCGAGGCTAGCTTGAAGTGTTCTGAGCTCGGTAACTTCATGAAGCAGGATGCTGCCCTACTTGCACATAGTCCAAGTGAGGATCTCTCCTCTAGCGGGTTATGGACCACCGGTGAATTGTATAGTCCTAGCCGCCTGAGCAGAAGGAGGGCCACGACTCAGAATATGTCCGAGATGCCCACTCCCATTCCATAGCAACTAGTATCCCGACTCTCAGGACCACTTACTAGGCCACTCAGCCGTTGCCCATGGTTCACAAACTAGAACGTGACTACAGTAACCCACAAACATGAACCATGGAAAATAGTGATGGGAAAAATTAATCATAGAGCAAGATGTTGTTTCGAAGCCCTAATATCACTGAGGCTGTAGCGTAGCAATATTAAGTGGGCTAAAACAAGAAGTATCATATTTCTCCGTTAGTATTAGGCCAAGCTGTACAATAAATATTGTGTATAGACCGGGCGAGTTGGCCGTGTGGTTAGAGGCACGTGGCTGTGAGCTTGCATCCGGGAAATTGTGGGTTCGAATCCCACTGTCGGCAGCCCTGAAGATGGTTTTCCGTGGTTTTCCATTTTCACACCAGGCAAATGCTGGGGCTGTACCTTAATTAAGGTCACCGCCGCTTCCTTCCAACTCCTAGGACTTTCTTATCCTATCGTCGCCATAAGACCTATCTGTGTCGGTGCGACGTAAAGCCACTAGAAACAAAAATATTGTGTAAAGTATAATTTACGATAGTTTATCGTGTTCCAAACCTCACAACGCAAAGGAAAACAATGGGGATATTAGTATTTATTGTATTTTTACAAACTTCAAGATATTTCAGGAAATAATAGTTTTAATTAAGAAACGTACAATGGCATAATAATAGAAAACCCATTCTTTATTCGCCGTTAAATGATATCTCCATCATCGAAATACGTCCATTGAGTCTGAGGTAAAGACCGATACAAAAAGAAAAAGCGGCGGCACATTTTTGAGCGCGCTCCAATCCATCCCGTGCACGTCATCACAAACCCCACTGGATGAAATACGTTCTTTAATTCTTTTACTATCCAGATGTATCATTTGATTGTTAGCTTGGGCGATCATTTTTTATTTACAATGTGAAATTTTACCCCTGATTTCGCTTTTATTGTTCTCTTTGTAATGCAGGAGTAAATAAGCAAATTTAATGACATATTCACGTGAAAGGAGCTATAGCGCTACAGCTCTGACAAGCCTTCACTATCCACTGTCCGCTGATCAACTCGAAGCCCTCCGGATCACGAGGTGACGCTTGTTCAACGCAACAGGTGTTCTTCTCGGCTTTCTAGATCGGGTGCGCTATCTTGCCGTCAGATGGCTCCCTCAATTGTTCTCAAGAGAGTTGCGTGTGTTTCGAAGAAGCCTTCAGATGTAGGTAAAAGTCCCTTATCTGGGCGGGAATCGAACCTGGATTCTCAGGTTAACGTCAGGCTCGCTACCTCTACACCATGGTGCAAACGAAACCCCATGTTTCAACATCCCCGAAGGGCCATACCGAGCGACCGCTGTTCCTCCTGAAGCTCTGCAGATTATGAGATGTCATGTGGTCGACACGACGATTACTTTCGGTCGTTCTTCATGGCTTCCTAAAGCGGGGACGCTATTTCTCCGCCAGATAGCTCCTTGATTGTAATCACGTAGGTTGAGTGGATCTCGAACAAGCTCTCAGCTCCAAGTAAAAATTCTTGACCTGGACGGGGATCGAACTCGGGGCCTCCAGATAAGAGGCAGGCGCGCTACCCCTACACCGTATTAGTGACAGCCCCACACCGTCGCCAACGAACCCCAACGCACCGAGTCCAACACTGACTACACCTCCGTGTCCCACGCTGATCCTACCTGTCCGCCCAGCCTCCCTCTTATAGCTCGAATGATGTGTACCGGAATATTCGCGATGTCGCTAGAGACGGAACATTCTCGTTGCATCGCCCTGAAACTGGATACTGGCCGCACGTAAGCGACTGCAGCTATCAAGTTCGGTCACTTTGAACGGGAATGGTTGTTGCGTCGGAGTGTCGAGTGGGCAGTTGGATGTAGACGGTTGTAGAATCAGTAATTGGAGCAGCAATTGTGATTGTAATTGGAACAGTGTCAATGGATGTTGTATTGCCCCCCTGGTTAGCACTGTTGAGCTGTTGCTATTTAGTTGTTCACTGTGTTTGACTCTGTGAATTACTGGACTGTCTCTGGAGTTGAAACAAGGAACAGTCACCGTGTGTTATGTAGCCAGTAGCCTGTGTTCAATCCTAGCTGTCTGCACGCAGTTGCTGTGTGGGGTGGCTAGACCGAGAGAAATGAAAGTAAGGCGAGTCTGAATAGGATTATAGCTTTCTCAGGTAATTCCAACGAGGTTGGACTCCCTACTCTGTTTAAAGAACGGGAAATTGTAAATAGACAGCAATTAGTGAGTGTGGTCATTCATGGTTGAATAGAATTGTGTATGTGTTGTGTGTGTGCATTTATTAGATCATCCTGAAGTAAATTAGAATAATAAAAATACACTGTTATATTGGGAACATTATATTTGTGTGGTTAATGCTTAGAATAGGAATAAGGCATGATTTCTGTTATTTATTACGTGTTAGTTGCTCTGAATGGCTTTAA
This sequence comes from Anabrus simplex, assembly GCF_040414725.1. Classification (NCBI taxonomy): domain Eukaryota; kingdom Metazoa; phylum Arthropoda; class Insecta; order Orthoptera; family Tettigoniidae; genus Anabrus; species Anabrus simplex. The sequence continues at coordinate 304,610,532 of NC_090267.1, forward strand.
TGCTGTTAAGACGGCCGTGGATATGCAGTATATTCTAGTACGAATTCTTCAGTCTTCCTTCTTTCTCTCCTTTCCTACAACCTAGCGGAGTTACAGGTGTGATATGTGTCACACGTGCGTACATGCTTCAATTTGTAAGGCTTGCACGTCTCCATGACTGGGGGAGGTGTGATTCTCTTCATTGTCTTCGTCCATTCATATCTATACTTATATTATAAAGAGGAAAATTTTGTTTGTTTGTAACGAATAGGCTCAAAAACTACCGAATCGATTTTAAAAATTACTTCACCTATAGAAATCTACATTGCCAGTAACATGGGCTGTATTTCATTTTCAAAACAATACGAGGTGGAGGCATGGGGGGGAGGGAGGTATAAAAATAATAGGCTAATATAGGCAAAATATCAAATTTGTCGTATAAGGACGAGACAAAGTTCAATTTAATCCTCTTGACGCAAAGGACAAAACTCGGTAAGCCCTACGGGCCCAAAAAACCATGTTTTTAAAACCCTAAAACCAACCGTTACGGAGTTATTGGCACCACACTATCCCTGCTCTAGGAATCGGATAAAGTAATGAACTGCCGTAACCATGGCAACGTCAGCACCAGGATTCTGGAGCAGTGAGATTATGCATGTACGTTTGGGCATAGCTGACAACCAAAACTGATACACATATGACTTACTATCTGGAAAAAATAAACTGTCGTGTAAGACGCTCATAGCAATCCTTTGGGCGAGGATGAAAAGGACGTGAAGAATAAAAATAATAGTCCCGGAGATCTCCGTAGTACAGCGACCAGCGGTTGCTGACGGGCCTCCGTTTTTTTCGTACCGGCTTAGGTTTCAGCATTTTGCGGAGTATGTTACCTATAGTTTAAAGTATTTTCTATGAAATCATGGAGTAGTAGGATGACTGATGTTATCAGTGCCGATATTTTGGTCCACTTTTACGATCATTGTAACCATGAAAACAACCTATATACTGTACACAATTGTCAAGATGGTGCGCCCATGACTTGAAAAAATTTCTCAACATTTATACTCAGATTCATTATATGATGTGCGACATGAGTGACAAGCCCTGAGAATTATAATTCTCGATAATTATAGTAGTTTCTTTTATGCATCGCGTATTTCCTTGATCATATGTAATAGTTACGAAATGTCGGATAAAACAAATACATTCAATAATATTTATATTTGTGGTACTATCTAGCGGAAGTATACTTACACTAAACTTGCAGCTTTGTGAAGAGAGCAGGTATATCTAGGTGGGAATGAAGGAAAAACATGGTAGCAAAATATCTTAGAGGTCGACACTAATTACGAACTAATATTTAGAGGCCCCATGAAGAAAAGAAGAAGAAGATACACTATAATTCCAAACATGACAAATAATTTCTACGTACTTAAGTAAACACACCAGTGATATAAATATGTAATGAAGTCGCTCACACCGATAGTATGAGTAACTAAAGCCAGTTTCTGATAACCCGTAAGAAGAACGGGTACTTCTGATAGTATAGTATAAATAAGGTTGTATAATACAGTGAGTTTCTCTCATCGAATGGCCGGCAGGCGCGCCAAGCTTATCTGCCTGCCGCTGGCTCATCACTTCCCGTTACACAGCACAGCGACAGCATGGGAATGCTCGCACTTCACAGTTCAGGTCCGTGTATTAAGTGTTGATCTGTCGCTCCAACTGTTCTCGAGGTGTGAAGTGTTACTTCGGAGTATAATTCCCATAATGCCTCCACATGTGTATACGGTAGAGGATAGGATATTTAAGTATAATATATGTGAAAATAGAGTCTCGCAAGGAAGTCATTAGGCGATTTGTAACACAATTTCCAGGTGTATGCCCCTCCACATAAAGTGACCGTGTGGAAACTCGTAAACACATTGAGAGGAAGTGGTTTTTTACTCGATAAGAAACGAAGTGTTAAAAAACGTGTACTTAACGGAAAAAAAATAATGACATCGCAGAAAGATTAGAACATACGCTTACAAAATTCCTAAGACAACTTGGATAAGCAGCCGGGGTTTCTAAGAGCTACGAAAATGTTTCCAACAACTCCTGTCGTAAGGTACGAACTTATTTTTCTTAATTCTCGATTAGTAATTTTTTAAATTCTTATTTTCCTCATTTTAATTGTTACCTCATGTCATGCATGGATAAAGTGAGCAAAGTGCTGTCCTCGTTGCTGTGGCGCGGGGCGGGGAGTGATGAGTCAACGGGATAACCTGGACGCACCTGCCGGCCAACCGATGAGAGGAACTCACTGTGTGGATTGGGTATCTAATATATATTTCATACCTCATTGTAACACTTCAGAAATTATCATATCTCTGTTTTATGGTAGTACGGTCAAAACTAACTCCATGTAATAATTTACATTATAATAAACGAATACGCTTTCTCCAGTTGATGGTCACCGATAACTGGGAGAGAAGTGTATTCATTCATTCATTCTATTTTTAAGGCTGGACGCCCTGTCTAACGCCAACACTAAGTGGAAGGATGTGTTCACTATTGCATGTTTGCGTGGTATTTGGCAGTATTGTATGCTGAGTGTGAATTAACATGTGTGTATTAAGGCTGATCCTTCAAACAAGGAGCCGGACAATACAGACTCATTATAACATAAGGTAAATACACTGATATGATGGCCACAGTGTTCCGAGCTCTATGAGAAGTGAAATGAAAACCTACAACCTGTTTTCCAGTTTTTGACCAGGTCAGGGATGTAATGAATGAATCAGATATAGGCTGTTATTACGATGGGGTCGCTACTCCCAAAGTGATTTATATTAATGAGGGATAGATGGTATGAAATGAGAATGGAGAGTGTTGCTGGAATGAAAGATGACAGGGAAAACCGGAGTACCCGGAGAAAAACCTGTCCCGCCTCCGCTTTGTCCAGCACAAATCTCACATGGAGTGGCCGGGATTTGAACCACGGTATCCAGCGGTGAGAGGCCGACGCGCTGCCGTCTGAGCCACGGAGGCTCCCTCTATAAGTACAGAGTCTAAAACTAGCCACAGTACCTGTACACGATTTCAATGTCATTTCTGCAACATATTTCACACATTCACGGATGTGTAGAATGCCCACGATACTAGTAGCCTTTGCTGACGTCCACGACGGAGCGCCCTGTCGTATGAAGTGTGGTGTTTCGTACATAGAAACAAATTTCTCGGAGAAAGAAGACGGTGTTACAGAAACCCTCCTCGTGCCACCTCGATCTTTATCCATGGTCGTAGTTCCGTCTTCGAAAACAACACTTTAGGGCGATTCGGTTTGACACCACAAATTAACGGCTTCGAACTAGTTCATCTGCAGGACCTATACTAGCGTAACTAGATGCTTTGCGTCGCTCCACATCTCCTCAGTTACTTATCCTATGGAAAGTAACGACAGTGTTGCCACTAACTTTTTCCAGCCCTTGTTGCTTTCCAGCCAAACGACTCGGCTTCCTTTGTCGACACTGATACGAATGCCAAGACTGTACATATCAACTAGAACACACCCGTGTGCTATTGTAGTTACTTTACAGATGATACTGGAAAAAAATTAAATGAAAGATACATTTAAATTAATTAAATAAATCAACGGAATTGATCCTTTGTTGAATTGTAAATGTCGCGCTCTTAGCTTGTTGGCCTGGTTTTCATTCCTGGCTGAGTTGGGTAGTTTATTCGTATCTGGTTAATTCCTCTGATTGCCTACGAGATATTAGTAATTACTCTATTTAAATAGGCAATCCACACCACACCATACCATGCCGACTGAGCTGACTAGCGCTTCAGCTCGCTTAGCCGTTACCTTCCATTGTAGAGATGGTGAGTTCGAACCCTAGTGTGGGCATTTCTTGGGATGGTTTCCCGTGGATTCCCTTTTTCTCGCTAGTCAAATGCTGGGGCTCTACCTTAATTAAGGCCACGGTCGCTTCCTTCCCTGTCCTAATCCTGTCTCTTCCCATCAACTTCATAAGACATGTCTGCATCGTGCGATATAAAAGAACACCACGCTACACTACTAACGACTACAGTGAAGTAGTGTATACATCCTTCTCAATACAGCTTGTGACAGGAAGGGCATCGAGCCGTAAAACGAGACCAAGTCTACATGTACAAACAATTCTCATTCCTGACTCCCCCCCTCCCTCACCAGTAGGGTTTTGGGAAAGTGGCAGAAGCGGAGGAAGATGACTCTGGACAGTATGGACACAGATGGGAGAAAGATACCACAATCAGATTATTCATCAAAATCATCGTACCGGGCGAGTTGGCCGTGCACTTAGGGGGTTGCAGCTGTGAGCTTGCATCCGGGAGATAGTGGGTTCGAACCCCACTGTCGACAGCCCTGAAGATGGTTTCCCGTGGATTCCCTTTTTTTCACTAGTCAAATGCTGGGGCTCTACCTGAATTAAGGCCACGGTCGCTTCCTTCCCAGTCCTAAACCTGTCTCATCCCATCAACTTCGTAAGACATGTCTGCATCGTGCGATATAAAAGAACACCACGCTACACTACTAACCACTACAGTGAAGTAGTGTATACATCCTTCTCAATACAGCTTGTGACAGGAAGGGCATCGAGCCGTAAAACGAGACCAAGTCTACATGTACAAACAATTCTCATTCCTGACTCCCCCCCCCCCTCCCTCACCAGTAGGGTTTTGGGAAAGTGGCAGAAGCGGAGGAAGATGACTCTGGACAGTATGGACACAGATGGGAGAAAGATACCACAATCAGATTATTCATCAAAATCATCGTACCGGGCGAGTTGGCCGTGCACTTAGGGGGTTGCAGCTGTGAGCTTGCATCCGGGAGATAGTGGGTTCGAACCCCACTGTCGACAGCCCTGAAGATGGTTTCCCGTGGATTCCCTTTTTCTCGCTAGCCAAATGCTGGGGCTCTACCTTAATTAAGGCCACGGTCGCTTCCTTCCCAGTCCTAATACTGTCTCATCCCATCAAATTCGTAAGACATGTCTGCATCGTGCGATATAAAATAACACCACGCTACACTACTAACCACTACAGTGAAGTAGTGCATACATCCTTCTCAATACAGCTTGTGACAGGAAGAGCATCGCGCCGTAAAACGAGACCAAGTCTACATGTACAAACAATTCTCATTTCTGACTCCCCCTCACCAGCAGGGTTTGGGGAAAGTGGTAGTGGAGGAAGATGACTCTGGACAGTATGGGAGAAAAATACCACAATCAGATTATTCGTAAAAATCATCGTACCGGGAGAGTTGGCCGTGCAATTAGGGGGTTGCATCTGTGAGCTTGCATCCGGGAGATAGTGGGTTCGAACCCCACTGTCGACAGCCCTGAAGATGGGTTCTCGTGGTTTCCCATTTTCACACCAGGAAAATGCCGGGGCTGTACCTTAATTGAGGCCACGGCCGCTTCCTTCCCGCTCCTAGCCCTTTCCTATCCCATCGTCGCCATAAGACCTATCTGTGTCGGTGCGACGTAAAGCAACTAGCAAAAACAAATCATCGTGTCCTCGAATTGAAATACTCAAGAGTAGCATTCTAAACTTGTCTGTGGATGCATGCTTTTGGAAGCTCGCTATAAGTTTCATATTTACACCTAAAAGCGGTGACGGTAGCATGTCCTAAGTTAAGGGATCGACGTTTATTAAGAGTGGTACCAAAATGAAATTACAATATTAATTGAGATGTAATTGGGTGCGCACGGGCGAAGCAGTTCATTCCCGATAATGTATCGTCAAGTCGATCTTCCTGGATTAGTGCTAATTAAAATAACTCAGTTGAGGTTTCAACTATGAGTTTTGGTTTCTATTAACTAACTTTGAGTTTAATGAACGATCTGTTCGGATTTCATAAAATGGAAAACTGAGGATTTGAATACACTGTGGTAGAGCTATGTTAGATGTGGTAAATTTAATAATAACGTAGAAAAGAATACTGTGGTTAAAATCCTCAACAAAACGAGAGTATTAATCTAATACCTGCGTTCAGTACCATTAAGCCGTTCATGTATTTTAATGATAACACTGCATCCTTACAACAGATTGCACGCGGTCTGACACATTTACCAGATAGAATATGTACTCGACTATTATTTTAATTTGAACGTCAAGCGGGAGTGTTCAATGCATGCAGTATTAATTTTGTGACGCACTCCAGAATACTTTAGAATTCCAACCAATGAACTCAGAACACTTATGAGATGCCTTCATTGAACCTGTGCTGGGAGTTTCTTAACTATAAATAGCTTCAATAATTCTCTTCGATGATAGAAGCTGCATTATTCATAAATCAGAGATTAGAACTGCAGTAGTGACAGATGTTATTCTGAATGTGTTCATCCCTGCATTTCTTCAATTTCATGCCGTCAAAAATCACTCATTTATTTAGCGTACGAAAATACGTTCATCTAATGCTTTGCTTGTGTACAAGTGATTACAAAGGTTGTACACAAACTAGATAGGAATCCTCGGGTTCGATTCCCGGATAAGTCAGAGACTTTTTACCTGAATCTGAAGGTTGGATCGATGTACACTCAGCCTACGTGATTACAATTGCGGAGGTATCTGATGGTGAGATAGCGGCCCCGGTCTAGAAAGTCAAGGACAGTGGCCGAGAGGATTCATCGTGCTGATCACATGACACCTCATAATCTGCAGACCTTCGGGATGAGCAGCGGTCGCTTGGTAGGCCATGTCCCTACGGCGCTTTGCGCTACGGGGTTTGATTTGCTTTTGCAACACAAATTACGGTAGCCGATAGATGCGTCGAGATACGACAACATTGAATAGGAACGTGTAGATGGAACAGATTTTGTAAACAAATTTCAGTGTCCAGTATCTAACTTCACTGTGTTCACAAACGACTATCATTCACTGATATCAGTTCTTCGCTGTTTAGAAAGTGTAATGGGTTGTGAGCGACTGCAAAATGATCTCGACAGTTTTGTGAGATGGGCGGTGGACAATGGTATGATGGTAAATGGAATGAAAAGTCAGGTTGAATTTTTCACCAAGTTCTCTCAGCTTTAATGACCATGTTGGTGGGGTGATCGTACCTAATGGGGATCACTGTAAGTACCTAAGTGTTAATATAAGATCTCCATTGAAGTGATCCCACGAATGGGAATATATATAACGGGTACGGATCTCTTTACATTGTTTAAAGTAGTTAAAACCTTTTTAAATTTGTATAATTTTGTGTGTTTGTGATCCATTTAATGCTATATATAAGACGTTTAGTGCTTGTTGGTAGAAATTAAGATTAGCGATATATATTTAATGTTATATCAATTAGTTCAGTTCTTGTTCAGCAGATTACGTGTTCTAGTTTAAGTACGTTATGTTTACATTGTATCTAATTGAGGTTATGGGAAATAGGAAATAATTTTCATTTTTTAATTTAAACACCTGTAGGTTCGTTAGTAGAATAATTACACAGATTGGTAGTTACTTTAAGGACTTGTTACTTCCGCAGCTTTTACATTCGTGCAGGTAATAGACACGGTATATTGTATTCGTTCAAGCAATCATGAAAATAATTGGTTTAATTAAATAACGCGATGAGCCTGCAAATTTTGTTTAAGAAAATAAGAAGTTCAAGATAATATACGGTGTTTCACTGGAGAAAGGGTTAACAGTCGTTGGATTGTGGCAATTGTTTGCTGCTCTTCGTATTAAAATACTGCACTGTCGACGTACCGACGGGAACAATGAGTATGGGATAGTAGAGAAATGAAAAGTACTAATAATCAGCTGATTACTTTATTCCGATTATTTGTAGTTGAGTGGCTTAGACGGTTGAAGCGCTGTCCTTCTGACCTCAACTTGGTAGGTTAGATCCAGGCTCAGTCCGGCGGTATATGAAGGTGCTCAAATACGTCAGCCTCATGCTGGTAGATATACTGGCACGTAAAATAACTCCGACACCTCGGCGTCCCTGAAAACCGTAAAAGTAGTTAGTGGAACGTAAATCAAATTATTATTATTATTATTATTATTATTATTATTATTATTATTATTATTATTATTATTATTATTGTTACTATATTTTTTTAAGTAGCAAATATATCCGTGCTTCGCTACGGTATTCTACATTGTATTCGAATATCGAAGTAAATACTGTACATGCAGTAAGTAAGATTGTTTTAAAATTGCATGTGTTTTAGCGTTATCCGAGAAACAGCATGGGGAGGTCCACATACGTTGTTTCCAATGTAAAGTGTTTATGATTATAACGGCAGGCTCACTTAACTACTGCCATTCACAATCAAGTTGGGAGTTTACATTATAACTGCAGGTCCCATTGCCTACTGCGCGTTCACAATCGATTTCGGGACTTTTCGTTAAAATGGCAGGCACAATTTCCTAATTCCAAAAATATTACATTTGAGAAGTTTGTATTATAATGGCTGGCAAATTCCCTAATACCAGTCGAAACTGAGTTGTGCAGTTATCATTATAATGGCAGGCCCCTTTTTCTACTGGCAACCAGCTTACTGCCAGTCACACCAAGTTGGTGAGTTTTCATCAAAATAGCAGGCCACTATGACTAATGCCAGTCACATTTTAGATGAGTATATTTGTTTATAATGGCAGGCACCCTTGCCTACAGCCAAACACAATCGGGTAGGGAAATGCTTAAGAAAACTGCATGCTCCCTTGCCTTCTGCAAGTCAAATCGAGGAGTAAATTGTTAATTACAATGGTAGGCCTTCCTTACTAATGCCAGTTACACAGGAGTTGGAGAAGGACCCCATTCCTACTGCCAGTCAAAGTCGGTGTGGGGAGTACTGAGTACAATAGCAGACACACCCTTTCTCGATCGCTACAAATCGACATTAGCGATTATGTATAGATCGACATACGCAAGTACATGGATGTTTACAATATTGCAGACCTTCATCTACAGATCAACTGCTGCTAAACGGTACGTCATATCGACAAAGTATTGTATCACAAGACGCCGGATTTAGCGGCCTAAATGGCTGGTCCTATGATGTCTCATCTATTCATGGGTCAGATTGAGTTAGAAACGTTGAATAGGGTAAAATTATTGTTACATTATCTCACATTGCATTACTTTTCTGATAATTATGTGACAGCTACATACATAGCATTTGGCTCTCGTATGGCTACGGGGTGGGCCAATTTTCGTGTAGAATTTCATGATTCTATCTTTCCTATAAGTAACTGAAAGTATGAATTATGCATGTGGAAAGTAAAAATTTACTTAACATCGAGAAATAGAGCAAAATCGAACGTAAAAGGGATTCAGATACGACAAAAAAGTCAAAAGGCCAAGGTTGTAGATTACTCCAAATTGAACGGAAATTGTGGCATCCGTTATGTGATAGCACTTCACGTTATCGCACGAAATACCTCGAAACGAAGGTTAGCACCATCATTAAAATTGCCTCCATATTTCGAAATTCCTCGGGGATAAAAGTGAAACATTTAAAGATCTTGGAAGTTTTCCGTCCGTTACAGGCTAAAACGTATTTGCCAAAAGTCAGTTTTCTTGTGCGTCTGGCAGATTATGCCGCAATCTGGATTTTTGGCGGGGAGGGTAAAAATTAGGACTTTCAGAAAAATAAACCAAAATATATGCAGATGGTCATTATTTCCATTTAAACGGTTAGCTGTACGAAAATCTCGCTAAGTAATCAGTGTACAGGCACACAGTCGTTACGATTTTATGACGTATGACCGCTGGACTTAACCTGCAAAACCGACCGATCATGCTATCTATCGTCAGGTTGGTCTTGTAATGTATATATTGTGGAAGAGTAAAATCACCATTTCGGTTCCCTATAAACCGCTAGTCCATTCCGGGAACAAAATATTATTGACCTTTGAAACGTACCTTTGGAAAGGTGGATGCTAAATATAAAGTTTGGTTCAAATATCTTCAGTACTTTTCAAGTTGTAAGAAATAAGCTTTACACGCACCCGCTCTTGAGATAAGTCCGGTGGAACTTGTACCGAAAAACGGTCCGTTAATGATATCTCCCTTATTAATCCTCGTATCGAAATGATGCACATGAGAAAAAAAGGTTTAGAAATTAATTCCCATTGAAAAAATTTCGTATGGCTATTTCTAGCCGAGTGCAGCCCTTGTAAGGCAGACCCTCCGATGAGGGTGGGCGGCATCTGCCATGTGTAGGTAACTGCGTGTTATTGTGGTGGAGGATAGTGGTATGTGTGGTGTATGAGTTGCAGGGATGTTGGGGACAGCACAAACACCCAGCCCCCGGGCCATTGGAATTAACCAATGAAGGTTAAAATCTCTGACACGGCCGGGAATCGAACTCGGGACCCTCTGAACCGAAGGCCAGTACGCTGACCATTCAGCCAACGAGTAGGACCATTAATTCCCATTAAGGCAGGTAGATTTCCATTAAGTTTGGTTGTGTATGTTTTGTGGGAGGGCAAAATCACGGTTCCGGTCTCGTATACACCCCCAGTCAGTTCAGGGATTTATAAACAATACTTGCCCTAAAACCTACCCAACGACAGGTGGATTCTAAATATCAAGTTTGGAGGAAATATTTCCAGTAGTTTCTAAGTTATAGACAAACAAACAAAAAAACACCAAAGCTAAAAATATGAAGATGGTCATTATTACACCTGAAACGGATAAATGTACGGAATTTTCGCCAAAATAATCAATGTACAGACACAACCTAGAAGTGCAGACCTTTATTTCGAGAGTTACTGCTTTGAAACTGTACGACATATCTACGAACGGACTTATCAGACGCCTCTTTCAGTTTTCTACATGGTTGGTCCTATTGCATCTTCTCGTATCTCCTATATTTGTGGGTTAGATTGAGTTGGAGTCATTGATTAGGGTGAAATTTTGTACAGTTTTCACATACCACTTTGTAGTTTTGATACTCATGTGACAGCTAAAATAATAAAATTTGGCTATCTCATGGCTATTGGTCATTTCAATGTGCGTGCCAAATGTCATGATTCTATTTTTCCTACGAGTGTGCCAAATGATAACATATACGTGTAAGAGTACACAAATAACTTGAAATCGATAAATACAGCTCTATTTAACTTATAACAAAAAGTCATAGGATAAAAGTTGTAGATATCTCCAAAATGAAGCGCGATAGTGCTTTCTGATTTGTGATACGACTTACCGTTTAGCCACCAATTATCCCGAAACGAAGGTCTGCACCGTCGTTAAAATGCATCCATATTTCGATATTTTCCGGGGCCAAAAGTTATACGTTTGCATAGCTCAGAATATTTCCTCAAAGAAAAGAGTATCCAGCTTTCGGGATTAGCACTCGCATACATACGGAGTAATTAAGGAAGAAAATAATACAGTTTAAAAAGTTGAAATTAATAGAAAATGGATTATAACTGAGGACAGCCGGATGACGACAAATATGTAAATACCAAGTGAATGTATTGGAAAATCATATGCCCCTCAGTAAATAATGCTGGTGTGAGTTATGGATATAAGAAAGTGGTAAGAGGGGAGAAATTTAGGCGCCGAGATTCTTCGGTAAACAGATAAGAAGATGACTAATGGTGTTATTACTTAAGATATTCGAGGACGGTTATAACCTCCAACGATATTCCGCCAATATCCCGCAGAATGGCCGATTAACGCCTCTCTTGCTTTTTACCCAAGGAACAACCACAAATTTATAGGAATAATGAGGAAAATGGCAATACGTTACTTCCCTGCTGGCAAGCAGTCAGAGATGTAGCCATGGTAACCTGTAGGTTCGTTGTCGGTCTGTCGGTCACTCAATGCAGAGCATGATATCCGCAGAAAATAGTAAATTTCTCCGTCATTTGAAGAGTAAGGCAAATTATGAACATAACAAACGTTGTTTATAATGAAGAGACGTTTCAGATACGGTCCACGGAGTTTAAAGAAAATTAATATTATAAGAGAAACTGGAGGAGAACCGTTCTGGTTTTCCTACAAACGCCCCGTCTGTACAAAGATTTTGAAATGGTGTGCATATCGAAACCTTCCTCGGGATGAGTATACTCTAAATGTGAAGTATGGTTGTGATCTATCCAGCCGTTTTGCCGTGATGGTCAAACGAACAGACAAACAGATGGACAAACAAACGGGCACAAGAAATAAAAATCACCGATTTGTTCTTGAGTTGACCTAAAACGGATAAACATCTGAAAAATTGGCAAAACAAACGAAATTACAGACAGCGGACCCCCTACAACTTTATTTATAGTTTTTTTGTAGTTTAAAGTCTCCGACGTACTTTGTATTTTACACCTTCGATCAATTCGCATTTAAGGGAACCGTAGTTTTAGTTTCTATTATCTTGAAGGAATGAACCAAACATTTCTAATAAGTACCTGGTTTTAACTACATTTCTATGTATTTGTTTAACGTAATCTAATTTTTTCTTTTCATCTCCGTACAGGCCATGAAGGCCCTTGGAGGGGAGGAAGGTAAAGGTTTCCACTACCCGTAACCTCGGCACTTGATGGGATAGAGTGGTTAGCAGCTCTACGCCCGGCCGCCTTTGCCTCAGGTATTAACCTTTTACTCATTTTTAGTGTAGGCTGAGTGAACCTCAGGGCCATGTGCACACACGAAAGTGGAAATCTCGTTTCTTAAATTTTACGGATTTCTGACGTGGATTCGAAGCCACGTCCTTCCGGGCGAACCAGGCACGCCTCTACCGCCTCGGCCACGCAGCCTTTAATGTAGAACTGTAATTTTATTACAAAAATATCCTGTTTGCTGTATTACTTTGTAATTTATTATTGTATAATCCTTGTGTAGTACGGGGAAAGTTTATGATGGAATTTAGTTGTAACTACGTTTCTGTTGTTTCAGTTCATCTATTGTATTAGTATAGGTTAAGTATTTAGTTTCAACCACATTTCTATTATATCCGTTCAGTTGTTGAAATAAAGATATTCTTAAGAGCAGTTAGAATTGTGTGTAGTTATTTTATTAGATACGGAAGTATCATACTCACATTCTTTAGTGTTGTCGAATTCTTGTGTATTCCTTTCGATTTGCGTAACTAACGGCAGTTTTCGTTTCTATTCGGGCGTAGTCAGATCAGTGTTAGGATGTCTTCTCTAGATCCCAAGATCGTGGGTCCAAACCTGGAATAGAGTCCATCGACTCTTCGTGTCATACGGCACCGATATGTAACAGGCATGTGCTGATATATTTGGTATTTCAGCCATAGATCACCCAACGTAGTTTCAATTTTTCTGGTAGGGAAACAGAGGAACGTCGAAATGTACATGCACATTGTCTAGAGAGCATCACTTCAAGATATCTGGAACATGGTAGCGGACGCTTAATTTTATTATTATTATTATTATTATTATTATTATTATTATTATTATTATTATTATTATTATTATTATTTACAGGTATGGTAAAAAGGTTTTAAGATTATCTAATGCACTCTGAACTGAGAACTTCCCTAAATATGTCATGGTATCTTCTTGAACACTCCTCGTTATTAGGAATGGGATCAGTATTTAAAATTGACATTGGTCAAGCTCTCATTAAGGACATTTAACACTTCATCCTTCAATCTAATCAATTTAAATTGAAAAACACCGATATAATCTGTTCGGTCAGAGCTCGTAGTAACAATACCAAAAATCACTATCAACGAGCCATTTTTCTCAATAATTACTAGATAATTCTTCTTTGTTAACTCAAATATGCCAATAATAATAATAATAATAATAATAATAATAATAATAATAATAATAATAGTGATTCATAAAGGATGTATTCTTTAATAGAAGTACTTTAATGCAATATATTGATGAAAAGTATTGTATTCAGCAAATCAAATTTATCACTGAATAAAAGAAATGACAAATTGTACGTATTTTCTAACAAACTGAAAGTAAAACAAAATCTATATAGTATTGTTTATGGCACCTACTGGACATTTTTTATGATGTTGCACAATAAAGAACAGATTTTATTTGCTTCACACTACGGACGGTACAAGTATTATTGGTTCGATGAAGATAACCCACTTCGCTGTTTTGTTTGTACATCCGTGCAGTTTTCTCTATATAATACAGTGCATAAGACATGCATTAAATGGCAATTCTTTCTTTGTTCTTTCATTTTTATTCTTTTTTCTGGAAACGTAATTATCTTACATAAACTTATAAAGCTATTTCATAAAATTACATTCTTATACACTACATTTAATGTCTTGTTGTCTGGCGTATGCACAAACAGATTTTTTGCTTCTCTGACACGTGACAAAGCAACGTAGAGCTGGCTATAGGAGAAATATGTACCCTTCAAATTAACTTCGCAATAGTGGAAAGTTAGACCTGAGCCTTATTAATAATCATACTATGTGCAAATCTCTCTGAAAATTGTAATCGTTTGAAATAAAATGACGAATCATTTGAGGTCAGTGGAATTCTTGGCGTGAAAACCGATGTTCCTTTTTCTTTGCCTTTTAGCATTACTGCCTCAATGTTATTGTTTAGGAGCTCTTTCAGTACTTATCTGCTTTATATTCAAGCATTAAGTTAAATACCCACAGACGTACTCAAGCGGCAAATTGTAATGGTTCGGAGATCACCATAGTCTATTAGTGCCAGATGAACCATAGATGGTATATAAAAGCATGGAGTACACCCACAGCCAGTATATTCTCACTCATTGTAATATATTCAATGACGAAGTCAGCGCCTTTCAAGCGCCACATCTCCTACATCACCACAGCTATCGATGCACGACCGCTATAGTGCACGATGGAAGACTCGAGGCTACTACCACACACAAACACCAGTGGTCTGGGATGGGTAGTTGTGGCTGCAAGGAGAAATATCCGAAGATACAAGTCTATTTTTATGTAGAGTCTGTCCATTTCAGTCCCCAGATCTCCAACACTACGACAGCTACCTGCAGACAACCCATGTAGTGCACGATAGGAGACTCGAGAATACTACCACACACAAACTTCAGTGGCCTGTGGTGGGTATTTGTGGCTGTGAGGTGAAGTATACTGACACACACGTCTATTTTATATATAGTCGGCTATTTTTGACCTATACGTCTCCCACACCACCAAGATACCAACACACAACCACTATAGTGCACGATGGGAGACTCGAGGCTACCACCAAACAGAAATATCAGTGGTCTGCAATGGATAGCTGTGGTTGCAAGATGAAAAAAATGAAATGGCCGGCAGTGTCCGAGGACATATTCGGCTCGCCAGCTGCAGTTCTTTTGATTTGACTCCCGTAGGCGACCTGCGCGTCGTGATGAGAATGAAATGATAATGAAGACGACACATACACTCAGCCCCCGTCCCAGCGAAATTAACCAATAATGATTAAAATTCCCGACCCTGCCAGGAATCGAATCCGGGACTCCTCTTACCAAAGGCCACCACGCTAACCATTTAGTCATGTAGCCGGACGGTTGCAAGATGAAATATACGAACACGCACATCTCTTTTTAATTACGGAGTGTATCAGAACTATACCGACAAAATTAGAGATGCTTTTCGTGTTACGTTAAGAATGATGGTGCTATCGGATTGGCGAAGAAAATGTTATTTTCGAAAAAATGAGGTTACCTTGTTACTCCCGGGTGCGCGAGAACCGTACCGTCAAATGAGTGAGGCATCCTGCACGTCTGCTCATCTCACACTGATCCATTACCTTCGGTTTATAGCGACAACGAGACACTGGACACATAAAAAAGGCCATTTTGTCCAGTACAAGAGCCTCCGTGGCTCAGACGGCAGTGCGTCGGCCTCTCACCGCTGGATACCGTAGTTCAAATCCCGGTCGTTACATGTGAGATTTGTGCTGGACAAAGCGGAGGCGGGACAGGTTTCTCTCCGAGTACTCCGGTTTTCCCTGTCATCTTTCATTCCAGCAACACTCTCCATTCTCATTTCATAGCATCTATCAGTCATTAATAAATCACTTTGAGAGTGGCGACCCCATCGTACTAATAGCCTATATGTACTTCATTCATTCCATCCCTGACCCGGTCAATGAGTGGAAAACAGGTTGTAGGTTTTCATTCATTTGTCCAATACAGACACATTTTACCAATCGGTAGTGGTGCGCCAAAATATCGATGTGGAACGGACAAAACACATCGTATATTATCAGAAGTGACAGTCCGTCGCCGTTTATTACGGTCTGGGTTACCGGCGCATCGTCTACTTCTCCGCTTACCTTTGACTGATGTGCATAAATATGCTAGACGACAATGGTGTATGGAACTATGTCACTGGAGTCAGGAATGGCAGCAGATAGTGTTTTCGAACGAATCCAGGTTCCTTTTTTTAAATGATGACCGCATTTTGCTTCGCCGCAGACAAGGTGAGAGGCATCATATTGACTGCATTCGCACAAGGCATACAGCGCCAAATCAAGACCTCATGGTGTGGAGTGCTATTGAGTACAACCAAAAATCACAGGGAACTGAGACCAGTTTGATCTGCGTGAATGGCATCCTGCGACCCGTAGCCATACCTTTTCTGCACGACACCCCAGACGCCATATTTCATCAGAACAACGCGCGACCACATGTTGCTGCACGAACACGTGCCTTCTTGTTGTCACAGGATGTCAAACTGTTGCTAATACCAACGCAAATGTCTTGTGAATATGAACTTCCTATCTCTAGTCCTTCAAGGTGTTTTGTTTTTTATAAACATGAGTGTTCATGCATAAAATGCAAAATTACCTTTTATCACACGTTTTCCATGCTATAATAACTTGCAGTTGAAATGTCGTATGGCTTTTAGTGCCGGGATATCCCAGGACGGGTTCGGCTCGCCAGGTGCATGTCTTTCCATTTGACGGCTGTAGGCGGCCTGCGCGTCGTGATGAGGATGAAATGATGATGAAGACAACGCATACACCCAGCCCTCGTGCCATTGGAATTAACCAATTAAGGTTAAAATCCCCGAATCGGCCGGGAATCGAACCCGAAAACCTCTGAACCGAAAGTCAGTACGCTGACCGTTCAGCCAACAAGTCGGGCAGTTGCTTCTCCACTTCAATCCAGTCTGTTTCCTCTTTTATCTGAGGGAGAGCTAACTGACCAGTGCAGGCTGGGAGTTCAAAAAGGGTCCATTTCAAAATATAAGACCTTTTTTTAAATACTTCACAGACAGAGAAGTTCAAGCAGCCTGGTGAACAGGGGATGGTATTAATAACAGGTGTCACCTGTAGGTGACTTTGGCATTTGACGGGTTAAATTACTCGTGTCAAATAAAGTAGACTACAACAGGATAGTCACATAAATTGTAGACTATATAAAGTCATGCAAATATCTTCAGTAGTGTTTGAATTACGATGAGAAGACAGATTTAAGTAACGAAAAATGACCAACAAGCACTTGGTGTAGTGGGATCTAGCTAATGATACAAGCGGACATGGACAAGCATACGTTTAGTAGCAGTGTAGAGAATTAAAACTGTAACCACTTTGAAGATGAAAATTATTCAGTACGGAAATTATGAAAAATGCAACTTTTTTACCCTCATTGCTGTAACTCCCTCCTAAGCTGAGACAGTTCTAAAGGTTGACATTTTGTATGATGTCTTGAATTTCAAACAACAACCCTTGTCTTCCTTTGTGTAGAATAATTATTTAATTATTCCTCTAACCTTACACAATGCCCCTTTATTTAGACTTTAGCGTTGTAGAATTTTTGTGTGTGTGATCATTAACGTATCTGATTGAAGATCTGACACATCTTGGTTAGCCTCAGTGACACTGCAGATAGCCGCGATGAGTGAGCTAAAACGTACGTTAATTAAAGCCTTATGAAAGGCTTCCGTTTCTCTAGGCTCTCCTTGTGAAGCAGGCGTGTGTAAGAGGAATACAAACCTCAGACACACGGTGTTCTATCGCACACCAGGTTACACTGTCTCCATATCAAAGGCTTCAAACTAATGTCAAAAGATGATGTTTAATTATAGTGGCTTTCAGTCTTGGACCCGGCATAATTTAGCACAACGGGTGGATAATATTCAACTTGAAATGAATATGAATGGAAATTTCGCATAATCTCTAAGTATGTTAAACCACTCTCCACTTTAGACGTAACAACTGCTAGTACTGTTCTTCTTCTTCTTGTGGTGACTTTTTTCCCCACGATGTTTGTCACCATCATCCCATGATAAGAATTCATGCAGCGTGCATATAGAACGACTATTGTAGGTTCCACGCTCAGGATGACGATCTTTGCTGACGTCTACGTTTCTTTCCAGACTTGCTTTCTATGACCACCCTGTTATATCGGAGCACATATTGCATTTCAGAATATACGATCGAAATGGGATTTTTTCCTGTGTTTCGTGAGGGTTTGGATTTCCCATCATTTCTCGATATAACTGAGTGTCTCATCATTGAATATGTGGTCAGTTATTCAACATCCTATAATACGTTCAAAGATTGAAAGCCTGCAGTCGGTATATCGACGAAGTCCTTAGTGCCCTGCCTTCATTCTGTAAATCAGCACAGATAACATGACACACCAACGAGCTTCGAATCGTAATTCACGGTGTTTAATAATAATAATGTTATTTGCTTTACGTCCCACTAACTACTCTTATGGTCTTTGGAGACGCCGAGGTGCCGGAATTTAGTCCCGCAGGAGTTCTTTCACGTGCCAGTAAATCTACCGATACGAGGCTGTCGTATTTGAGCACCTTCAAATACCACCGGACTGAGCCAGGATCGAACCTGCCAAGTTGGGGTTAGAAGACCAGCGCCTTAACCGTCTGAGCCACTCAACCCAGCTCACGGTGTTTATAACATAAGTTATTTTAAATTCAGAAACAAATATCTAGCAATGATAATTCTGGTTTTGGATTTCTACATCTGGATTTCATTCTTGGGTATGCCAAATTTGTAACGGGATTTCTGTCTAGGGCTATAAGAGCATTGATAATTATGTGTTTCAATTTAGTTTTCAGAATGGTTTTTGATAGGTCAAACCCTTCACTGCATTTGTGGCAGTCGTCCAGGTGGCATATTCCCTATCTGCTGTTTTCCTAACCTTTTCTTAAATGATTGCAAATAAATTGGAAATTTATGGAACATATCCCTTAGTAAGTTATTCCAATCCCTAACTCCCCTTCCTATAAATGAATGTTTGCCCCAATTTGTCCTCTTGAATTCAAACTTTATCTAAATATTGTGATCTTCCGTGCTTTTGAAGACACCACTCAAACTTATTCGTCTACTAATTTCATTCCACACCAAATCTCCATAGGCAGCTCGGGACATATCACTTAGTCGAGCAGGTCGTCTCCTTTCTCCCAATTATTCTCAGTTCAAATCTTTCAAAAAAATGTTAACGCTACTCTTTTGTCGGAAGTCACCCAGAATAAGTCGAGCTGTTTCCTTTCGATTTTGTTTTCAGTTTACGAATCAAGTAATCCAGGTGAGGGTCCCATACAATGGAACCATGATCTAGTTGGGGGTCTCACCAGATACTTATATTTCCTCTCCTTTACATCTTTACTACAACCCCTAAATACTCTCATAACCATGTGCAGACATCTGAACCTTTTATTTACACACCCATTTATGTGAATACCCAATGAAGATCTTTGCTTATATTAACACCTAGGTACTTGCAATGATGCCTTTGCTGGCAAGATGTAGTGTTTACAGTGCGCTATGTCTTCTGGTATGGGCTGGAATAAAATTGTTACTTCCATTGACCTGTCTCAGTCTCTTCCTTGGCTTTGACAATATGAAAGTGGCTGAGGTATGAGTGATGCTAGTAATGCCATTCCTTATGCAGCCAGTCCCTGCTATGAATGGTGTGAAAATGTCGCTCATAGGGTCGGTTGGTGCAGGCATTTCAGTGGGCTTAGCAGACTGATGTGCAATAGCAACTTCTGGCTCGGTGAGGAAAGCAACGGGAAACTACCTCACTCCTCATTTCCCTAGTACGCCTCGTCAGTGACACCTAAGCCATCTATGACAGCTAATGGTGAACCTGTTGAGGATCCAACCAGCCTTCGGACTGAATACCCAACATACATACATACTTGCAATGATCCCCAAAAGGAACTTCCACCCCATCAACGCAGTAATTAAAATCGAGAGGAGTTTTCCTATTTGTAAAACTCACGACCAGACTTTTAACCCCGTTTATTACCATACCGTTCCCTACTGTCCATCTAATAATATTATCAGGGTCATTTTGCATTTGCTCACAATCTTGTAACTTATTTACTACTCTATACAGAATAACATCATCCACAAAACGCCTTATCTCTGATTCCACTTCTTTACTCATATCATTTATATATATAAGAAACATAAAGGTCCAATAATGCTGCCTTGATGAATCTCCTTCTTAATTATTACAGGATCAGGTAAAGCTTCGCCTATTATAATTCTCTGAGATTTGTTTTCTAGAAATATAGCCACACATTCAGTCACCCTTTTGTCTAGTCCAATGGCAGTCATTTTCGACAGTAGTTTCCCATGATCCGCCCTATCAATCGCGAGGTCAATTTGACCTGAATCCAAGATATCTGCTATATCTTGCTGTAATCCTAGAAGTTGAGCTTCAGGGGGAAAAACCTTTCCTAAACCCCTACTGCCTTCTATCGAACCAGTTATTAATTTCGCAAACATGTCTAATTTAATCAGAAAGAATGCTTTAACAAAGCTTACATGCAATGCATGTCAAACTGACTTGGTAATTTTCATCTTTATGTCCATCACCCCTTCCTTTATACACAAGGACTACTGTAGCAACTCTCCATTCGTTTGGTATAGCTCCTTCATGCAACAATACTTAAATATGTATTTCGGATATGGTACTATATCCCAACCCCATTGTCTTTAGTATATTCCCAGAAATCTTAACAATTCCAGATGCTTTTTTAAGTTTCAACTTTTGTAACTTATTGTAAATGTCGATGTTATCATAGGTATATTTTAATACTTCTTTAGTATTAGTCACCTCCTGTATCTGGACTTTACCTTCGTAACGAACAATCTTTATATACTGCTGACTGAATACTTCTGTCTTTTGAAGATCCTCGCATACAAACCCCCTTGTTCATCAATGATTCCTGGAATAATCCTCTTGGAACCTACTTCTGCCTTAAAATACCTCAGCCAAATACAATCGACAAGGTCTTATCGGAATACATATAATACGATTATATTTATGTTCAACATTTTTCATGTTTCTCTGCGAGGAAGGGCATGAAGTGAAATGAAGCTTCATAGCGTGTTTTTACGATCGGTTGCCCTTCCTTAATTGAGCCTCATCAAAGGAATTAATGATATGAAATGAATGACGTGATACATGGTAGTACTGTCGGTAGGGAGTGGGTGAAACCCGGTGAGGGCACATAGCCTAGTCCTGCCGAATAGCACAATGGGGTAGTGATGGACAGTCTGAGATAGGATCTCCAAATTTTTCGATATTTCTCGATACCAGGGCAGGCACTGTTTCTCGCGTGGAACTTCGAGAGATATCTAGAGCGTTGTCCTCGCATTGTGTGGCGAGCAGGTGATGTCGTAGGCCTACTGGTAGTGGAAGTTGAATGGTGTTTGTGCCGAGTATGTGAATAGCCAACCGCGGGCCTTCCCCATTCGGTAAATACGTGTCAACAATCGAATAGGGCGTTCATTCCTTTCATTTCTACCGAACTCTATTTTTGCGCAGTATAACATAATTATAAAAGATACGCATTCTGGCATTGTATTCAGCGGTAAGTACACGAATGAGTTGGCTAACTACAGGAACTGACGGCTACTGTAGGTATACCCACCTGGGTATTAGAGGCGTGCAATATTCGAACTCGAGATGGTGAAGGTTGGGCCTTGCTGCATATGCAACCACTGTTAGGCATGAGTAGAACGTGTAATCTAAAATGCCTGCGTTTGCTCTAATTTTTTCGACTGTATGAAGGGATTCGTAGTTGAACATGCAGTGCTTTCCTAGGCTTTTGACAACATTTTTCGGCACATACGTTTCCACATGACAACGTTATTTCACGCAATTACTGCTGATATACTACCAAGCTTACACTCGTAGTTACTGAGACCGCGTAGATCGCAGCACAGGAGAATAGGTCTCGAGATTCTCGTCGAGTTCTTTGACGTCAGAGTCTCGAGCGAGAACGCTACCCATCACTATTAGAGGGTCTGCAAAAGTCTTAACGTCCCAATCCAAAGGACGAGTCACCATTAACCGCATCATATCCTCTCAATCCATACGAAAACTGTGGAGAGGTTTGGAATTTAATCCAGTAAATCATACTACCATTTCAATACTCCCGCTGGAATATTTACCGTTTAGTAGGCCCAGACTGTGCATAAGAGAAGACAAAAAGCTGAGGGAGTAACTAAGAGTCCAGAGCATTTTTAATGCACGTATATTTCTTAAAACTTTCAATTACATTCTTGTAGCTTTAAATATTATCGGGACTTATTTAAATACACTGACTGACAGTGACAATGCAACACCAAGGAGGAGTGGTTCGAAAGAAATGAAAGTTGGGGAAAAAACAGAGACGGCACGGATGAATAATTGATGTTTATTTCAAACCGATATGCAGGTTACACAATGCGCACGGCATCGACTCAGTAGGATGTAGGACCACCGCGAGCGGCGATGCACGCAGAAACACGTCGAGGTACAGAGTCAATAAGAGTGCGGATGGTGTCCTGAGGGATGGTTCTCCATTCTCTGTCAACCATTTGCCACAGTTGGTCGTCCGTACGAGGCTGGGGTAGAGTTTGCAAACGGCGTCCAATGAGATCCCACACGTGTTCGATTGGTGAGAGATCCGGAGAGTACGCTGGCCACGGAAGCATCTGTACACCTCGTAGAGCCTGTTGGGAGATGCGAGCAGTGTGTGGGCGGGCATTATCCTGCTGAAACAGAGCATTGGGCAGCCCCTGAAGGTACGGGAGTGCCACCGGCCGCAGCACATGCTGCACGTAGCGGTGGGCATTTAACGTGCCTTGAATACGCACTAGAGGTGACGTGGAATCATACGCAATAGCGCCCCAAACCATGATGCCGCGTTGTCTAGCGGTAGGGCACTCCACAGTTACTGCCGGATTTGACCTTTCTCCACGCCGACGCCACACTCGTCTGCGGTGACTATCACTGACAGAACAGAAGCGTGACTCATCGGAGAACACGACGTTCCGCCATTCCCTCATCCAAGTCGCTCTAGCCCGGCACCATGCCAGGCGTGCACGTCTATGCTTTGGAGTCAATGGTAGTCTTCTGAGCGGTCGCCGGGAGTGCAGGCCTCCTTCAACCAATCGACGGGAAATTGTTCTGGTCGATATTGAAACAGCCAGGGTGCCTTGCACATGCTGAAGAATGGCGGTTGACGTGGCGTGCGGGGCTGCCACCGCTTGGCGGCGGATGCGCCGATCCTCGCGTGCTGACGTCACTCGGGCTACGCCTGGACCCCTCGCACGTGCCACATGTCCCTGCGCCAACCATCTTCGCCACAGGCGCTGCACCGTGGACACATCCCTATGGGTATCGGCTGCGATTTGACGAAGCGACCAACCTGCCCTTCTCAACCCGATCACCATACCCCTCGTAAAGTCATCTGTCTGCTGGAAATGCCTCCGTTGACGGCGGCCTGGCATTCTTAGCTATACACGTGTCCTGTGGCACACGACAACACGTTCTACAATGACTGTCGGCTGAGAAATCACAGTACGAAGTGGGCCATTCGCCAACGCCGTGTCCCATTTATCGTTCGCTACGTGCGCAGCACAGCGGCGCATTTCACATCATGAGCATACCTCAGTGACGTCAGTCTATCCTGCAATTGGCATACAGTTCTGACCACTCCTTCTTGGTGTTGCATTTGCTCTGTCAGTCAGTGTATTATCAGTTTATTGCCATGTACTAAATGCTCCTTGCGACAGAGTTCTTATCATATTCACCTGAAAATTCCTGATAAAGTATCAATATGTACTGGCATTAAAGTTAGTTCTGTATTTTGTGATCAGTTCAATATCACCTTCATACTTTTGTTCCTAAAATACCACCAAGCCCGCCTCTCTGGTGTAGTAGTTAGTGTGATTAGCTGCCATCCCCGGAGGCCCGACTTCGATTCCCGGCTCTGCCACGAAATATGAAAAGTAGTACGAGGGCTGGAAAGGGGTCCATCCAGCTTCGGGAGGTCAACTGAGTAGAGGTGGGTTCGATTCCCACCTCAGCCATCCTGGAAGTGATTTTTCGTGGTTTCCCACTTCTCCTACAGGCAAATGCCGGGATGGTACCTAACGTAAGGCTACGGCCGCTTCCTTCCCTCTTCCTTGCTTATCCCTTCCATTCTTCCCATCCCCCACCAAGGCACCTGTTCAGCATAGCAGGTGAGGCCGCCTGGGTGAGGTACTGGTCAGTCTCCCCAGTTGTATCCCCCGACCCAAAGTCTCACACTCCAGGACACTGCCCTTGAGGTGGTAGAGGTGGGATCACTCCCTGAGCCCGAGGAAAAACCAACCCTGGAGGGTAAACAGATAAAGAATGAAATAGCACCAAACTAGAGTTTTGCCTATTGTGCGAGGGGGTACCCAAAAATACGGGATTATTTTTTACAAGCTATATATTTTCAAATTCATTTTCAAAACAACCTTATCTCCTTCAAAATACTCTCCATTACAACTAATAGGCTACATTTGTCCCATCGTTGCTTCCACTGTTCGAAACATTTTTTGCAGTCATCTTTAGAAATGACTGACAGATCCCTCGTTTTCTTCTTGTCCTCTTGAATGTTGTCAAATTAGTGTACGTTAATGCCTTTTTCATGCGTGGAAATAAGAAAAGTCGCACGGAGCGAGGTCAGGCGAGTAAGGTGCATGGGGCAGCGGAACTAAGTGAGTTGCGCTATATACGCCTAGCAGCAGAAATGCGAAATACACAAGGCGATGTTATACCGGTTATTTGGGTACCTCATTATGAATAATGAAAAATATAAAAACTTATCTCTCCAATAATTTGTATCCGAATGCAAAACACAAAATTACTACAAAGTGTATGACTATTTTGGACAAGTCTGTCAAATTATCATCCAAAAATAATGAAAAATGTGCCGCAGAAGCATTTTCCATGCAACATATAAAAATAAATATTATTGTTAATAACTTTGCATGCCTCTGTGGTATAGTGGTTACTGTGATTAGCTGCCACCCCCTGAGGCCTAGGTTCGATTCCCGGCTCTGTCACGAAATATGAAATGTGGTACGAGGGCTGGAACGGGGTCCACTCAGCCTCGGGAGGTCAACTGGGTAGAGGTGGGTTCGATTCCCACCTCAGCCATCCTGGAAGTGGTTTTCCGTGGTTTCCTCACTTCTCCTCCAGGCAAATTTCGGGATGGTACCTAAATTAAGGCCACGGCCGCTTCCTTCCGTCTCCGTTGTCTATCCCTTCGAATCTTCCCATCCCCCTCGCAAGGCTCCTGTTCAGCATAGCAGGTGAGGCCCCCTGGGCGAGGTACTGGTCATCCTCCCCAGTTGTATTCCGAGAGACATAGTCTAAAACTCCAGGACACTGCCCTTGAGGCGGTAGAAGTGGGATCCCTCGCTGAGATCGAGGGACAAACCGACCCTGGAGGGTAAACAGATAAAGAAGATGAAGAATAATAACTTTGCATCAAATTAACTAATCAATTTCAAATTTTGTGTGGTGCCCTATCTTATTATGTATGCTTGTGTTTTTATTTTGGTCGTGATAAGTGATAAATTGTACAAGTTGGAAATTTCTGTCAAGACTCCTCTCAAGAAAATACTTAGTACCGGGCGAGTTGGCCGTGCGGTTAGGAGCGCGCAGCTGTTAGCTTGCATCTGGGAGATAGTGGGTTCGAATCCCACTGTCGGCAGCCCTGAAGATGGTTTTCCGTGGTTTCCCTTTTTCACACCAGGCAAGTGTTGGGGCTGTACCTTAATTAAGGCCACGGCCGCTTCCTTCCCACTCCTAGCCCTTTCCTATCCCATCGTCGCTATAAGACCTGTCTATGTCGGTGCGACGTATAGCTACTAGCAAAAGACTTAGTAAACAATTGATATTGAATTTGGCACCTGGCCGACATCCCTAAATGCAGATTTATTGTAAAACAAATAAATATGTAAGGTCGGGTTCCCTGAGTGAATGATCAGCGTACTGGTCTTCGTTTCAGATGGTCCCGGGTTTCATTTCCGGTCGGACCGAATATTTCATCTGCGTGCGGTTAATTCGTCTGGTTCGATGACTGAGTGTTTGTGTTTTACTCAATACACGTTTCTTGTTCGACGAACAACACACTACGAACCATCACAGAAACATCCTGTAGTGAAAATATCCAACCATATAGCTTTGGCGCAAGGAAGGGCATACAGCCGTAAAATTGGGCCAAAGCCACATCATGTGCCAATCCCAATAAATTGGAACCAGACCAGGCAACAGTATCGTATTATGACGGCTGAGATTTTCTATAATTGGAAATATAAAATAAAATGTGTTTTAATCATGATTTGTACAAACTTTTCCATTGGCATTTGAGGAAAAATGACAAAGGTTGCTCGTTGGGACTAAATAAGTTAATAAATACACTTAGACTTTCATTTCCTGACAGACGTCCTCAATACTGAATATAAATCTCTTCGCTATAATGGTCAGAACATTTCTACGTAAAATAATCGATATTATCACCAAGCTAATCAAAGTTTGACGTAATAACGAACTAATGGTAATACCTCAACTTTCAGCGTAGCAAGAAATTTAACGTCTAAAATCTCGGACGTAAATATTTCATAGTTCATAGAATGCGTTTGTCAGTGACGAACGTCGTGTTTGCCAACCCACACATCAATCCAATTTATTTATTACATGTAATATATTTTCTCCCGCTCCCCAATCCACCATTGGCCATTATGCTATAAGAGAGATGACCCTGACGTCAAGTTCTTCATATAACGAGTGACGAACACGTTCTGTATGAGGAGTAAATTACTTCGAAATGTTCTCTGTTGAAATTATGTCGAAAGCTGAATATACAGTGGATAGTTAATTACAAACGTTCATAATTTCAATGCTTATCAGATTATCAATTATAGCAGCACATTATTTGTACCGGTCATGACATGTCATCTCATGTCTGTCTCTCGTTGGTTTTAATTTAAGTTTAATTAGATAACAATTCTGTCTTGTTACTATCAGAAGATAAAGGGAAGAAGGAGACTTTCGAAGAATGAGGCTGTTGGTAAAAGAAATTGAAGGACTTCAAAGAGTGATAAAACTCAATACGTAGACTTTCGCGACCACTAAATGACATTATGATAAATATTTGGGGAATTAGGTCGTGTAATAATAAATAAATACCAGCTGACGCGTTTCAATCCTGCGACCAGGATCGTCTTCAGAGCAACAACAAACAAAATGGCTACGGTCTCTCCATAGTAAACAGACTCAAGATAGAGAGACCCTGTTAGAAATGTAGTTCATTCCATGGCCTCCAGTCACAGAGAAAGATGTTGACGAGTTAACTGTGGAGGGTAGCCATGATCTACTCAGTTGCAATCTGTCAAAGATCCTATTGGTTTAAACTGCGCTGGAATATATATGATTCCTTGCTCCTGTGGATCGGTTTATGTCGGCCAAACATGTAGGAAAGTAGCAACAAGGGTTAAAGAACATCGCAGGCACTTACGTCTTTGCCAGCCAGAGAAGTCTGCTGTGGCAGAACATGCCATACATAATGACCATCAAATAATTTTTGATGCAACTTCTGTCATTTGTAAAGAGAAACATTTTATTCCCAGAATCATTCGTGAGGCGATAGAAATTGCTAAACGCCCGAATAATTTTAACAAAGTTGACGGCTATATACTGAGTAGATCATGGCTACCCTCCATAGTTAACTCGTCAACATCTTTCTCTGTGACTCTGGAGGCCCTGGAATGAACTACATTTCTAACAGGGTCTCTCTATCTTGAGTCTGTTTACTATGGAGAGACCGTAGCTATTTTGCTTTGTTGTTGCTCTGAAGACGATCCTGGTCGCAGGATTGAAACGCGTCAGCTGGTATTTATTTATTATTACACGACCTAATTCCCCAAATATTTATCATAAAGTGATAAAATTCCTTAGACCTGATGAATCTAATACCGTCCAAGTCGAATAATGCTGATCAACACTAAGAGAGTTCGAATGGCGAAGATGAAAAGCGGGAAGATTGACACAAGCAAGGAAATGCAATGCCATACTCAGCTGGAGTCTCGTTTCTCCCAACCCATATGCCAAGACGAGAGCGTGTGATGTTACTCCTGTAGTAGTATTGGCTACTGAGTGTATGATTCCAAGCAGTGTGTCGATTCATTCCAACTATCCGAGGGAATCGAATCGCCCTAACTTCCACTGTGGGTTAGATATACAGAGGTACGGCTCACAGAAAGACTCGTACACTATAACAGACTCTCCTCTCAGCTCATTTGCAAATAATACCAACATGCAATCACTGTCCTCTTCTTACAGGGAGGTTTAAATAATAGTTGGATATTGTAAATGTTTAAAGGGTAGTCAAACCATAATTCCGAAGTATCTGGTAAATATATAGGCTATTAGGTTATTTTATTTATTACTTTAGTGAATCGTAGTATTATAACTTAGATGACATTCGACAATTAATATTAAACTCAAATTTCTAGCCTAGCCCCTGAGTATGAGTCATGCTCATCACCACTCAAAATTATCTGGTTTATATTGAGAAGAACCGCTCAGTATTCTAACAGTTCGTATGTATCATCATTGCAGAAGATTTTAACCATCGATACACGAGATGACTGGTGTACGTGGACAGTGAGTAAGTGAGCCGACTGACACAACAACTTATGTATAAAAGAGGTTGAATCAGAAACCGTGAACACAGCGAAATTTCCAAATTCTTTGAAATCATTTAACACTAGAACCGCCGTAGTATATTATATACCTTGAACCGCCGATGTGGTCATTTGGCCGCTACTGAAATTAATATATTTTCTTTCTCGGTACGCACAATTTCTTATTATCGTTTTGCCTCTGTTTCTGTATATTGCTTTATGAGATTTTTATCAATAAAAAGACGCTACGCACTTGTTACACTGTTGTCAGAATCATGCCGTTTTGAAAGTCCTGGTGTTTCTTTCGAGGGGTATGGTGAGCAATTCTACCTGGTGTAGAATTCTCAAAGTCTGCTTTAATCCATCCGTGATGCCATCACTACCTAATGACGCATTATCTGGCCATGGGAGGCTTTTACCTTGGTTGTCGCATCCCCTATGATACCATGCTTTACGGTTTACTGCAGGGCTCTCAGTGTACATGCACCAGTGCATTGCGCGGTGCACGGTGCAAAAGACGACTTCACTTGGTGGACCAGAGTGCAGACCCTCCACTCCTCGATTTGGAGCAATAGCAGTCTCTCTTTCTCTCTTTTCCCACGCCTGTCTCGCTCGCTCCGCCATTCTCAATTTTCCTCACTTGCTCCGGAGCGCTCCAAATTTGAGCCGAGTTGAGCCGAAACGACGCGCTGGTCCGAGCCGAGCCGAGTGGGACCGATACACTGTGCAAGGACCTCTGCGCTTGAATTTGCACGCGTGAGATTTTGGGTGTTTGAGAGGCCCTGGGTTACTGTTCCTACGGCTGTAATACAATAATTGAAAACTGGTCAGTACTCAGCCTATGCGAGGCAAAAGTGTAATTTGAATACGGTATAAATCAAGGAATTTCACCGAAGTTCTTATGCTAATAGTCATAATAATACTAATATCAACTTACCTTCGGTCTAAAAAATCCGATTTTCAGTGTGATCTGAAGAAGGCATGGTGGGGAGTGAAATTGTTTTTACTCATGGGACCAGAAAGTGCTATTGTAGCAATACTGGCCGGTTGAATAGCACCTTTCATAATACCCAGACGCACTAGTCGGTCTCCAAACGTCATTATTCAGCAGCTTCCATACCGTCACAGCCATAAGTGAGACTGGGACTTCGTGGAGTTCCCTTTCCCAGTTTTTATTAGATTGGTAGTAATCTTCATATGCATTTTCTCTTCTTAGGTCCTTTATATCTGGACCACATTCTACATCTGACATATCTTCAGGTATGTCGGGCAATAGACTCAGCAACTGATGGTTTATTAGACTTTGGTACTGTACTGTGACAAGCTGACGAAAGACAACACTATCGGAGACGCAGCGGAAATAGTCCTCGTACAATTCGTAATATATCCCAGTTCGATGTTTTAGTTTTTGAATATTACCGGAGCAGATGATTATATCTCAACGAGAGGTATGTGTTACAATACATTTTATTACGATAATTAATACAGCGGTCAAAATGACCGCTCCGGCGGTAATAGGTATACCCGTTAGGCTACTTACGCCCCATCCATTGATGCAAAATTAATTGTATTTAATATAGATTTTCTTGACTACTAATCAGGAAAAGTCACAGCAGGAAAATATCCTACAATAAAAACCGTAGTCAGAATAGAGTTTGGAAAATGTGTAGCGGTCATTTTGACCACTCCAGCGATTCTAGTGTTAGGAAAAGACTAGGCAAACAAATGATAGGGTATTTGCTACCTTGGTGACAGTCATAAATGTAGATAATTGAAGATGGTGTGTACTGATAGATTTTCATCTAATTCTATATACATTTTAATGGATTTGTCACTGTGAGAGGAAGGCTTTGTAATATTAAAACTTCATGCGAAGAGATGGCTATAGGAAAAACATGAATCTGAAACCTGGAATGTTGCTACGGTCAATCGGTACACATTACACAAATGTAATAGGAACGGTGACTCTAACTTGCCGTGAATCAGATCACTGTATCTGTTCAGTAAGTTGAACGGAATCAAATGAATCGAGTCAGTAAAATGAATCGAATATCCCATTATTACCCTTTAGCCCTCTCTTACGGGTGTGAGTAACGATTGGAGAGGCCTTAATTTGTGTGTCCCGACCGCCGCTTACTGTTACATGAAACATGATACATACCGACTGGACAATATACTGGGCATATTTAGGTTCATTTGAACTCTCTTTGGTAGATGCATCCACGATACTCTCTACCTGTCGTAAGAAGCAACTTAAAGGGGTAAATTCTGAGGCTCTCAATTTGAGAACCCAACTTGGCAGGTTCGATCCTGGCTCAGTCCGTTGTTATTTGAAGATGCTCAAATACGTTAGCCTCGTGTTAGTAGATTTACTGGCACGTAAAAGAACTCCTGCGGGACGCAGCTCTGTCAACATGGCATCTCCGTATAATAATAATAATAATAATAATAATAATAATAATAATAATAATAATAATAAGAGGAATATTTTATTATTGTTGCTTCTTTTCCTTGTTCTAGGCTCTTAACTTTTATCTTTCCTACCCGTCCTTCCTTAGTCAACTATTTTTCTCTTCCGACTCCGATAGAGTTATCATTTTTACACTCTTCGTGGCCGTTCCCTTCGTTTATCTGATACTGTCATTCTTAGAAGTGTGGGACCTCCTTCATTTATTATTTTGATTAGTGTTAAAAGGGGATGGTTGTCCAGTTTTACTGCTACAGCAATAAATATCACCATCCCCACCAGGGCAGTTCGAAATAAGAAATGAGTGCAGATGTAATAATATAATAAAGGTTTTTAATATAATAAATTCGTTTACTGCACCAATTCCAAATGCTTTACAATTGTTTCTATTTGCCTCCCGCACGTTGTGGCAAATTCTAAACTCACAAAGGAAAAGAAACAGTTATGTTCCTCGTTAGTTACATCTTGCCTTAATATTTGTGACATTCATGACTAAATTTCCAGTAGTCTTGAAAAAAAAACAAAACTATAGAAATTCGATGGAGGAATATTTCTCCTCTGCACATGCTCCATGGTATCTGATTTAGGAACACAAAATGCATGCTGAGAACATACAAGACGAGTCATTCAAGATGACGGAAATAATTTTTCACTTACCACTGATTTCAATTTAGGGCTGTCTCTCAGAGAGAAGATACCCTATCAGTTATTTACTTAGCCTTTACTTAGATGACTTGAAAGAAATTGTAAACTTAACGAACATCTTCCTTAAGTAAAAAATTGCAATATCTGCCAATAAAGTAATATTTACCCCAATTTGACCTATTTATCTCCATATTATATTACTTCTACCTTTAAAAACTCCATTCAAGTTTTCTCGTTTACTAATAAGCTCACCGGACAAAAATTAGACACTTTAGTGCGCACGCACAGGTGGATAGTTAAGCCTGTACAGCTGACGCAGCGAACGAGTCCCGTGCTCAAACGCACGCGTACTGCCTCTATGTGAGCGTAAGGCAGTAGTGATCAGCGAGATACTGGATTTTAAAGCAGACAGTCTACGTCAACATGAGTAGACGTAAGGATGCGACAGAGTGCCAAAAAGAGGCAATCCTGTTTGGCCGTTCCCATGGATACACGGTGCATGAAATAGCTGGATTTGTTGGTGTTAGGCAGTGGACTGTTCAAGTGTCTACAAGAGTTTTGCATTACACTTGGTCACGAAACACGACGTCAGAATTGTGGTCGGTGAAAGATCCTGACTGAGAGGGATCGGATATGCGTATCACGGTTTGTGACTCAAAATCGCTTCCAAACCCGACAGGAATTGCTGCAGTCAGTGATTGAAAGTCCATCCCAACCTGTTAGCGAGAAAAAATTGCGACGGGAACTGTATGCAATGAACACTTGTATTTGGTCACCTCGCAACAGTCCGTTGCTCACACAGACACATACAGCTGTGCGTCTTCAATGGGCCAGAAATCATCGAACGTGGACAGCAGCTGATTGGAAGAATGTAAAGTGGTTTGACAAATCACGTCTTAGCATTTATTGCAACGACGCACGACGCCGAGTGTACCGCAGGCCAAATGAAGCATTTCATCGTGGACGTGTGTAATGCTGTGGAACATGTGGAAAGTGGTGATGCTGTTATTTTGGGTATACGGCTATATTCCAGTATTTTTCGAATGTTCTTTTTAGTGATCCCCGTCTTCTGAGGAAGAGATATGAATGTTGTCTCCGCTTTCCAAGTCTTGAATTAGTGATCTTTTTTTAACAATTTTATCAACACGTTTTAGCTCATTACGTGAAATGACAGTCTTTTGTCATACCGTATACCATTAATTTCACGGAACTTCGAGCCCAGCACTGAATATATCGATGCGGGAGATCCATCTAGAAGAGAAGTTGTATAATCCCTTTCTTGATCGTGTGGTTCGTACAGTCTAGCCGATATGCCATATTTGCACCGAATAGCCGTAGGAATGACGTTATTTTGAAATATATGTTTTTCTGCTCGTAACACACAACTGTGCTTAAAAATAATGACTTTTTATGTTTTTACAACTTAGTATGTGCAAAATTGTTTGAAGTGAGAATTATACGCCGTTCGAAATGAGATTTTGTTTGTGATGCGTGATGGTTGCTGCTCGCTTCATTGATTACATTTGTTTCTGTCCCGGGGTATGACGTTAAACTGCGTCCGACCGAGTGACCACCGGTATAAGTGGTCTCCCTCTTTCAAGCGTGGAGGAGGTACAGGGCACTCTCTTGTCCCTGGGGTGAGAAATCACCCCTAAAGGCGGATGAACGAACAAGGAATCGTCAACGGCATAGAATGCAGAAGCAACGGGAGCTTCTGGATATCCCAAGGATAGCGGCTCATGTAATTAAACTTGTACTCGTAAAATTGTTCGGATTAGCCCCGCAATCGGATCTCCGGCGCGGTGTGCTTGTACAAGTCTTCAATATAGGGGACGCATTGAAATATGGAACGTTCGATCACTTCTACAATTTGGAAAGCTGGAAAACCTAAAGCTTGAGATTGGAAGAATTAATGTAAATGTGTCAACAATAGCAGAAGTGAGGTTACCTGAAAATGGAGATGTCTGGAGTCGAGATTACAGAATAATCCACACGGTAACCATTATAGACAAACCAGGAGAGGGAGGAGTTGGAGTGGTGCTGACGAAAGAAATGAATCACCGAGTTAGAGGATACATTCAGCAGAGTGTAAGACTGATTTTAGTGAAATTATATACTAAACCAAGGGACGTCGTGATCATTCAGGTCTACATGCCAACTACTGCCCACCAATATGGAGACGTGGAAAGAGTGTACAATGATTGATAGAATTAATCAAAGGTGTTTAAGAAGGTGAGAATCTGATAATCCTCGGAGACGGGAGAGCTGTTGTCGGAGTGGGTGAGGATGGAATGGTTATGGAATAATTTGCGCTTGACGCACGGAAAGATCGAGGAAACCGTTTATTGAAATTCTGCGCTTACAATCAACTGATGGTTGCAAATTATCTCAACACCATGTACGAATACGTTATAATTGGACAATGCCAGATGGTGGAAATCAATTTCAAATCGATTAAAATTTAGCAAAGCAGCGATTTAAGACACAAATGAAGAAACTGTAGAAGCTACCCTGGCTCAGATATTGGTAGCGACCACAACATGGTTTTGAGCGAATGTCAAGTAAAACTCAAGAACCTGAAAAGGAATATCGGTCAAAAATGGAATACTGAAGCTCTCAGAGATCAAAACCTTGCTATAAATTTTAAGAAGAAGACAGATGAACTTCTAGCAGATCAGTAGACTTAGAAAGTACGGAGAATAAGTGAAATGCTTGAAAGGGGGCTGTTTTAACAACAGTAACAGCAACAGATGTTGTGGGAAAGCCGAAAGCACAGAACTGGAAAGCCTGGATAACTAATTAAATTGAGAAGATAGACACAAGAAGAAAGTTTAAGAACTCTGCTACTGAAGAAGGGCAACAACAACGCAGGAAATTCAGAAACGAAATAAATCGAGAGGCGAAGACAGCCTGATTTTTTTTTCTGGAATTGCAATGCATGGAAGTATAAGAACTGGTTAAGAATCATAAATTGAGACAGCGTTTAAGTTAGTTAAATGGTTCTTTGGGGACAAGAGGATTAGGTGCCATGGACTGAAGACAGATGATGGAGAACTGGTGTATGAAGATCCTGAAATTGCCTCAAAAAGGAAAGAATACATTGAAAATGTATATGGAGGAAAACATACACCTTGTGAAATACTAGAAAATGAAGAGCTAGTAGTTAAAGAAGATGAGGGAGATTAAATACTCCTGAGTGAATTCAATCAAGCAATGGAAAGTTTTAATAACGGAAAGGCCTCTGGGGTTGATGATATACCAGCAGAGCTGATAACAGCCACTGGAAACAATGTGAAGGAAGCCCTATTTGATCTGATTCGTGAAATGTATAACACCGGACATACCCCATCTGACTTTAGGGAGTGTGTCATAGTGACCCTTCCAAAGAAATCATCTACTAATAGATGTAACCAATATCGCACACTGAGCCTTGTAACCCATGCCTCTGAAATACTCACAAACATTATCTTCAAACGCATTGAAGGAAAGTTTGAGTTGACATTGACATAAGGTCAATTTGGATTTATGAAGGGTAGATGACTCAATAAGCAATCCCAGCTATAAGAATGATTATAGAGGACCGACTACGAAAAGAACTTGATACATTCCTTGCTTTCGAAGTCCTGGAGAAAGCATTTGATAAGGTTGAGTTGGATAAACTATTCATGGTGTTGAAAGAAGTGGATGTCAAGTACAAGAAGAGGAGGACATTTTTGAAATTGTATAGTTGTTATACGATGTGGAGATTCCACAACATTAAACAAGGAGTTAGGCAAGGTTGTTGGCCTCCAACAATTCTTTTTAATGCATACACCCAAAAAGCAACATATGAAGTAAACGATAATTTGCCAATGACTGGAGGTCTCAAGATTCAAGGAGAAAGAATTACCATGTTTCGCTTTGCAGATGATATCGCAGTCCTGGCAGAAAACGAAGATCTGAATTATACTTTAGCAGAAATGGAATCCGCCTTCAACAAATATAACATGAAGATCAACAAAATGAAGACCAAAGCCCTTCTCTGTAGTCGGCAGTATGAACCTCCTAGTTATACTTTAACTGGAGATCAGTTGACAAATGTACAGGAGTTCACTTGTCGTAGCAAAATAACAGCAGGTGGATGAAGTAGAAGAGAAAGAGTCAGCCGCATTAACAAAGCCAAAGTAGCGTTCAACAAATAGAAAAGCTCTTTACACGCAAAAACATTAGTATGAGACTCAGGAAACGTCTTGTGAAGATATATGTTTGTGGAGCGTACTGTTGTATGGTAGTGAAACCTGGACTATTATCTTGACTGATAAGAAACGCATAGTGAGCTTGAGTCATCATTCAATAGACTGGTTTGATGCAGCTTTCCATGCCACCCTATCCTGTGCTAACCTTTTCATTTCTACGTAACTATTGCATCCTACATCTGCTCCAATCTGTTTGTCATATTCATACCTTGGTCTACCCCTACCGTTCTTACCACCTACACTTCCTTCAAAAACCAACTGAACAAGTCCTGTGTGTCTTAAGATGTGTCCTATCATTCTATCTCTTCTTCTCGTCAAATTTAGCCAAATCGATCGCCTTTCACCAATTCGATTCAGTATCTCTTCATTCGTGATTCGATCTATTGATCTCACCTTCAGCATTCTTCTGTAACACCACATTTCAAAAGCTTCTACTTTCTGAGCTAGTTATGGTCCATGTTTCACTTCCATACAATGCCACGCTCCACACGAAAGTCTTCAAAGACATCTTTCTAATTCCGATATCAATGTTTGAAGTGAGCAAATTTCTTTTCTTAAGAAAGCTCTTCCTTGCTTGTGCTAGTCTGCATTTTATGTCCTCCTTACTTCTGCCATCGTTAGTTATTTTACTACCCAAGTAACAATATTCATCTACTTCCTTTAAGACTTCATTTCCTAATCTAATATTTCATACATCACCTGCCTTCGTTCGACTGCACTCTATTACTTTTGTTTTTGACTTATTTATTTTCATCTTGTACTCCTTACCCAAGACTTCGTCCATACCATTCAGCAACTTCTCGAGATCTTCTGCAGTCTCAGATAAAATAACAGTATAATCGGCAAATCTCAAGGTTTTGATTTCCTCTCCTTGGACTGTGATTCCCTTTCCAAATTTCTCTTTGATTTCCTTTACTGCCTGTTCTATGTAAATATTGAAGAAGAGAGGGGACAAACTGCAGCCTTGCCTCACTCCTGCCTGGATTGCTGCTTCTTTTTCAAAGCCCTCGATTCTTATCACTGCAGACTGATTTTTATACAGATTGTAGATAATTCTTCGTTCTCGGTATCTGACCCTATCGTCTTCAGAATCATAAATAGCTTGGTCCAATCAACAGTATCGAATGCCATTTCTAGATCTACGAATGCCATGTACGTGGGCTTGTCCTTCTTGATTCGATCCTCTAAGATCAGACGTAAAGTCAGGATTGCTTCACGTGTTCCTACATTTCTTCTGAAGCCAAATTGATCTTCTCCCAACTCAGCTTCAACTTGTTTTTCCATTCTTCTGTAAATAATACGTGTTAAAATTTTGCAGGCATGAGATATTAACTAATGGTGCGGTAATTTTCACACCTGTCATCACCGGCTTTCTTGGGAATAGGTATAACAACATTCTGCCGAAAATCAGATGGAACTTCTCCTGTCTCATAAATTTTGCACAATATATGAAATAACCTTGCCATGCTGGTTTCTCCTAAGGCAGTCAGTAATTCAGAGGGAATGTCATCAATTCCAGGTGCCTTGTTCCTATTTAGGTCATTCACAGCTCTGTCAAACTCTGACCTCAAAATTGGGTCTCCTATTTCATCAGCATCAACAGCCTCTTCATGTTCCAGAACCAAATTATCTACATCTTTACCTTGATACAACTCTTGGATATGCTCCTGCCATCTTTCTGCTTTGTCTTCTTTCCCTAGAAGTGGCTTTCCATCTGAGCTCTTAATATTCATACACCTAGATTTCCTTTCTCCAAAGGTTTCCTTGATTTTCCTGTATGCAGCATCTACCTTTCCCAGGACCATACAGCCTTCGACATCCTTGCACTTCTCCTTCAGCCATTCTTCCTTAGCTACCTTGCACTTTCTATCCACTTGATTCTTTAATAGCTTGTATTCTTTCTGCCGTCTTCATTTCTAGCATTCTTCTATTTTCGTCGTTCAAAAATCAGGTCTAGTATCTCCTGAGTTATCCACTGATTCTTAATTGATCTTTTCTTCCTTCCTAACATTTCTTCAGCAGCCCTACTGACTTCATTTTTCATGACCCTCCACTCTTCCTCTATAGTGTTTCCTTCAGCCTTTTCATTTAGTCCTTTTGCAACATGTTCCTTGAAACAATCCCTCACACTCGTTTCTTTAAACTTGTCTAGATCCCATATTTTTGCATTCTTTCCTTTCTTCAATTTCTTCAACTTCAGATGGAATTTCATGACCAACAAGTTGTGGTCAAAGTCCACGTCTGCTCCTGGGAAAGTTTTGCAATTCAACACCTGGTTTCTGAATCTCTGCCTAATCATAATTAAGTCTATTTGATACCTTCCAGTGTCTCCAGGTCTCGTCCACGTATACAGCCGTCGTTTGTGGTGTTTGAACCAAGTATTGGCAAGGACTAAATTATGATCAGTGCAGAATTCAACCAGCCGACTTCCTCTTTCGTTCCTTTGTCCCAATCCAAATTCTCCTACTGTACTACCTT
This sequence comes from Anabrus simplex, assembly GCF_040414725.1. NCBI lineage: Eukaryota > Metazoa > Arthropoda > Insecta > Orthoptera > Tettigoniidae > Anabrus > Anabrus simplex. Next base: position 304,649,220 of record NC_090267.1, read on the forward strand.
CCCTTCCTTGGCCTACCACTGCATTCCAGTTTCCCATTACAATTAGATTCTCGTCACCTTTTACATATTGTATTAAATCTTCTATCTCCTCATATGTTCTTTCGATTTCTTCATCATCCGCTGAACTAGTAGGCATATAGACCTGCACTATTGTGGTGGGCATTGGTTTTGTGTCTAACTTGACGACAATAATTCTTTCACTATGCTGGTGGTAGTATCTTACCAGCTGCCCTATTTTCTTATTAATTATTAAACCAACTCCTGCATTTCCCCTGTTTGATTTTGTGTTGATAATTCGGTAGTCGCCTGATCAAACATCTTGTTCTTCCTGCTAACGAACTCACTTATACCAACTACATCTATGTTTAGTCTATCCACCTCTCCTTTCAGATTATCTAACCTACCACAACGACTCAAACTTCTAACATTCCACGCTCCGACTCGCAGAATGTCAGTATCCATCTTCCTGATGATCGCCCCCTCTCGTGTAGTCCCCACCCGGAGTTCCGAATGGGGGACTAGTTTACCTCCGGAATATTTTACCCGGGAGGAAGCCATCATCAGTACATCATTCATACAGAGAGAGCTGCATGTCCTCGGGAGGTAGTATAGTAGCAGTTGAAATATGGTGCTACAGGAAAATACTGAAAATTCCATGGGTGGACAAAATTACTAATGAAGAAACGCTGAAAAAGATTGGAGACAAGCCTTGTTTATGGAATATGCTTACTCACCGAAGAGACAATTGGATTGGACGTATCCTGAGGCATGAAAGTCTTCTGCATACAATACTGGAGGGCGGTGTGGAAGGAAAGAACTGTAGAGGTAAACCACGTCTAGGATAAATAAAACAAATAATTCACGACAACGGTGGTGTTTAGCGGGTGTTTCACGTATCATGGATTGGGCCCGCTCACTTAGGTTAACACTAACACGAATCAGCATGTTTATTTAAACATTCTGGATGATCAGATGTTGCCTTTCAGTCAACTTCTGCATGATGAGTGTATGTATGTTTAGTCCTCAGCCCGAAGGCTGGTTGGATCCTCAACAGCTCTGCCATCAGCTGTCATAAATGGCCTAGGCATCACTGAAGAGGCGTACTAGGGAAATGAGGAGTGAGGTAGTTTCCCGTTGCTTTCCTCACTGAGCCAGAAGTTGCTATTACATATCAGTTTGCCAAGCCCACTGAAATGCATGCACCAACTGACCCTATGAGCAACATTTTCACACCATTCATAACAGGGACTGGCTGCATAAGCAATGGCATTACTAGCATCACTCATACCTCAGTCACTTTCATCTTGTCAAAGCCAAGGTAAAGCTGAGACAGATCAATGAAAGTAACAATATTGCTCTAGCCCATACCAGAAGACATAGTGCACTGTAAACACTATGTCCTGCCAGCAAAGGCATGCATGATGAGTATGCTACTCATACCCCGATGTTTCAAGAATACAAGTACAAAAGTTTATCGGGCCGGACGCATATGTGATTGGTTTTGTGAACACTACCCCACCCTATTACATCTCGATTGGTCTGAAAACTGTGGGACATGTTGGAACAGCGGGTAAAACGCCGACGCGAGCATCCCCGCAATTTGGTGGAAATGCGCTTAATCTGGATGCGACGTACTTCCACAACCTTGTGGACTAACTTAGACGAAATCCAGGCGGTTATCAAGTCCAGACGCGGAGTTACATTGTCTTAAATGATGCCTGTAATGATTTCTCCACGGGTGAATAATTTCTTTTTCCGGTGAGCTTATCTCATCCCACATCATCTCTCCACTGGTAGCTCAGAACATTCTGCTCAGTCGAGCAATTCACCTCCATACTCCTGTCTTCTAAGCCCAAAGATTGTAACTTTTCGTAACACTACTCGCTTGTTGGAAATCACCAACAAAATATCGTACTGTTTTCCTTTAGATCTTTTCCAGTTCTCGAAACAAGCAAACTGTTCATGTTATCGAAAATCTGTTTCTTCACTTTCAATAATGTTGCCAAGGGGCTCATTGTCGAACTCGAAGTAATCCTCTAGAGTGTCAATATCTTCAGGGATAACGATACTAACTTTACTTTTAAGAATAAAACTACATTGTTTTCGACACTTAGCGATATGAACATCGAAAATTAATTGGTGCCATCATTTTCAAAATCCGACAAATAATTCTTGAGAAAATACAACATCATCAAGCATGCTTCATTCACCAGCGGTAAAAGGTCCTATTAAAATGAATGTTTTTGCTCAAAAGCCGTCGAATATCCGTTTTTTGTACCTGTTACCCAGTGTGATGTGTGAAGTTAAAAGTTGTGTTACTGTACTGTGTTATTATAGTGTAATTAAGAAAATAGTTTAGCGAATACCCAACTACGATAAGAAGGTGGAGGAACTCTCTACATAGCGCGTGTTTTGGTCGCTGTGTTAGTGATTCATTCAGGTAGATCGGCTTACAGCTGGCAAACAGAACACTTTAGAAGACATCCTTTTTCAAGAAGGATTTCTCGAATTTTTAATGTTCACTGAATTTGCAATACAGATTATTCTAATTCTAATTGATCTATATAAGATTCGAGGAAACTGAACAGCATACTCGATTACTGTGTGAGGCCGTATGTGATCCATGCATTGAGGATCTCGCATAAAAGTACGACATTACTAAATTGGAAGTCATTGCCCTTATGATTGGCGCCAGAGGGACAATTCCTAAGTAAATTCTGAACTTTTTAAGAATAAACAAAATCCCGGACACCATTACCCTGACCATAACACTCTGTGTTGAAAATTTATTGGTGATTATTAGATACCATCTGTTCTCCCTGACCTGAAATGCTATGTCTTGGATTTTGTTTTTACAATAAAATCTGAAAGAGAAAATTCGCCTGATGCTTGGCAGTTTTAACTCAATCCCCACTTACAACCATACAATATATAAAAGAAATATTGTTCATATAAACTGATTAGGAGTCCGATCTTTCAGTTTCTTTATAAGGGCAGCTATCAGGTTGATTATCTATCTTCGTTTAAGATACAATGTAATTCTATTTTATTAACAGTGCTGTTATATCAGCAGATATGGACACACTTGAGAAGAACTGCTAGTTCAATAATGAAACTCTTTTTAAAATTACTGAAAGTGAAAGCATATTTCCAGAACCATTCATGGTTTACGAACTTTCAGAGGTGAATCTTACAGCTGACTCACCCAGTGTACATATTTTTACACGAGACTGGAGAAGCTATGCAGTTATGATGAAAACAAGTTCATCAGAATTAAAAGCTACCATCGATGGACAGGGAATCTAAGCAGGGAATATTATGATTTCTTAACTCATACGTCACGGTGAACATCGTGAACCTAAATTTTTACTGATACTTGATTCCACTTAAGTACGCTTCAGTCTGTAGTAAACTTTCACCTGTAGAACTCTCATTGTACAAAATAATTCCAGAGCAGAGTGACGATCCTTCTCTTGAAGATATAAGCCATCTATTCATCTTCTACAGTACAGTGGGTTTAACACAGCCTAGACCCTACCCTTTTGTTCTCAGTCAACCGGAATAATCAGGACTCCATCAGATTGTTTAGAATACACTAGCAAAGCAGACACGCATGGCGGATATGAATCCGCTTATTAGTTTACAAAACACTGCAATGAAAACCGCTTCTTGGGAGTGAGTATAAAATAATTTAACGAATAAATATATGTCAGTATATTATTAGTTTTTAACGAACTACGTTCACATGTTTGACATTGATTTTAGTCCTTGTGGAACAAAATATTGGATTGAACTAAACTGGGACTTCGCACGAGCTCGTTAGGGAAGTACAACTAGGACTGAGCACGAGAGAATCTATCAATATGGCCCATCTCCTTGGCTCAATGATCACTGTAGTGGCCTTCGGTTTCGATTTCCAGCTGCACCTTGTACTCTCATTTGCGGAATAATTGTTTTTAAATCTTTAAATATGTGCTCGTTTACATACAACTACTAACCATTACAGAGACAAGTAATACATAATACATCCGTCTATATAGTGTTGACATTAGGAAGGACATTTAGCCTTAAAACTGGGCTCAATCCATATTAGTACCAACTATGGATAATTGGAAAACAGGCCAGGAAGTATACAGCAGTACATGAAGATATGGAATTGTCCTTGTCCATCATGCTTGCAAGTTTGCCCTTATCATCTCTTCTGTTGAGATTTATTACTTCTTTGTTCCTTCCTTTACTTAGTGTGACGCTATGGGCACATATTTTCGTTCTGTGTTTGCCCTGTGTCCCAAACATATCACTATATATTTTTGCTGCTTTTATCCCAATTTCTTGTTATCCTACACTACCCACATTAAACTGAGGGATCTGTCGACATGCCTCTGGTCCACACTCGTTTGTTCTCGTCTTCTCTTTCTATCGTTCCTTCTTTACACACTGCTTGTCATTTCATTTATCCTATTAATCTTCCGTTCCTTCTACAGATGAATTAATTTAGCGTTGGTTTATCCCTTTCCATTACTTATTTGATCCGTCAAGCACCTTTCTTCTTTGTCTGTTTTTCTTACGTTCTGAGTCTTTTCCCACCTGTATTCATCGTCATATTTTTGTTTCTCACTTTGATTTATATGCTTATCCTATACTTCACGCAGCAAGACTGAAGACCACAATAATTGGCTTTACGCCGTTCCGATGCAGATAGGTCTCATGGCGACGATAGGATAGGAAACGCCTAGGAGAGCGAAGGAAGTGGTCGTGGCCTTACTTAAGGTACAGCCCCATCATTTGACTGATAAGTAAATGGCGTAGAGATTTGAGACCGGGAGTGTCCGAGGAAGTGTTCGGCTCGCCAGATGCAAGTCTTTATATTGACTCCCGGAGGTGACCTGCGCGTCGTGATGAGGATGAAATGATGATGACCACTACACATACACCCATCCCCCGTGCCAGCGGAATTAACCCATCATGGTTAAAATTCCCGACCCTGCCGGGAAACAAACTCGGGAACCCTATGACCAAAGGCCAGCACGCTAACCATTTAGCCATGGAGCCGGACATTTGTCTGGTGTGAAAATAAGAAACCACATAAAAACCATTTTCAGGGCTGCCGACAGTGGGGTTCGAACTCACTATCTCCTGGATGCAGCTCACAGCTGCGGGGCCCTAACCGCACGGCCAACTCGCCCGGTAGACTGAAGACCACAGAAGATCTGTCAAGATGACCCCTCTCCGTAAGTGTTGATGCCCACCCTCCTGATGCATCTGGAAACAGAAACGAGTTCGTCAGCGGCTAGAAGAATTGGATGTAGTCGAACATGGAATGACGAGGAGAGAACGTGTCTATGTGGTAACAGCCGTGCGTGAAGATGGGGAGTTTGTCCTCGTTCTTTTACGTCTTCCCACATTTGATTTCTCCGCAGTTTCTATTGCTCTCTGTAACTAGTATAGATTTAATGTTGTAATTAGTTATAGGCTTAATTTAGACGTAGGGGGTGCCCTAGCATGTGAGCTGGTCATCCGTCCATGTTAGAGGCAGCTTAAGATAGATTAGTATAGATTTAATGTTGTAATTAGTTATAGGCTTAATTTAGAGATAGGGGGTGCCCTAGCATGTGAGCCGGTCATCCGTCCATGTTAGAGGCAGCGTAACAGATTTAGCTAGGGGTGGAACCTTGCATGGTTGTCCGGTATTCCGCCTGTGTAGGGTCCACCAAGTTAGTAGTATGTAATTTTGCTTAGGCTGGACATTGTTATTTTTCTTGATAACGGATCAAATGGGTATTATTACTGTAGATCTAAAGAAAAATAATAAATCTAAATCTAAATCTAAATCTATTGCTCTCTGTACTCGCATTGACTTGTCATAGTGTTTATTATGTGTTCTTTCCCATGTTCGTGTCTCTCTATGGCTTTAAAATACTACGCAGTTGTTCATTCAACAAACACAAGAAAGCAGTGGTAGTAGTCGTATGTTTTTCTCAGGATATATTTACTGAGCAGAACTAAAGAAGTTTGGTGCATACTGTCTGAATTGGCTTCGCAGTTTGGGCAGCGTAGCTCTTAGCTTTTATTCGAGGAATGGCGGGTTCTAACCCCGCTTTAAGCATCCTTGAAGATGGCTCTCCATCGATTCCCAGTTCCACCCCGGGTGTTCCTTAATAAAGCTGCCATAGGCCTTTCCTGTCCCATCATCACCTGTCTGAGTAGGTGCAACTTTCAACCACGAACAAAAATGAAGATGTACATTTCGCTGCTACACCTACAGAAAAGACCAATAAAATATATTTACACCATTGATTAAAACAATCTACGGCACTCGCCAGAGTATTTATTCAACTAACGTTTCAATGATGCTCTAACTGACATGTGTGATTCGGGAAGATTGGTGGCTTCCGGATCCCAGGATTTCACGTTCAAACCCTGGAAAGTTATTCGACCTGTTAAGGGCGTCAGTTTCATTCAGCACATTTGGGATATAACAGCATTGGTCAGCGACGGGCTAACGGTTCAGAATGTCCCGGTCAGTCGGGGATTTTCATCGCATTTCGTTAATTCCTTTGAATCTGGAGGACTGGATGTTTTATGTTTTTATCAATAGAAAGCTCATCATAAAGATATATGACATTACCAACCACCATAAAAACACATACTATGCAATATATCCCTCCACGTACGATTGGCGTCATGAAGGCCATTCGGCCGCAAAATTAAGTGCAAATCTTATGAGTGACACAATTTGCACCTCCAACCCCAACAGGGTACAGGAAGAGCGGCCAAAGTAGAAGAATAGTACATTAATTTATACAATAAGTAAACATAACACTTCAATTTGGTGATGATCCATCATTTTTCTATTACGTTTCGTATGCAATAAGCCATCAATTTTCTCTACTACAACCGACGAAGATAAGTCATAAATTAATTTACAATACATTTTCTTCATGACTCCTGTTTTTCTTCCTACACACAGTCCATCCTTCAAATCTCAGTATCTGTTACTCTCATCACTATATTCTAGATAAACTTCCACAACACACATACAAAACAGTTCATAATTCAAATCTCTACTCTGTTCACTCTTTCTTTTCATAGTTCTTCCCACACTGCCTCTCTCCTTGTTTCTGCACTATACCTTTATCCTATTACTACTTATTCCGTGTATTCTACATGAAATTACGCTACACACATATAAACAGCTCATCACTCCAATCTCTACTCCGTTGACTCTTTCTTTTCGTAGTTCTTCCCATACTGTCTCTCTCTTCATTTGTACACTATTGTCTGTATCATATTACTACTTATTACAAACTTTTGTTCTTGCAGTTCACATCAGTTCTATGATTTTTATAACTCTCCTCTTAATGCATATACCTTAGCAATATATAATACATCAGCCTTGTAACTAAAATCCACTACTTATCTTCTCATCACTATATTCCACTAGACTTACACTACACTTACACTATTGCCTTTATCCTATTACTACTTATTACAAAGTTTTGTTCTTATATTCCACCTCAGTTCTATAATCCTTCATAACTCAATGAGTTTTACCTATCTCTTAGCTTTCAACTCCCTTATCTCCTCCTTTTAATCCCCCAATTTCTTTATAAATATTGCTCTAACCACATTTAAAATCTTTGAAATATTTGTTCCTCCCCCCCACTCCCTACACAATCATGATGTCATCTTTAAACTAACTTCTCCACTTCCTTCTTATTAAGCAATTTCCTTTTCACCTCATCCAAGGCTTTGCAGTGGTTGAATATATGTAAATCCGACTACCCCTCCGCACAACAACACACCCCTCCCCCCCACACACAATACACACTTATCCTTATTTTACCTTCATACCCACTCCCTATTTCTCGGTACACCTAACACCCACAAATACAAGCCTTTCTTTGCTCTTCTCCCTTCAAGGTCTGTTTTTGGGTTAGTTACTTCAGTCAATTTGTTTAACACTGACAGAGAGTCTCTATCCCTACATTTCATTACTTGGCCGTGCGGTTAGGGGCGCGCAGTTGTGAGCTTGCATCCGGGAGATAGTGGGTTCGGACCACACTGTCGGCAGCCCTGAAGATGGTTTTCCGTGGATTCACACCAGGAAAATGCTAAGGCTGTACCTTAATTAAGGCCACGGCCGCTTTCTTCCCATTCCTAGGCCTTTCCTATCCCATCGTGGAATGTTTGACCCTGAACCGTATTGATAGTCACACTATAAGCTAATCTCACTGGAAATGGTAATCATTTGAAAAAAAGTGCAAAATCATTTGAGGTCAATGGAATTCTTTGTTTGAAAACCGATTTTACATTTTCTTTGCCGGTTAAGATTACTGCCTCAATGATATTGTTAAAGAGCTTTTTCATAAATAATCGTGTGCTATTACATAAATTCGACGAGTCAAGATTTCGTAAAAGTGTAACTGGCAATCCAAGTTTTAGCTTCAATATATGCGGAGGCATATCATGCAGATTTAATGAATGTAAAACTTCTGTCAGAACGTTCACAATGTTATCTTGAACTATCATTGTGTCTATGGATTTATATATTTTTCTACCCCGCGATCATATTCTGTATCGTCTCATTTATTTATTGTACTATGTCACTGTAGGTAAAATAGCTCGCCAACACAACCATTGGCTATTCAGGGAGTTTCTTTCTTTAAACATACAACTTTTCGGTAAATTTTTCTTCCGTTTCTACCATGTTGCATAAATATTCTGTTAAAATAAGTTTACCAGAGCGAAAATCCAAGGGATAGGCACCATTTCCAATTTTTTAAAGTCTTTTCGGCAAATGTTTGTGCTCCTGGATTTCCCGTTATTAATGCACGTGTATTTTTTGTTAAAGATAAATTTTCAACGTGATTCTAGAAGATTAATCGCTTTTAACGTGCGTTCGTGTCATCTGCCGGTGTTGATTTTGGAATTTTCGACAATGTCTGCCGAAAATCTCTTGATAGTAATAATAAAATTCCTCCAATTGGTCTTGTGTTTTCGGAAGATACTGTAATGTTTTATCTAGGACTTCGAGTGATTTTCTATAGGCCATTTGTATATTCGTCCCACATTATGATTTTGCATAGCATTAAAAGCTGACGACGTGCCGAAGACCTTGCAAATTCACAGATTGGATACTCTGGTTCGGCTACATTTAATAGGAACTTTAAAGTAGAATGCAGTGTTTTCCCACCTTCGAATAACGTGGCCGCAATTACAGATGATGCTAATGCGATTTGCTTTTTCACTCGAATTTTATCTAAAACCAAATTGATAAGATACGTTTTTTCAGTTCCCCTGGTGTATAAAATAATATAATTTCTTCTTCACCTGTTGCAATACGATTTATGATTCAATCATATACATGCCGTTGTGTTTGCATTAATTTTGGTTCATATTCTCTGATGTAGCGATGCAGTTCTTCTACGATATAACCGAGTTCTTTCATCAGTTAGGAACTGTTTCTAATTAATTTCTCACCGGAGGTTGTACTCCAACTTGAACTAAACTTTGATGGGTCAGCTGCAAAATGTTATGGTTCTAAAATCACCACACTCCTACCAGATGAATCACAGATGGTATACAAAACCAAGGAGTACACATCACAGCCTTCTGGAATACATTCTCACTCCGATCCTCCCAGAACATTGGCAATAATTTTAATACGTTCAATGATGAAGTCGACTAATTTCAACCCCCACATCTCCCACACAACAACAGCTACCGACACGCAACCACTATGGTGCACGATGGCAGACACAGGGCTACTACCACCCACCAACACCAGTGGTCCGCGGTGGGTCCTTGAGGCTCCTAGGTGAAATATACGAACATACACGTCTATTTTGGTATATAATCGGTAACATTGAACCCTCACATCTCCCTCACCACCACAGCTACTGACGCGCAATCACCATAGTGTACTCGAGGCTACTACCGTACAAAAAGGTGCAATATACGAACATATATTTTTTATATATAGTCGGCCACTTTCAACTTCTACATATCCTATATCACCACAGCTACCGACTCGCTATCACTATAGTGAACGATTGGAGACTCGAGACAACTACCACCCACCAACACCAGCGGTCTGCGGTGGGTAGTTGTGGCTGCAAGGTGAAATTGACGGACACACACGTCTATTTTTACGTATAGTCGGCCACTTTTGAACCCTATATCTCCCACCACCACCACAGCTACCGACATGCAACCACTATAGTACACGATGGGGACTCGAGGCTATTACCACACATAATCATCAGTGGTCTGCGATGGATATTTGTGTCTGCAAGGTGAAATATACGAATACACATGCCAAATTTTATATTTAGTCGGTCACTTTCAATCCTCACATCTCCCACACCAACACAACTACTGACACGCAACCACCATAATGCACGATGAGAAACTCGAAGCTACTGCCACACACAAACATCAGTGATCTGCGGTGGATATTTTGGCTGCAAGGTAAAATATACAGATACACACGTTTACATCTGTGTATATATGGATAGATTTTTTAAAAATTTCTGTCCCATATAAAATGTACAAATCAAATATGGTAGGTATTATTGTGTTACTGATCATGAAAGTGAAATATCAAGCCGTTCTATGCTAATATCATGACTGATGTTTCGTACCAGGCTGTTTCAATGCTGTGGCTAACATGTTTCCTCACAACCAATGTAGGATTAGGTCGAAAACAACAACAGGCTCACCGACTGATTCATACCAATTGGCCTTCCCCTATCCCACACTTCTACATATCGGTTCACTTTCTCGTAGCGACATCCTCATCCGACTTGCCTGGCTGCACTGACTAGGAGTTGGAAGGAAGCGGCCGTGGCCTTAATTAAGGTCCAGCCCGAGCATTTATGTGGTTTGAAAATGGAAAACCACGCAAAATCATCTTCAGAGCTGCCGACAGTGGGGGTCGAACCCACTATTTCCCGAATGAAAACTTACAGCTGAGCGCCCCTAACCGCACAGCCAACTTGGTCAGTCCGGTGGTATATGTCAAATAAAAGAACTCCTCTTGGGGCGAAATTCCGGCACCTCAGTGTCTCTGGTAATCGTAAAAGTTATTAGGGGGAGGTTAAATAAATTATTATTATTATTATTATTAATATTAATATTAGTATTATTATTATTATTAAACTCAGGTGAGAAACTTGTTATATACCTGGTTCCTATACTCAGAATTTCTAGCCCTGCATGAGGGAATTTCTACTCACACTTGAAGGACAAAAGACATGACCTGTTACCTCGATTTCGTTGCTTGGACCTAATAGGCATTTTCACAACTACTACGGACTTGATTTTCTGTCCTGACATCACCATTTTACACCATTTTACACTGCCAAGTATTACCGGTGTAGCGATCTCTGAACGTCATCCTCACAGTCAGAAATTAGCACTATATCGTCAGCGCAACTTTGAAATATATCTTCTTATTCTTACCAACATCACCCATCAGTATCAACTACAACAGCAAGTAGCCTATCTGATGAGTGAGTGCAAGTTTACATGTCCACATGTATAGAACATAACGTTAGTCTGTCTGTCTGTCTGTCCATCTGTATGCATGTAATGTATTAATCTATGTATGTATGTATGTATGTATGTATGTATGTATGTATGTCGTTGTTTCGTTACTCGAGAACCTCCGGACATATTTTTATGCACTGTTGGCTGGAGGATATTCCGAAGAAGGCATCTGTTTGTATTAAATTTTGAGCTATGATGAAAAAACCGAGCAGTAACTGCTTCTGCAAGACCACTCGAAGAATATGATGGCATGGCAACCTTTTTCCTAAATAATTGAAGATAACCACTAACTGCATGCGTAACAATTGCAGAGCATAATAAATTCTGCAAAAATCTCCATGGGATTACTTACGTGTCTTTAAAAGATCACCCTCACTAGCAGTGAATGCACTGCCTGACAAAAATATTAAAGTACCCAGAAACGAACGAGGAAACGAAATAATGTGATGTTATTTTAATGATTACAATATTTAGTCCAATGTACAATGAATTTGGCAGTACGATCCCAGTCATCAATATGACGTTGCAAGCCCGTCTGGCCTGGAGGCATGCACTCGTTCGGTTGGGAATGGTGTCATGAAGCCTTTGTATCCTGTCCTCAGGTTAGGTGGCGCTCAACTGTCGTAACTGGTCGTTGATATTCTGGGCACTGACACGCGTACTGGTTCCACACATGTTCTATAGCGGACAGATCTGGGGATCGTGCTGGCCACGAGAGTACTTCAACATCACGCAGACAGTTCATAAAGACACGCGCCGTGTGTGGACGAGCATTTTCCTGTTGAAAAATGGCATTGCCGCTTGAGAGGTAACAGATGAGGACACAGCATGTTCGTAACTTACTGTTGTGCCGTGAGAGTTCCCTCAATCACCACCAGCCGTGACCTGAAGTCATACGTGACGGTTCCCCACAGCATGATGACAGGAGTAACACCACTATGCTTCTAAAAACATTGGAAGAATAGGACCGTCTCCAGGTCGCTGCCATACTCACAGACGATGGTCATTCGGGGTCATGCAGAACTGTGATTCATCGCTGTACACAATTCGACGTCTTTTATGAGCAGTCCATGCTTCTCGGTTAGGGCACCACTTCAAACGCAGCCGTTTGTGTTGTGGTGTTAACAGCAACCTACGCATAGGACGGCAATTCCCTTGTCCGTCTGCTGCTAGTCTCCGACCAATGGTTCGGGATGATACAGTATGTTGCAGGGAGTCCATTACTTGTTGTCATTACAGGCGCAGATATGAAGAGGTTGGTACACAATACGACGATCTTCCCTTGTGATGGTCAGATGTAGTCGACCTAAACCTTGATGACAAGTACCCTTGCCCTCACGTTCCCATGCACTCCAACATCGGGCCACTATCACATCCGAATGCCGCACAAGTCTGGATATTTCACGATTCGATCAGCCGGCCAAATAGAGATCCACAATGAGGCGAATTCCATACTCTGTCAGGTGCTGATAACACTGTCTCACATAAGTACATCGACCAATCAACATCTGACGCTGTTCACGCCATTTAAATAGCCAATCAGGCTTGATAACAACACCAAACACAACAATACTAATGCACTCTGGTGTTCGTTCTATCTGCCACACAGAATTTCAACTCGAATCGAGTACAGTGTTCGATTCTAGTCTTGTTATGTTTCTTTTTTTTCTTTTTTGCTACGGGCTTTACGTCGCACCGACACAGATAGGTCTTATGGTGACGATGGGATAGGAAAGGCCTAAGAGTTGGAAGGAAGCGGCCGTGGCCTTAATTAAGGTACAGCCCCAGCATTTGCCTGGTGTGAAAATGGGAAACCACGGAAAACCATCTTCAGGGCTGCCGATAGTGGGATTCGAACCTACTATCTCCCGGATGTAAGCTCACAGCCGCGCGCCTCTACACGCACGGCCAACTCGCCCGGTTGTTATGTTTCAATCACTTCTTTAGTAATCTGATCTTCTTAGAACAAAGGTATTCCCTGACATGTTCTAAACACATGTTATATCGTGTTCGATTCTAGTCTTGTTATATTTTAATCACTTATTTAGTGATATGAATACATCAAACCATATCCTGAACGCATGTTGTATCGAGTACAGTGTTCGATTCTAATTTTGTTATGTTTCTTTTGTAATCTGCAAATCTAAACATGCACAATGACGTCATCGCTGCAGTACGTGCTCACTCTTGCCTTCGCGATGCATTTTTAAAATTGTTCGATAGAGAATAACAGTATGTTGAGAAGGGCAGCTCGGTACGTATGATGAGAACGGCAGCTTGCTTTATAACTATGATCGTAAGAAGGGTAGCTTGCGGCATGGCTAAGTCCCGCGCTATAATGTTTTACTTCCATCAAGACAGTAGTAGTGCATGTAGTTAAACATGGCGGCTGTCAGCTGTCAAAAATCACATGGAAATTGCCCGCCACTACATTTCAAAAATAGTAGCTATAGATGGCAGCACGAGGCTCTGTTGATTAAAGGTGGTCGCTTGTCACCTGTCAAAAAGAATGTGGGTTTGTAAAGCACGTAGAATATTTCAACTTGCCCTCCACCACATTTCAAAGGTAGTAGCTACGGCCTTTTCTTGTGGGTGCTTCAACTTTTTTTTGTCAGACCGTGTATTATTTATCAACAGTAGAATTCCTGCGCTACCTACGGAAGGATAGTCTTGAGGCTTTGTCTAACGCTGCCTGAACCGTTAAATATATCCTAAAAATATGTGTATAACCACTGTTGAGTGTTAAATAATGTTCTACGAAGTAGTCAGCTAGACGACAGTGAAAAAAAGAACCCGTGAACTGAATAGTTGCTCTAATTTCCCTCGTCTTCATCCTCCTGAACCAAATTTATTTGCGAAACTCTGTTTCAAGCGATGATGAGAAAGAATTATTATTTCTGTACAAGTGGAGATATTGACAAAAATTATTATGAATATACTGTAAATAATACCATTCCAATTCCTGTATGTTCGTAAATCTAACAACTCGTCACTGAGCATTTATAACATTAGTATTACCTCCAGAATATTTTTGCATAATTTCTGACAGTGAAACTTCACCATAGGCTTATACAAATCAACTTAACTGCATTACAGTACTGTACATAAAAGATTTATACCCTTGTGATCCACTTAGTGATTCCTTTTAACGAAACACAAAGGACACAATTGCTCGTTTTTGAAAACTTCGTCGACGCGGGTGGAGGTGCAGGTACAAGCTAGAAGCTTATACATATAAAACGGTTAAGCCTTGCAACTATGAAGCTCGCACAATCATTGTTATAGATCAATATTATGATTCCCATATTTTCGCATGCCATGTAGTGCAATTGATATAGTTCATGTACCTATCTAGGCTACTGTAGATTTAGATTGTGATACAAGTAAACTTGGTACAGCTCTGAGCGTTTCCTTTACCTTGCTTGCAATGCTATACTGTTTAGCGTCTGCTTCTGCAGGTGCCTTTGAAGGTATGAGGTTACAATTTTCAAACGTGAAACCTTTCAATTTCAGGCGTTAATATTTCTCTCTGTGCAACCTACCGACTTCTCAACTTTTATTTCCACCTTCTCTTGGTGATGCAATGCGGTGTAGACGCAGGGAACGAGCAAAACTCAGCGAAACGGATATAAACATTTCTTTGTAGATAGATTAATGTTCCTCATATTAACACACGTTACTTTGGAAATAGTAAAGAGCGTTTGAGAAATACGGGATAACATTTGGCATGCTCCATTCTTTATCACGGTTCATCTGAAGGTATCTAAGAACAATCCATAACCTCCGAAAGAATAGTCATTTTCTGACATTTTCGTTTGCTATTTGCTTTACGTCGCACCGACACAGGTATGTCTTGTGGCGACGATGGGATAGGAAAGGCCTGGGAATGGGAAGGAAACGGCCGTGGCCTTAATTAAGGTACAGCCCCAGCATTTGCCTGGTCTGAAAATGGGAAACCAGGGAAAACCATCTTCAGGGTTGCCGACAGTGGGGTTCGAACCCACTATCTCCCGATTACTGGATACTGGCCGCACTTAAGCGACTGCAGCTATCGAGCTCGGTCTGATTTATTTTTGAATAGTAAAACTTTCATTACTGGAACTCCTATCAGTACACTTATGCCATGTATTAATTTAAAGAATGCGTAGAAAGTTCCTCAAACTACCATATGATATCATAATAATTTAGCTTGTCAAAGGATGGTTAACAACATTGAATCAGCACGAAAAATTAAACACACGTCCAACAATTCGTGAGTATGTACCCCATGTATCACAATAAAATTAAATGTCAGGCGAATTGGTGAAGTGTTCTGATAGTGATAGAAAACCATATCATGAGATACTACACATCATTTTATTATTCCGACACGTCGTTTTATACATTTCAGAATTTAATTGAAACGAAAGAGGAATACACTTAACATCTCGTGATTTAAGTTATATATAGCTGTAATCTGAAATTGATATTGGTTTCAAATTATGGCTTAATAGATAGAAAACATAACTAAAATGTCTGTAATTTTAGATAATGTTTGGCTTACTAAACACAACACCTCATCTGTTTACTGTAATAGTGATACTGGCACCGAGTACCGTACACTATTAAATATTGCCTATTTTGGTGTTTCAAAATTTTATTTTCACCCCAGCTGTGTAGCATTTTTGTAAACGATTTCTTATGTGTTACTAAAGATTTAAAAAAAGGGGGAAGGTGATCCGCTGAGTGGCTTAGCTGCTGGCTTTCCATCCAGAAGGCCGAAGTTCGAATCTCGGTCCATCCTTCGTTTCAAGAATTACGTCGCGTCAGGAAGAGCACCCGATGTTAAGCCCTTGGCCAAAACAAAAACGAATTAGCCTGCGTGACTGCAGTGATTCCATAAATAACTGGGATAAGCTGAAGAAAGTTTTTTGTTTACTAAAGATCAAAGATGCACTGTTGTGACACATTTAACTCTGGTAGGTATGTTGGTTCCAGAGATATCGTGATTACTGACTGAGTGAGTGAGACGAGGTGTTTCGAATTTATATATTTACAGGATTAGGCACGTAAGTTGTTATTTACAATCCGTTGAATGCTCTTTCCGTTTCCTTAAATGGCATTTAGGGCTCGTAAGAAAACTGCTGCCTTTCTCCATGAGATGATAACCAAAATAGAGATACCAACATTTTAAAATGGAATTATGCTAACACAACTAGCGTAAATGTTCAAACTGTTACGAGTTTAAAGATTTATATACAGTATAGTGATTTAAAACGCGAATTGAGAGTATGAACGGGAGTCGTTCATTCAGCGTTCGATAGGGCAATGTTAGGTTATTTGTTCTAGGTAACTTGACACACGCCTTTATTTTTAAGGGGAAGACAAAGCGTCGAAGTAGAGTCATGAATGTGAAAACTACATTTTTCCCCTTTGTCTTATTTTTGCAGAGGACTGAGAAGGTACGAAACTGTTTTAGTTGTAAATAATGTACTTTATTTCCATAACAGCGTTTATGTGACCTCTGCTAAAATATTTTTAAAGCTTCCCTGAACTACATTTTAAATCAATATACTTGTTTCCTACGGAATCATAAACCTTGCTTTCTGTTATTTAGTTAATCTGTTTTACGAAAACATTAAGAGGAAGCTACACATAACATTTACAGGACTTGTTCATGACTGTCGATTTCGACGTTGTGTTGTTGCTGTAGCACCCAAGCAAGAGTGTCAAACCATCAAGGATGGATTGCGTAGTCTTGTGCTATCGAACGCAGTGGAATACAGCTCGCGATCAGGGCCTCAAATAACTTGTTAGAGTATTACTGATATTTCTAAAAGCACCGCAGTTGTTCAATTTTGAAAGTTCTATCCTTGAACTCATAACAACTTGAACTTTTATGCCAGCTGTATTAATTAGTATAGGTATACTAAAAATGCAGTTGGTATGATTATATCGGGCATCCCATGGGAAAACGTAGCACAGTATATTACGAGCACCTTACTACCATTGAAGGCTATGAAAACAGCATATAGATACCTTTAACGGATTACAAATTATTTGGATGTAACAATTTAGATGACAAACTCTATATTAGGTGTATATGAGTTTTCTGCCATCCTTTATAATTCATACAGATACGCAAACCACCTAACACTGTTAGTCTTTAAAGACAACAGGTAGTAGAAAAGTCACTGTCCTTATGGCATTCATTCATAAGCTTAAGATGCGCTTCCTGTGTCAATGTGTTGTTCACAGTTAGGATTGTTTCATGCATTCATTATGGTTTCTTTCATTGAATTATCATTGGCGCTAATGACTCCATCTCTATTGTCAAACTTAAACCAGAACATTTCGTTGTACTGATTCTGCATATGAGCAGATATCATTAATTTGAGGTCTTCTATGAACTGCGGGTTGCATAAAACTGAATTATTATAAAGGGCTAGTAGACCACTCTTCAAATACCGATACGTAGATGATGTCAGAGATCCTGAACACTGAGCAATTTGTCAATATGGCACGGGGATGTATGACTATGACAGGAAGCTTGAATTCGGGCACCGAGCTGAGTGGCTCAAACGGTTGAGGCGCTGGTCTTTTGACCCCAACTTGGCAGGTTCGATCCTCGCCTCAGTCCAGTGAGTAGTATAACTGGGGGGTTCTGTGGCCGCCACCGCCACCGGTTCTCCGCAGAGGCCTCCGCCACCATCGCCGCCGCAGGCTCTCGGGAGAGGCCTCCTCCTCACGCTGGCTAAGAGCGCGACCCTAACCTCACATCCGCCATCTTGGAGGGGCTTAACCTAACTTTTTATGCGTAAGAGAGCTAGCCTAACCTCATGGGAGGGCCTAACTTCAGTTTTACAGCCGGATGCCCTTCTTGACGCCTAAGAGATTGAACCTAACCTCACATTCGCTATCTTGGAGGCGCTTAACCTAACTTTTTATGCGTAAGAGCTAGCCTAACCTTATGGAGGGGCCTAGGCTCAGTTTTACGGCCGGATGCCCTTCCCGACGCCAATTGCAGAAGATGGCGGCTATACATGGCTCCTTATGAGACGCCACCTAACTTTACATCCGCTATCTTAGAGGGGCTTAACCTAACTTTTAACGCACAAGACAGCAAGTCTAACCTCATAGAAGGGCCTAACCTCAATTTTACGTCTAGACAAACTTTTTCTGCCTACTACTCAGGTTCGCAGTATAAGGAACATGATAGCATAAGAAAAAATAGTCTAATGATGTGTTCAGCGGTTCGGTTCCTACTTAGGCCCTTTCGCATTTGGTCTGTTTTAGCTTGTCTTGAAACAAGTTTTCGTAACTTGATTTGGTCTAGCTATGGAAGAGAGTATAACGTGCCGTGCTGGTTCGATTTATTAAATTTGGGGCTTAAATGCAAAATGTTAAATATCTCGAAAACGGTGCGTCGTAGAGCATCCAGTATTCGGGAGATAGTAGGTTCGAACCCCACTGTCGGCAGCCCTGAAAATGGCTTTCCGTGGTTTCCAATTTTCACACCAGGCAAATGCTGGGGCTGTACCTTAATTAAGGCCACAGCCGCTTCCTTCCCACTCCTAGCCCTTTCCTGTCCCATCGTCGCCGTAAGACCTATCTGTGTCGGTGCGACGCAAAACAACTAGCAAATAATAATTAATATATCTAGGTCCAGGTCTAAATGGTTGGCATATTGGCCTTTGGCCGAACGGCTTCGGGTTTCGACTCCAGGACAGATCGTTGATTTTATATTTTATTACATAATTTTTATAGCTCGGAGACATGTGTTTGTGTCGTCTTCAGCATTAGAATTCATCTTAGGTAGAGCTCCATCCTTACAGACAAGCAGGAGGTCTGTACGGTGAAAACTCGAAAGACCTGCAATAGACCTCTCCGGAGGCCATACGCCTTATATATTATTATCCTATTTTCCTTTCACCTATAACCAGACTGAAGAGAGTGGTGGTTCTTCCACCAGTGGCAGCACAATAGCCTGAGTCGCCAGCAGATGATACTTGCAATTATAGCCCGTTACATTCATGTCAAGTTATCGGACTTTATATTGCTCTCCATTGCCGCTGTTAAGAGGTTTAGTTAGTTTATGTTGACGGTGTGTTCATTAGTGAATAGTGCGAGTTGTGTTATGTGTCATAAACAGTAGATTATATCGCAATTCTGCTTGAGGACAGAGTGGCAGGTATTGCCGCAGTATGCCCACGCATTTCGTACCCGGATGTAGATTTGGATACAACCGATAGTTGTCAGGTGGATATTTACTTAGATCCTCTAAAGAGAGTGGTGTTCTCCTGAAATGGGAGAAAGCTGTCCGAAGGAAAGACAGAAAATTGACTCACAATTATTTCATGTGTGATATTCGTTTTTGCGATAACTCCTTAATGAAAGTAGGCTCATTTAGGGTGAATTGTGAAAAAGTATGGATAGGAAGACAGCGGTGGAAACTTAAACCAGAAGTTTTCACCCCATTTTTCTAATCTGGCCAAATATCTCCCTACGACAGTTAAGAAACGCAACTCTCCCGTGAAGAGGCAATCCACGCAAACAGATGACTCTATTAAAAGCCCGAATCAGAACATAAATGTCAGTGATCGGACAGTATGTTTAGCAGTTGAAGATAGCCCTGATGCCGAGAATGCTAGAAAAACAATTGCTTTGTTAAAGAGGAGACTAAAGAATCAGAAACTTAATTTCATTATAATTTCATTATAACACATAATAGACTAAATGTCACTAATGATTGAATACCTTTGCTTGAAAAGAAAATTCAGATATAAAATTAAAGGGCAGTTTCACACAATCAAAACAATTCGCCTCTCAGCAAAAAAACAGAAAGTTATATTCGATAAGTCGCAATGTTAAATAAATGTCAAGTGAAAAGTAAAAAAATGAATGAGATGTAGTGATGAATTTCTCTTCTTTTAAAACAAAAGTCTCCCAAAGATTATCGGTACTGCTTAAATCGTGACTTTCTGCCTTTGCCTTCTGAAGCTCATTTAAGTAAATTGGTGAAGGGCATTAAATTTTCGTTGAGCATAAATCATCATATTACTGTTTCCATAGCACAGTGTTTTAATGGAAAGAAGGAGCATCAACTCCTAGAGATGCTCATATTTGATGAGGTAAAGCTTAGAGAGGAAATTCAATTTAACTCGGATTCGTTACAAGTGAACCGTTTTGTTGATTTGGGAACATTCATTTCAGAGGAAAAGAAGGATCAGTTGGCAAATCATGCACTAGTTTTCACGTTCTCTCCTTTTCTTTACAACTGAATACAACTCACATGCATGTCGGAACGCCATCCCTGCAGACATAATTGCAAAAATTCTCATTCAAATCATCATACAATTAGAGCACTTGGGTGTGGGATTCATTGGTTTCACGTCGGATGGTATCCAGTCGAATAACACGTTACGAAATGATTACGAATATCCGTCAACATAAAGAATCTAAAGTTGTTCGGTTTCCAATTCAGCTGAGTAGCAGAAATCTGTGCCCATTTTCAGACGCGCCTCAGATATTTAAGTGTATAAAAACAATTTCCAGACAAAGTACAGGTAAATATAATGGTGATAATTTTTGCTTATTTTACGGCAAAGTTTATAAATTTCTCGTATTTCCCGAATTGAAATTTTGCTACACACTCACCTCTGACCATTTGGCATGAATGTAAGGTTGGTATTTCAACGTTTCAGTGTATCAGTCGCTAATAGTATAGAATTCTATCGGGATATTAATTCAGAGGGTTTAGAAGGCAGTGAGGCAACGAAAATTTTTACTACTGATTTAGTCCTTGATAGAAGTATTAAATTCATCCATCCATACGTAAACACTGTGTAAAAGGTCACAAACTATGAAACTTTAGTGAAGTGTCCGGCTCCATGGCTAAATGGTTAGCGTGCTTGCCTTTGGTCACAGGGGTCCGGGGTTCGATTCCCGGCAGTGTCGGGAATTTTAACCATCATTGGTTAATTTCGCTGGTACGGGGGCTGGGTGTATGTGTCGTCTTCATCATCATTTCATACTCATCACGACGCGCAGGTCGCCTACGGGAGTCAAATCAGATGACCTGCACCTGGCGAGCCGAACATGTCCTCGGACAATCCCGGCACTAAAAGCCATACGCTATTTCATTTTTCATTTATTTTTAGTGAAGTGGCAGAATACCCCTCAGTGATACTCAAAATACATTCCCTTCGCAAAGAACACTGGATTCCTTGAGAGTAACTTTAGAAAGCACTTTAGAAGTGCTTGAATATTTGTGGGAAAACAATTACAGCTTTGTTTTGACAAGAAAATTTCATCAAGATCCCCTAGAACGCCATTTAGGTATCCTGCGATCACTAAGTTTTGACGACCATCCATCCACTGTTGACTTTCTATATTTACATGTGCTGTAGTCCTTTTACGTGCCAACTGAACTTGCTTTATCCTCTTGCGAAACTGTGAGTATCGAGCTGAATTCCCCATAGCGTATTCTTTCGAGATTAATTGAGTACTCAAATCATGCAGTGAAAACACAAGCTGAAGATACAATCAGGGGAAAAATTGTGAACCTTGAAAAAGAAATTAAAACACCAGATTAGGAAAACAGTTTATTTGACTTAAGTCAGCAGAGTTTTGGCATATAATGTTGTATCATTTAGTGAAATACATAGTAAGAAATATATCAAAAGTGACGCAGTGTAAATTATGCCTACATTTCCTGAAGGCAAATCGACTGATAATATACCGCTACCTGCTTCGCTAACAATAATTAAAGATTGCGGGTCTTCACAGAGCGACAGTTATCTTACGTATGCATTGGGAAGTGTTTATAATGTGCTGTTGCGAGTGGTAATGGTTATTGCGGAAAAGCTCTTGTGTGCTGATAGATAGTTTGTGGGGGATATTTATATTTTGAGTGCTTCGATAGTTTATATGCTATTATAGTGAATTAGTCGCAATTGGGATGCTTTGAAGATCATGTGTTGTGTATGCTATCTAAACTTGTATTTCACGACTAGGAGGATCAATTCTTCATCCACACAAAGGAAATACGAGGAGCGCTGGCTACTTCCAAGACAGATAAATCATCTTAAAAATCCTCGAAGATATCCAGCTGCTGAAATCATCTTTAAACTTCGAGTTGCATGCATCCGTTTATTACGTAGATAGAAGCATGCCTGGTTAATTGCACGACGTGAAACAAGTGTTGCCAGCGCCATCTATCTGGCGATCTACTGTAACTCGTAGAGAGCGCACACATCCCCTTCTCTACGCTAGGCTATTATTATTATTATTATTATTATTATTATTATTATTATTATTATTATTATTATTATTATTATTATTATTATTATTATTATTAAAATCATTTATCCGAAGAAACTAGACCTGCGGTACAAGGTGCATGATGGAAAGATCTCCAATGTGAACACTATTAGCTATCTTTTCCGTAAGTTTAATCCAGATCCTTGCTCCATTGTTGAGTGCAGTGGAGTTAGGTTCAACGGGTCTGGGTTGATTACGAGCCAAGCCACGGATGTTAGCCGCGTCTAGTTAATTCCTCTATTTCTGAGTGGTCTTTTGGTTCATCTTACTACACATCCCTTCATTTACACACAAACTAGGAACCTAAACATCAAAATACGCATAGTAAATATATCCCGCCACATGGGCTTGGAGTTGCGAAAGGCATCCGATTATAAAATTGGGCTTACTTGACATTTAGTGCCATCCAAAGCGACTGGAAAAAGGGCAGAAAAGAAAAATTTTACTTAGCGTATGTGGCTTCAAATGCGGGAAGTGTCCGTGGACATGTTTGTCTCCCCAGTTCTGCAGCTGCTTTTCCCACTCTTCCCTCCCCGACACCAATGGGGTTGAGCTACATGTACCGCTGTGTGAGGGTGTTGTATGTACGGGCTAGGAATGGGAATAAATTGGTCGTGGCCTTGAGAATGGTGTCATCTTGATATTTGCCTGGAGTTGAAAATGGGATACTTTCGAAAAATTTCGACGATAACCGACAGGGGTTCGGACCCACCTGTCTCCCGAACGAAGCAGCTAACAACCATTACTGGCCATGCTGCAACGCACGGAGCTAAACGACTCGGTAGAAGAAACCTTAAGAAGAAATTTTCATACGTGTGATTTTTATAAACTATACCTGATAATCCTTGAAATATGAATTTGGTTAGTACTTAGGTAACGAATTCTCATTAATACAGTTTAAAATTCGGCAGTGGTACAAGCCTTACTTGGAACCATTTCATTACGGAAGCTGTCACTCGTGTAGCCACAAGCCTCTTAGTGCTCCAATACAGAGAACAGAGCTGATAGATCAAGGAGTGTATTCCACTGGGCCGCTCTGCTTTAATATGGCCAGTAGCACTCGCTTCCTCTCACACAGACGGACGGGGCAGTGGCTTGTGGAGGTACATTAACTTGCTGCGCACGCTGGGGGATTGAGGGAGAGGATGGGTGTCCGTACGAATACGACGAGTCTTCGCTATTTACAGTAGAACATTTTAGTAATACTCAAATAGGGAATAGGAATCTATAACGTTCGGAAATTCGAAGTTTTGTACCCCGTCATTTATCCTGGATTTATTCCGCACTTCTTTCCTAGCATGAGTCAGCATTCGTGTGGATTAAGCCCAGTGTTGCGACGAGATTTCTTTCTTGACGTCGACTTTACGTTAAAATATATCACTGAAAATAAAATTGATATGGTCAATCACACGCCCCGGGACTCCTTTATCCACGAGTAAATCATATCAATATATATTTATTTAGCTATAGATATATTTGATTTAAGTCATCGTATCCGTCGTTGAAAATATTTATACGATAAAGTGATAAGATATGCATTTCTCCAAATACTGTACATATCACATTGCGGTAAAGAGATTAAAATGTTCAATTCACAACATGGATTGTTGTAATTATCATTCACTCCTTAGTTCTCTTACCGATATGAAGGAAAGGGGAATGTAAACTAAGTTGCCGTCTTTGCTACAAAATGATTGGTACCATTGATGGTAAAAGAAAGTGCCACATTCTTCGTCAATGACTCTCGTAGTTTTTTTTTTTTTTGCTAGGGGCTTTACGTTGCACCGACACAGATAGGTCTTATGCCGACGATGGGATAGGAAAGGCCTAGGAGTTGGAAGGAAGCGGCCGTGGCCTTAATTAAGGTACAGCCCCATCATTTGCCTGGTGTGAAAATGGGAAACCACGGAAAACCATCTTCAGGGCTGCCGATAGTGGGATTCCAACCTACTATCTCCCGGATGCAAGCTCACAGCCGCGTGCCTCTCGTACTTTTAATCTTGAACGGAAATCATTCATCTAAAATGTCTCTATTTACGACTTACGTTACACTGCTACACAACTGGGAGGCTTAATTGCAATATTTTAAACTTTTGTCTTATCCTGCTGAGTTTGAGGCTGACGGAGCACTGACTTCTGATTTTGAAACTACATGATCAGCTCTTAAATCATCGACTTTCCATAAATCTTGAAATCGATTCCATCGACATTTTCGTAGGATAGGAGTGGTTGGACATTTAGTTCAAGTACACGGTTAAGTAAAATATTTCGAAGAAGCTGTCGTACCGGAGTTAAAATTGCGGCTCCAAAATTGAAAGAAAAGAGTATTGCAACGATTAAATGCATGGAGATTCGAAGCTATGTTTACGTTATCAGTGCATTAAGTGATGACAAAATAGAGTAGGGCCATTACACTTGGTCGGTTCTCTCGTACCTACTATGTGATCACCATGGACCTAAAAAGTGACCTTACCGGGCGAGTTGGCCGTGCGGTTAGGGGCGCGCGGCTATCAGCTAGCATCCGCGAAATAGTGGGTTCGAATCCCACTGTCGGCAGCCCTGAATATGATTTTCCGTGGATTTCCATTTTGACACCAGGCAAATGCTGGGGCTGTACCTTAATTAAGGCCACGGCCGATTCCTTCCAACTCCTAGACATTTTTAATACCATCGGCGCCATAAGACCTATCTGCGTCGTTGCGACGTAAAGCCGCGAGCAAAAAAATGTGACCTCAACTAGCAGGTAGCTACAATATGCTTTAGGAACTAAGGACACTGAACGCAATTACATTTTGTTTTCTTTAATAATAATACTACTATTTGTTTTACGTCCCACTAACTACACTTTTACGGTTTTCGGAGATGCCGAGGTGCCGGAATTTAGTCCCGCAGGAGTTCTTTTACGTGCCAGTAAATCTACCGACACGAGGCTGACGTATTTGAGCACCTTCAAATACCACCGGACTAAGCCAGGATCGAACCTGCCAAGTTGGGGTCAGAAGGCCAGCGCCTTAACCGTTTGAGCCACTCAGCCCGGCTGTTTTCTTTAGGCTCGGTGATATTAGAGCATTCGAATCTTACGCTTTCCACCCCTTCTTTCATGATTCTCTTTTCCTTCGTTATTCGAGTGGTCGTTTACGTGTTTCTTTTCATTTCAATAGTGATCAACATTGTCGTCCAGATCAGCGGACCCCTTTCACAAAGATCTGAGTTGCGCAACTTGTAAATATACATACAGTACACATGAATGCAATTTCATTCAAATAACAGCCTTAAAGTCATTTAAAGTTATTGTAGTGACGACTCAAGTTACACTGTTACATAACTGGTAGGCGTAGTTGTAATTTTAACCAGTCGAGATTGATGTTAATGCAACACAAACTTCTGAAATTCTAACCCCATGGTTTCATGTCAAACGTCCACTTTAGCGTACAATGGTTCACCTTTATCGGATTGACGCTCCTCAATAGAAGTTGAATGACCAGTTGATTCTGACGTTGAGGCAACAACAACTTGCTTTTCCGTTTTTGAACCACTTATCCATTTTAAATGTGATCGGAAACGATTCTGATTTACAACTAACCACTGATTTATTGCCACCAGGTCAACCAAGAATAGGCTATTGCTGAAAGACGGCTAAAGACTTGATAGATTGTAGACTACCCCTACGTCATTGCACATGAACTGTATTGTGCATACCATGTTCTTGTGTATTATTTGAAAACAGAATATGCGAATGTTGATTTATGTTGTTGTATTATTAAATAATAATAATAATAATAATAATAATAATAATAATAATAATAATAATAATAATAATAATAAAGCTCTTAACGCCCTTTCAGTTGTGGAATTACCAGCGTTTCACCCCAGTGTAGCAGTGAGCACATCAGTTGGATTGGTACACCTAATATTTTGTCCGGTGAGCCAATTAGAATTTGTGGATTGGGTTAAATTCTTGTAGAACGCAAAGGAATATGTTCTTAAAGTGACGCACATTATTAAGTTATGTCCACCCTGTTTATGAAGTCATTTCTGCATCTGATTCTTTATTTGAATCTTCTACCACGGTTTCCTTCTCGTAGCCATATGGCTATAGTACACTTGCAAAATAAGTGCATTTTCATTTTATTTTGCTTCACTGGTGATATATTCTTGCAGAGAAAATGGAGCTTAATAAACACAAATATTCTGAACTGCTCCTTAAGTTAGTAGATTAATGCTTGACAATTGTTTGATGATTTATTAAGTGATCACTAATTTATAAGACCTTAGAAACTCTGTTAATAGCTCCAACAGAAGAAGACATCTTTGATCCCTTTAAATGAAAATGAAAACCTACAACCTGTTTTCCAGTCATTGACCGGGTCAGGGATGGAATGAATGAAGCAGATATAGGCTATTAGTACGATGGGGTCGCCACGCCCAAAGTGATTTATTAATGACTTATAGATGGCATGAAATGAGAATGGAGAGTGTTGCTGAAATGAAAGGTGACAGACAAAACTGGAGTATCCGAAGAAAAACCTGTCCCGCCTCCGCTTTGTCCAGCACGAATTTCACATGGAGAAACCGAGATTTGAACCATAGTATCCAGTGGTGAGAGGCCGATGGGCTGCCGTCTGAGCCACGGAGGCTCTTATCTTTGATCCCTAATTCACCCAAATTATCCTGGTCATATTCCCTACTTTTTGTCTCTTAAATATGCACCAGTATATAGTTACTGTATTTATGATTCCCTGGGGAATAGTTAAAGCTACCGTGTAATGTATATAGTAATAATAAGAAAAAAACTTTTTTCGAGACAAAGTGAACACGTACTCGCCTAGATTCTTATCAGTAACTCCGCCTGTGTACCGTGCCGTGTCTAGATTACTTGCACTGCCTTTGAATTAGCCCGCCACATGTGTTGCATAAAAGGAGTAGGTTCATCTTTGGAGTAAGATGCTGCGGGGATGGAGGAGATACGTTAGCTCCTACAGTCTATTCTCTCTTTCATAACAGGCGCCTCTCCCGACGCTCTCAAAAGCGAGGTAGAATTAGAAATTCCGAAAAATGTATAATGAATAAAAGCGTGCTTACATTCAGTAAAAAGGGGGCCAATGACCTTAGATGTTAGGCTCCTTTAAGCATCATCGTCATCATCATAGGTAGGTAAGGGTTGTTCTGCCCGAAGGCAGGTCCGAACCTCCGCAGAGGTGTTCCTGAGCCGGAGTTTACGTGCGGTAGAGTGGCCAGTTCCTTTCCGCTCCTCCATTCCCTTACCCCCCACCAACAGCGCGTGGCAACCCATCCAACTCCTGACCACGCCCAATGTTGCTTAACTTCGGAGATCTCACGGGATCCGGTGTTTCAACACGGCTACGGCCGTTGGCTCATCACCATAAATTCAGTAAAATATAATTATCTTATAATATTTAAAATCAGACTGTAGATTGCGGATAGCCTACAGTAAGTTCATAGAATTGACTTTATACACTGACTGACAGAGCAAATGCAACACCAAGAAGGAGTGGTTCGAAAGGGATGAAAGTTGGGGAAAAAACAGAGACGGCACGGACGAATAATTGATGTTTATTTCAAACCGATATGCAGGTTACACAATGCGCACGGCATCGACTCAGTAGGATGTAGGACCACAGCGAGCGGCGATGCACGCAGAAACACGTCGAGGTACAGAGTCAATAAGAGTGCGGATGGTGTCCTGAGGGATGGTTCTCCATTCTCTGTCAACCATTTGCCACAGTTGGTCGTCCGTACGAGGCTGGGGCAGAGTTTGCAAACGGCGTCCAATGAGATCCCACACGTGTTCGATTGGTGAGAGATCCGGAGAGTACGCTGGCCACGGAAGCATCTGTACACCTCGTAGAGCCTGTTGGGAGATGCGAGCAGTGTGTGGGCGGGCATTATCCTGCTGAAACAGAGCATTGGGCAGCCCCTGAAGGTACGGGAGTGCCACCGGCCGCAGCACATGCTGCACGTAGCGGTGGGCATTTAACGTGCCTTGAATACGCACTAGAGGTGACGTGGAATCATACGCAATAGCGCCCCAAACCATGATGCCGCGTTGTCTAGCGGTAGGGCGCTCCACAGTTACTGCCGGATTTGACCTTTCTCCACGCCGACGCCACACTCGTCTGTGGTGACTATCACTGACAGAACAGAAGCGTGACTCATCGGAGAACACGACGTTCCGCCATTCCCTCATCCAAGTCGCTCTAGCCCGGCACCATGCCAGGCGTGCACGTCTATGCTGTGGAGTCAATGGTAGTCTTCTGAGCGGACGCCGGGAGTGCAGGCCTCCTTCAACCAATCGACGGGAAGTTGTTCTGGTCGATATTGGAACAGCCAGGGTGTCTTGCACATGCTGAAGAATGGCGGTTGACGTGGCGTGCGGGGCTGCCACCGTTTGGCGGCGGATGCGCCGATCCTCGCGTGCTGACGTCACTCGGGCTGCGCCTGGACCCCTCGCACGTGCCACATGTCCCTGCGCCAACCATCTTCGCTACAGGCGCTGCACCGTGGACACATCCCTATGGGTATCGGCTGCGATTTGACGAAGCGACCAACCTGCCCTTCTCAGCCCGATCACCATACCCCTCGTAAAGTCGTCTGTCTGCTGGAAATGCCTCCGTTGACGGCGGCCTGGCATTCTTAGCTATACACGTGTCCTATGGCACACGACAACACGTTCTGCAATGACTGTCGGCTGAGAAATCACGGTACGAAGTGGGCCACTCGCCAACGCCGTGTCCCATTTATCGTTCGCTACGTGCGCAGCACAGCGGCGCATTTCACATCGTGAGCATACCTCAGTGACGTCAGTCTACCCTGCAATTGGCATAAAGTTCTGACCACACCTTCTTGGTATTGCATTTGCTCTGTCAGTCAGTGTATTTACTCATAAAGTATGTTAATAGTCCCACTTATTGGCTGAAATATCAGCGTTGAGGGCTTCGGTTCAAAGGGTTCCGGGTTCGATACCAAGGCGGGTGGAGGTTTTAATCGCGTCTGACTAATTATTCTGGCTCGGGGACTGGGTGTCAGTGTTTGTCGCAATACATTCCTCTTCATATTCAGACAACCATCACAGAAACACGCAATAGTGATTACATCCCTCCATGTAGAGATGGCATTGGTAAGGGCTTCCAGTCGTAAAACTGGACTAAATCCACGTGTGTGTCATCGTTCGCACTCGCGACCCTACAGATGTGGAAAAAGCGGTAGAAGAAGAAAATATTTGAACAGATTTTAAAAATGGCGAGTGATAAAACAGTTAAAGCACGGCGAGAAGGCAAATCATTCTCGAATGTAAATTATATGCCTTATGTGGTGCATATTAAGGCACGCCTAACGAAGACTTCATAACTTTTCCTTCAGCATGTACTATGTCCTTGTATATGACACTGGTTTATGAAAAGTAGATGTTGAGAGAATTTTATGAATGTGTAAAAACTCATTTCACAGGTTATGAACTTAGAAGAAGCAAATAAAATATTTCATGTGCGTTATAATGATCACATTGCCTGAGAGGCGAGTTTAAGTTTTACGTCCATGAAGTAATGTACTCACTCACACACACACACAAATGTTGGAAATCCGATACTCCAAGTTTTGCAATCAAATACAATGCGTGCTGTGTGAGGACACTATCTGGACTGAACAGCTCCCTGCAGCTAATATTCTCTGGAGACGAATACTATATTACTTCACAAAAAACCTAAAGCAAAATTAGTTCAAAACAGCTACTGGAAGGTTTATTTTTGCTAGTTGCTTTACGTCGCACCGACACAGATAGGTCTTATGGCGACGATGGGACAAGGAAGGGCTAGGAGTGGGAAGGAAGCGGCCGTGGCATTAATTAAGGTACAGCCCCAGCATTTGCCTGGTGTGAAAATGGGAAACCACGGAAAACCATTTTCAGGGCTGCCGACAGTGGGGTTCGAACCTACTATCTCCCGAATACTGGATACTGGCCGCACTTAAGCGACTGCAGCTATCGAGCTCGGTGGTGCTATTGGAAGTGTAATTGTTTGTGCATCGGATGCGATCGTAACACGACATTCCACGTACGAAAATACAAGTATAATGCACCTGGTATACAATCATTTGGCATACTTCTTTTTTGTACACACTGTTATTGGCGTATGGTAATTATGACAAAGGTCATTGTATTAATTTTGTCACAATGTTTTTTTTGTCTACATTTGATTTAGCAATATGTGTTATAAGCTTATTTCTCCAATTCAAATACATAAATGTGTACATTGAGGTGGTTATGTAGACCAAAGATATCTACGAAATGTCACTGTAATATTTGTCCCAAATGGAACATACCAATTGCTTTTACACAAATAAAGTGAAAAATCTGCGATACCGTAAATTAAGAAACACCGTCATTACTAGAGAAATATCCAGAAAAATATATATACGTACTTACGGGCTGTAGACAGGACTCCCTTATGTTGTATTCCGCTGCTCGTGCCGTCTTTTGTTTATTTCTTGAGGTCCAGGGCAAACACCGACGAATGGGAGTCCTATGTCTGTGAATTCTCATTATCATTGTCAATATGACTAGCGCGGGCAGTTCAAACAGCAAAATAGCATGATCCCTGGGCCAATAAATATATTACTTTTTTGTTGAAAGGAAAATAGCATGATTCCTGGACCAAAACATGTATCATTTAATGAATGAGTTAGGACACAAAACGAATGAGCAACATGAAAGAAACGACACGTAATTAATTCAAAAAAGTTCACTGAGCAAAGACATCACTCGCGAAAGTGTTAGACAAAGAAAACACGTACTGAAGCGCTGCGACGTAGCAGAAAAATTAGTTGTAAGGTAGTAAAGTATATATACATATTAATCTCTACAACTAAAATATGTTGTACTATTTCTTAATTTACCGCAGATTTTACACTTTATTTGAGTAAAAGCAGTTATTATCTTCCATTTGTGACAAATATTACAGCGACATTTCTTACATATCTTTGGTCGACATGACCCATTGAAGTTAACGCCAGAACTTATTAGGTAATTTAATACTCAACCTTCACTTTTGTAAATTTTATCTCTTCGTGCTAGCCTCTGTTGCCTGGACCAATTTCTGATAACATGCCTGCTTTTTGCTTCGTATACTTGTTACAGCATCAGCTTCTTTGAACATATATTGTACCTCCTCTTGACTTTTCCTTTCTGAAGTTTCATAAGGAAAGTGTGTAAAGTTGGGAGACTTTTCTACCGCTGCCTGGAATCAGTTATGTTGGGCTTTGGTTAGTTTATTAGTTCTCGGCTTATTATCTTTTTTGTACGGCAATCATAAAAACCTTAACAATAGAAATACAGTAAACGAATCTGATTTTCATACAATGTGTTCAAGTGAGTGTTATATGAAACTGTAGTATATAAAAAGTCCTGTCTACCGAATTGTGTAAAGAAAAAGTGAAAAATTCCATTATACCTAGACATAATAGGTACTGATCTCTAAATATAAAAGAAAGTCTGTAAAATTGTAGGATGTAAATTAGCAGTAGGCAAGATGCAGTAAATGAAATGCCTAACAACCGATCCGGTAACCTTCCTCTCCCTTCAGAGACATTCTGTACAATTTTGATTTCAATTATTCAATTATTAATAATTGTTGTTAGTATTATTATTGGTATCATTAAAAATAAATTACAGTTGGGAGATATTTCGTTGGTCATGTCTGTTTTATTTATTAAATGACAAAATTAAATAAAAACAATATACATACGGCACCAAAAATACAACAAGCAAACAATTATATGAAAAAAAAAGAATTACTTGAATTTTTTAAAATATTATTTTGCTATTTCCAGCTTGGTTCAGCCCTTCCAAGACAGACCCTCCGACGAGGTGGGTAGCATGTACCTTCTGTGGAAAACTGCCTGTTATTGTGCTGCAGGATAGTGTTATTTGTGATGGGTGTGTTGCAAGTATGTTGGCGACAGTATAAACACTCAGTATTCCAGCCAACAGAGGTTAAAATCATCGAACTAGTCGGGAATCTCTTCCAGGTCTCTTTGAATAGAAGAGCACTACGCTGACCGTTCAGCCAAGGAGCCAGACATTACTTGAAATTACATCTAAACAAGAAATTTAATGATAATGAAAGAAGTATAATAAAACAAGAGTGCATGAAACAAAAAATTACATGATGAAAATTACTTACGATGGTGTAACTAACAAGTGCTAGCAATCGCAATGAAATTAATTTGAAAATTAAATTGAAATATCTTTTTAAAGGTATCGTAATATATAATTACAATGCAGTTACTAGGGAATGTGTTCTTATTTAAGAACCATTACTTTTCTTACACTATTCTCCTCTCCTAAGTGCAGATCGACCGACTCTAAATTATGATCTCACAAATTTGAGCATAGAAGCTGAGTGACTATCCAACAGAAGCGGCTCGCCCTAAAGAGCAGAGGGGCACTTGCGCCTCCAGCTAAATAACTGTTACTGTATGGTTTTACAAGTAATGTCAATATGAATGATGATACACTCAGTTTTGGTACTAGGCGCCGCCTACAGCTGGTACGTGAATGTTTTCTTCAGACACGTACTTTGCTTCCTCCGGCGGGCTCTTCGCTGGCCGTGTGTCCTTCGCTGTTGACTCTTTATTAGGTAATTTTCGTTTGCGCATGCGTAGAATTAACAATTTTTTAATATGCACAGAATGGGAGATTGGGTCATTGCCGAAGCCAGCCCGCTACGATTTCCAAAATACGCGAAGACTTATCGCGACGAGCAGAACATCCGTTTCAAATTCGTGTTCCATGTCTGTTGTATGATAAACGTGCTGTACTGGCTTAGTAAATTAGGCAGTATCCTATTCCGTAATATTTTGTTTTCAACGAATGCAGATCTGTATTCAAAATTTTATTAATGACTCTGAAACTAAGACTAACCCTATAACAACCTATGACCTTATGTGCACTCGGTTTATTTTTATATATAGAATAAATAGGCAGCAGGAGTAGTCAAATAACAACACACTTTTATAATAAAACAATAGCAATATATTTCATTGTTACGTAGATTTAATAAGAGAAATAAGAAATAAATATATTTTCGTACAAGTCACCTTAAACAGTATTCTTGTAAGTGAGTTCAGTTCGCCTGTCCTTCATTTTAGCAAATATATCTATTACCCCCGTCTTGAAGTCAGGCGTCTTGCTGATATGTCACAGCAGTTCCTAAGTTAGACAGTCTCTGGTTGGTCATTGAATTCCTTAAATAGGTTTTAATTCACTATTATAATAATAATGATGGCGTGTGGCCGCTGGGTAATCCTGGTGTAGGTCTTTCAATTTAACGCGTTATAGGCGACCTCCGCGTCTGTCAGGATGGGGCTCTACCTATGATGTATTCTAATGATGAAGATGGCACACACACATCCAGTCCCGAGCCATTAAAATTAACCAATCAAGGTTGAAATCCCCGACCCGGCCGGGAATCGAGCCCGGCACCCTCGGGACCAGGGCCTCTCAAACGCCCAAAATCTCACGCGTGCAAATCGAGGCACAAGGGCTCCGTGCACTGTACATCGGTTCCAGTCGGCTCGGCTCGGACCAATGATTCGTCTCAGGGCTACTCGGCTAAGTTCGGCTCAACTCGGCTCAACATGGCTCGGATATGGAGCGCTAGAGAGCAAGTGAGGAAGAGGGAGACAGGGCGAGCTAGCAAGACAGGCGTGGGGAAAGAGAGAGACAGCGCTATTGCTCCAAATCGAGGAGTGGGGGTCTGCACTCTGGTCAACCAAGCGAAGTCGTCTTTTGCACCGTGCACAGTGCATGCACCGGGCGCATGCACCCTGAGAGGCACTGCTCTGGACCGAAGACCAGCGCACTAACCATTTTGCCATGGAGCAGAACAGCGCGTTCACTTGAAACTGACGTTAATGGAATATACAGCATCAAGTTAAGCAATTTTTTTAATGTAAAACAGTTGTTGTTGGTGGGGTTACAATACCGTAAGTAATATTGGCGGGCAAGAAAATGCATGCACTTGAAGGGTTTTGACGCTGCCATTCATTTATTAGGTGTAAAAGTGCTATAGAGCGTATTTAAATATTATTAATTTATTTTTTAGACGTGTCTTACAATAAAGTAAATTCAAATTAATTACATTAAAGGCATGTCTTAGAGGGTAGCCAATAAGAGCACCTTTATAACCGAGATCCAAATACTAGCCAATGAGAGCAAGAAGAAAATCAAAGGGAACATACACAGAATTGACAGCGTGTACTTTCGTCTACGTGCTTCGTGTAACTGACGCGAGCCCTGGCATTGCCGAAGTGAGATGAATATAAGTAAAGTGGGGAATACAATCATGTCATGAATGTGGAAATAATTAATGTTCTAAAAAATAATTGAATTAACTAGATAATATTTATTTCACAAACATTTAAGGGTACACGCTGTCTCCCCTGAAGCTTCGCCCCTGAATAGTAAGACTGAACCCTTTAAAATAAAGAAAGAGATTCCTTTTTCAATATCATGTTAATGCGGACAATTACCTCATTTTGCACTCCCCGTTGTAATATTCTTTATTTTGCTACCGTTTTTTCCCACACCGATGGGGTCGCGGGTGCGAACTGCGTCGCACATGTGGATTTGGCCCTATTTTACGGCCGGATGCCCTTCCTGACACCAACCCTATATGAAGGGACCTAATCACTATTGCATGTTTCTGTGGTGGTTGGTAGTGTGGTATGTTGCCTGAATATGATGAGGAGAGTGTTGGGACGGACACATACACCAGGTCCCCGAGCCAGAAGAATTAATCAGAAACGATTAAAATCTCCAACCCCGCCGAGAATCGAACCCGGGACCCTCAGAACTGAAGGCCAGTACGCTGACCATTTACCCAATCCCCGTCGTAATATTCGTTCCCTAAAATATGTTTGCACCCTTACAGATCGGGTGCTTCTTGCGTGCAAACTTATATCTTCCTAGCCATTCTAGTCTTTATTATTATTATTATTATTATTATTATTATTATTATTATTATTATTATTATTATTATTATTATTATACGGAAACAGCTGTCAATGCTAATAGTGTTAATGCTAGTATAATACAGTAATATCTATGTAAGTTTGTCAAAAGGTTTGGAATAATAATTGTATTATTACCAGTAGAAATATACTGGTATAGAATTATGATATTTTAAATTTTATATATACATACATTACGAATTCACTTGCATTTTGGTCTCGTGAATGAATGAAGTACTTGAGATAGAATACTGTAGGTAGAATCCGAAATAAATTCTACAATGAAACGTTCTGCAAACAAAAAGTCAATTTACCCAGTACATCAGTGACTTATAGCAAGTTTATAACTGAGTATTGGAGTATTGATTTCCTTTTGTTTCTTCCCTTTTAAAGAGTTCAACTTCTACAGCTGTGTCGTCTCGGTGTTTTCAGTAGACTCTGCCTGTCTTAAATCTTGGTTACGGAAACCTCAACCCGCCCGATGAAGAACTGTTCAAGGACAAAATTACTTGTCACACACTTGTCACTTTATACATTTTTAAGTTCTGAAAGTAAAGCTTACAATGTATTCATGAATAATACCCACACATCTAGCGACTTGGCTGCACAGTGCGGATCGTGTAAGTATGTATTCGGGAGACGATGGGTTCGAATTCCACCATCGCCAGACTTCATGAAATTTATCATGGTTTGTTCTAGACGTTAACATTCTTACAAAATACGACTGCTCGTATCTACAAGCTCGCTGAGTTAAGTTTATGACATGTTAATTCGATTTCAGTTACAATTTACTACCCTGGGGGGAACACATCCTAAGTAGGTACTTGAAATGATTAACCTCTTCTAGTTTTGTATTCACTATCTCTCATTCAGTCGTCTTATATTTCTTCCTAATTTAAATTACCGGAGATACTCATTTCCAGATAGCACTCGTTGTACCTCTTTTCAAGCCCAATTATACTAGATTGCCTTTCTTTAACATCGTCTTCAATGAAGACCTGCAGAAGATTTATTATATTTATTTCCCTTAAAGAATCAAGTGCAAATTCGTGATTGCTCTATCAACCAGCGTTTCATCTTAGGTCTGACACTAGACTCATCAGAGTGGGATGTGTCAGACCCTACCCACTGACGCTGGGGTGCATGCAGGTGAACTTATCAGAAGCCCATTATAAGAGGCACAGTCTGATAACTGCATATGGGAGATAAATCTTCACAATGGAATTATTCTCTGCCTAGCAATTACGAATGGAAATTCTAAGTTCCCATGGAGGGAATTAGATTGTTGGCATCTGATCTGTTTTTTTTACATGCTCTATTGGTGGAAAAAATATCTAATTCCTCCGTGGGAACTTAGAATTTCCACTCATGATTGAGTTACAACATCAATTTCTAAGCGTAGATTGTAGTTAATATTTTTTTTCATGCATGAAATTGTTGTTTTGTTCGCTAAAGGTTTAAGTAAAGAAATAGTGGTCCCTGATGATACGATGAGGTGAAACTGCTTTGTGTGGTGAGAAAAATGAGTCAATTGCAGGTATTATCTGTCGCCAGATCTCATTTTTCAGTCAACATTGACTGAGTATTGCGGTGTACTCGAATCGTCTGTTACCGGGCTCTTATATGCCCGTGGTCACAATTATTTTACCATACTGTCAGTTCATGGACTGATACAATACCAGACATAAGCATGTGACGGCATATCGCTCGGCATTTTTAATAATTGTGAGGATATTGAGTGGTTGAATGAAGTGTGGGTGGATTGAAGTTTTTAGTAGCTAGCAAACTGAGAGCATTTCGTGTAGGAAGAATGAGTACAGTTGGACGTGGGGTTAATCGAATAGGCCGACTACTTATATTTGAATGTTGCCGATCCTATACTTTATGCTTTTTAGATCCATCTGAATTGTGTATCTTCTTATGTATCAAATTTTTCATACAAAACACCCACTAGTTTTATTTTTGTCAGATATTTTAATTTTAGCAAATACGTGTTTATTCCGATGATGTGATGTCAAGTGGCCTTCAGAGATTCCTGGTAGCAGGTCGACAGTATTAGATTTGGTAGGCCTAGGGATTATTTTACTCTTACGTCCTCTATGGCCTTTCCCTTTCTTATGCCGATACCTTCATTTTTCGAAGGGTTGGACCTCCTCATTCTTTCCCTTCTTATTAGTGTTAAAAGGGGATGTTATCTCAGTTGTACTTTCTCTTAAAACAAACACCAACAGCCCCAACCTACTATAATAATAATTTCGTGTGGCTATTTCTAGCCGAGTGCAGCCTTTGTAAGACACACCCTCCGATGAG
The DNA here is from genome assembly GCF_040414725.1 of Anabrus simplex. Lineage (NCBI taxonomy): Eukaryota > Metazoa > Arthropoda > Insecta > Orthoptera > Tettigoniidae > Anabrus > Anabrus simplex. Next base: position 304,687,410 of record NC_090267.1, read on the forward strand.
GGTGGGCGGCATCTGCCATGTGTAGGTAACTGCGTGTTATTGTGATGGAGGATAGTGTTGTGTGTGGTGTCTGAGTTGCAGGGATGTTGGGGACAGCACAAACACCCAGCCCCCGAGCCATTGGAATTAACCAATGAAGGTTAAAATCCCCGACCCGGCCGGGAATCGAACCCGGGACCCTCTGAACCGAAGACCAGTACGCTGACCATTCAGCCAACGAGTCGGATCCCAACCTGGTGAGAAAATAGGAAACCGTCGAAAACTATCTTCAGGGTTAACGACAGTGCGTTTCAAACCCACTATCCCCTTAATGCAACCTAACAGCTGCACGCCTAAAAACACGTAGCCAAAATTTTATAATCAATCGCATTACAAAAACATTTCTTTACTCCATGCACAATATTCATTTATATTGTGAGCCAAAATTCAATACAATCGCTGTAATTGCAAAAACATTGAATCATTTCTGAAATGCACATTCAGTAGTGTGATAATCTCTATATAAGCCTACCCCAGTGCTGTCCTAACCCTCTTTCTTTTCCGTGCCACCGGTGTGTCAGAATGTGAAAGCTCCATACCTAAAAAGGAAGTGAAATTGCTTGTAAATATTATATTCGGAAGATAATAAATATATCAATAACTACTCCAGTAACCTCTATAGGCTTTCCTAGGAGCAATGTAGAAAGCAGATATCAGAAGGGTGGTACTCCTTAACCAACAATCTACCATCTGCGGGCAGCAACACTCTAGGCTTCATTCACCGTAACCGTGCTAAGCGATTCCCGCGTAAAAATATAGGTCAGACAACAATCGGGACTCAGGGTGACCCGAAGCGATATGAATGGAAGATGAAAAAAACTTCCTTCGGGTCACCGGTGGGCCGATCAAAACTAGCAGTATGCCTCGATCCTTTACTTCAATTGGAACACTAGGTTGCCATTAGTTAACGGAAATTCGTAACTAGGACGTAGTTACTTATTTCGCAATTCTGGGAAGTTCGCACCGACGGAGAAGAGTAACATGTTTCGGGGCACATGGTGACCCGAACCGCACGGAACGTGTTAAATGACTGCAAATAGCTATCTTGATTACCAGAGGTTATTGAAAACAAAGTTACGCCTTAACCTAAATGTACGCATACTGTATAATCACTTATCAATGTATCTCCGTAATAGCAGAATACGTGAAGTTCAAATTTCGCACTATGGTTGTCCTTATGGGTTAGGGGCCCAATAAGAAATAATTCCACACGTAAGGGGATGAGGCGTGGGTAAAACCGTGAAAACCAAATTAATCAGTAACCGAAATATATTCGCCGTACAATGTTTAAATTTCACATAATGGTTGCTCTTTTCTATTTTAGATGATTAAACGAGGATTGGAGGGATTTCATCCGTAAAGTGATAAACTGGAGAGTTACGACCCTAAAACAAAAGTTTCCCTTCCTCCAAAAGCAGGTGACACCCTCGGTTTAAATTTCACGTAATTTTTTCTGTGTCTTTGACATTGGATGTAAAATGGTCTTAAAAATTCCACTCCTGGGGACTTTAAGTGGGGATTATACCAGAGTACAAAATTATTCATTTCTCCGAAATCGTTTAGAGTGCACAATTACAGCTCCATACGATGGTCTATTCTATGTCCTTGATGTTAAATTAAACAAGGTTGTAAATAAAACATTTCAGTCCTTAAGTGGTAAAATGGGGACATATATCCGGAAAGACATACAGCATTTCCTCCAAACCCGTACATTTTTCCCATTGCATGCTCGTTTATATGAGAGGTGTTAAACAAGAAATATTTTAGAACATGGGATCACCCCTAAGAGATTTAAATGGGGATTAGCTCTTAAAACTTAAACAGTCATTCTCCTAAGACCGTTTGACGTACGTACGATTTGTATTAAATAATAAGTAAGAAAATTTTGAACTATTCCATGTCTGCAAGATTCAAACGAGGTTTAGATCCGAAATAAATGTTCGTCGAAACCCATTTGACGTACAAACTGGGCTTCCAGTCAACAAGTTCGTTCGTCAGTGGGATTTGCTACATTTTACATTTCGAAAAAGAACCTTCAGTTTAAAAGCGTTGCGAACACGGGTATCTTGTTAGTGATAGTCCTCAGTATGCCTGCCGTAAGATGCGCTGATTCAATGCGACGGCGGGTTGATGTCTGTACCACTGCTAACGGAGCCCATTTTGAACATTTATCCATGCAAGAAAGAGTGTCATATGATGTTCTGGTACGTTCTGTTCCTGTGTATTTCCCATGATTGACGTACTATGTAGAGTTATATAAAATACTAGCAAATGTACCCGTGCTTCGCTACGGTACTCTACATTGTATACGGATATCGAAGTAATTTAGTGCACATGAAGTGAATAAGATTTTTAAATTGGGTTTGTCTTGGCTTTATCCGAGAATCAGTATTGTGAAATCCACAGACGTTGTTTCCAATGAAAGTGTGATTTGCGGAATTGCGATGATAACGGCAAGTCCACTTGTTTACTGCAATTCACGACGAAGAAGGTAATTTTCATTTAACGGCAGACCCCATTGCCTAGTGCGCGGCCAAAATCGATTTGGGGAGGTTTCATTACAATGGCAGACCCCAATTCCTACTTTCAGATAGATTACAGTTGAGGAACTTTTATTATATTTGCAAGGACCTTCCTTACTGCCAGTCAAAAGTGAGTTGCGTTCTTGTGTTTATAATGGCAGACGCCAGATGCCAGTCAGCTTCCTGCCAGTCACACCGAGTTGGTGAGATTCCATTATAATAGCAGGCCACTATGCCTACCGTCAGTCACATTTTAGATGGGTCAATTTGTTTATAATGGAAGACACCCTTGCCTACTGACAAACAGGATCGGGTAAAATAGTTTTAAAAAATTGCACGCTCCCTAGAGTTCTGCTAGTCGAATCGAGAAGGGAATTATGCATTAAAATAGTGCACAAGAGATGGAGGACGACCCCATTCTTACTGCCTGTCAAAGTCGACGTGGGGAGGACTGAAAACAATAGCAGAAGCCCTCCTCCTGACAGTCACTATCGATTTGCAATGTACTTAATACCAATGGCAGACAAACCCTTTATGGATTGCTACAAATCGACGTCACTGAAAGAATATAGTCGTCATACGGAAGTATATGGATGTTAACCATCATTTACAGAATAACTGCTGCTAAACGGTACATCAAATCGAAAAACGGATTGTAGATAAGACCCACTTTCTGGCCATATCTTGGGGTCATCAGCTACTCCCGTACAAGTTTCAAATTTCTGAGATTTCTCGTAGTGCCTCATTAATTCACGTCTTTTTTCATTTTTAAATATTTATATATACATCGCTCCAGGCCGACTTGCTTTTATATATATAGGTGAAGGATAAGCATGAGCACGTTGAAAAGTGCACACTTCCCCTTCGAGATTCATATCCCCTAAACGGTGCAAGATATTAAGAAACGGGTTGCGCCATCAGACGCCACATTTATCGCTTTAAATGTTTGTTTTTGCACCATTTCCTCGTATCTCCCATATTAAGGGGGTAAATTGAGTTCAAATTTTGAATAGGGTGAAATTTGGGTACATTTTTAACATTTTACATTACTTTTTGCCTACTTATGTATAAGCTAGAATCATGAAATTTGGTCCACATATGGCCCCTGATCGTGCCAATGTGCGCACCCAACGTGATGATCCTATCATTCTTATAAGTGTGTCAAACAATGAAATATACTTGTAAAAATCACCAAATTTACGAACAGTCCAGAAATACGGCCAAATTTAACGTATAAGGGAGAGAGATACGACAAAATGTCACAGGACGAAAGTTGTAGATCACTCCGAATTGAAGATCCGTAATGTGATACGACTTACCGTTTAGCCAAAAAATAGCTCAAAAGGAATCTCTGCACAGTCATTAAAATTGCCTCCATATTTCGATATCTTTGGGGGTAAAAAGTGAAAAATTTGAACATTTTGGAATTTTCCCATCGGTTAGGGACCAAAAGCTATAATTTCACCAAATTTCAATTGTCTACCTCGTCTGGCAGGTTGTGCCGCCATCTTGATTTGGGGGGACGGGGGATAAAAATTAGGAAATTCCCGAAAATTTTTAAGCCCACGAAACCTATAGGTTGTCGTTTTGGATATATTATACGACTGCGTTCTTATGCTCAGCCCAAAATTTGAGCCCCCCCCCAGCGTGCCCCCTTCAGGGAATTTTGAGAATTTCCGATTTTTCTAGGGATCCTGGGGTCATCAGCTTCTCCCGTACCAAGTTTCAAATTTCTGAGATTTCTGGAAGTGCCTCATTAATTCACGTCTTTTTCATTTTTAAATATTTATATATACATCGCTCCAGCCCGACTTGCTTTTATATAGATAGAAGTTATAACATGGAAATAAAGCGTTACCGGCCCAATGTCCATATCATGTGTTTTCTTCTTCATATTGTTAAACCACGTATTATACTACGTAACAACTAAAGACATTGAAACGTTAATTTTAATTTTGCTTTCAATCAATCAATCAATCAATCAATCAATCAATCAATCAATCAATCAATCAATCAATCAATCAATCAATCAATCAATCAATCAATCAATCAATCAATCAATCAATCAATCAATCAATCAATCAATCAATCAATCAATCAATCAATCAATCAATCAATCAATCAATCAATCAATCAATCAATCAATCAATCAATCAATCAATCAATCAATCAATCAATCAATCAATCAATCAATCAATCAATCAATCAATCAATCAATCAATCAATCAATCAATCAATCAATCAATCAATCAATCAATCAATCAATCAATCAATCAATCTATCTATCTATCTATCTATCTATCTATCTATCTATCTATCTATCTATCTATCTATCTATCTATCTATCTATCTATCTATCTATCTATCTATCTATCTATCTATCTATCTATCTATCTATCTATCTATCTATCTATCTATCTATCTATCTATCTATCTATCTATCTATCTATCTATCTATCTATCTATCTATCTATCTATCTATCTATCTATCTATCTATCTATCTATCTAACACCGTTGATTAGGGTTTAAGGGTGAAACCCATGTGGCAAATATCGGTTTTATAACTACACCTGGGGAGGAGAACGTTTTGGCAAAATTTGACGAGAAGAAGGGACAGAGTGACAGAGCACATCATACGACACCCAGTACATGTTCAGTTATTTTTTGAAGTAAGCAATGGAAGGAGTAGACAACGGCACGAGTATGACAAACAGATTAGAACAGATGTAGGATGTTGAAGTTGCGTAGAAATTAGTAACATAGAAATGAAAAGGTTACCACAGAATACGATAGCATGCAGAGTTACACCAAAGTAATCTACGCACTGATGACCGAAACAACACAACTATCTTTAATTTAGCTTGTCATAATAACGTCAGTCTTTCTGAAGGAGAAAAGAAAAAATAGAGAAATAAAAATATACCTAATGTTCTTATTGCATTATTTAAAATCCAATCAATCCAATCCCCATGGCACTACAGCCCTTGAAGGGCTTTGGCCTACCAAGCGACCGCTGCTTAGCCCGAAGGCTTGCAGATTACGAGGTGTTGTGTGGTCAGCACGACGAATCCTCTTGGCCGTTATTCTTGGCTTTCTAGACCAGGGCCGCTATCTCACTGTCAGATAGCTCCTCATTTCTAATCACGTAGGCTGAGTGGACCTCGAACCAGCCCTCAGGTCCGGGTAAAAATCCCTGACCTGCCCGGGAATCGAATCCGGGGCCTCCGGGTAAAAGGCAGGCACGCTACCCCTACACCACGGGACCGGCGCATTATTTAAAGTATAATTATTCAATATCTTATATAATATGATTTGGAATCCACATAAGCATTACATACTTAATGTTATATCCATAGATGTATAGCCGACTATGTATATCATTCAGACTTCTTTCAACAGTCTTTAGCAAATGCACGGAGGGAATTGTGTTTGGTTGGAACAGGTAATTAAGTGATAACGAGAACAGGGCATGTCACAAAATCGGCAGACACAGTCATCACTAGGGGTGGGAAATCCATCCGTCAGACTTATATTCCCATGGAACTCATGGATGCCCAAGCGCGTGTATATGTGGCGTAATTTGTAGTTAGCCCCTCTGCAGACACACTAGTCTCTGCTACTTTGTTGAAGAACTCTGCTAGTATTTGGTGTGCTGTTTGTCGTCTTTATTCTTGTACCTCGATCGATACTACAGTATTCCTGAGTCTAAATATAGACTTAATGTCCTCCTAGAAGTATGATTCATTGGCCATTGCATATGTGAATCGGTTTTCTGTATGTTTTGACACTTGGAGAATTCGATTCATAAATCTGGATTTTATATTTTCCAATCTTCTCAAGTTTAAAGCACTCAATTTTCGCCATATTAACTTGATACCGCTATTTACTACTGGTGCATTTTAAGTTTGAATAGAGTCATTGCGGTGTCTATTGACAGACGCCGGAGCTTTGGTATTTCATACATGGCTTTGGTTGCTGCCGCAATTTTACCTTGTGTGTGCAGTGTGAAGCTTGAGCATGTAATTCGGAGCGTGATTCCCAAGTATTTTAACGATGGTACAGTTACCAATTGTGTGTCACATTGTTCTTTTCCTTATTATTGACGGTTCTGTTGCGTAGCTTACAGGACATTGTATACCTCCAAAGATAAATTACTGTGCCAAATTTGAGAAGGAGGGCTCGAACTGCCTAACGTTTTGAATAACAGTAGAATAGAAGGGGTTCAGCTTCAAACGGCCCTACACTGATGGCGATAGTGAAAATGGTGCGTGTATTTGAATCTTATCCACCCTGCGAAATAATAACATTATATGAGTGAAAGTATATTAATAACATTTCTTGTAGCTGAAAACGAATATTTTATTCTGTACACACGGCTGAAGAAAGCAGAAGTACGAGAATTCACTTCCGTAGGTTAGTCACTCAACAGTCATTCTACTCTTATAACATGTGAGTTCCAAATGAAAAATGTTGATCGAATTAACTTATTGCTTCTATTTTTAAGATACCTTCTTATTATATAAAGAGGAAACTTACTGCAACATGCAACTTACCTCCAATGGGGGGGGGGGGGGTGCTTCGAGAAAGAGTTCGTAACGGATACACGAATTTACATATTTTACAGCTGGTAAAGTACATGTTGACGATGATACTGTCACAATGTTAGACACTGTGCCCGTATATACATTAATTGTGACCTCTCCTAAAACTCTGAGGTACTAAATTTGTGACGGGTGAAAAGACGTAGACTATTACTTTAGCTGAGACTCTAGTCTCCAGGGTGTACATTTCTATGGAGGATTATGTACGGGTGTGAACAAGTATCATGTGAAATTTCACCCTACCTAAATAAGCTGTGAGTATTATTCAAGTAAGTTGCTTTTCATATAAATAATATTTTGAGTGAGGTAAATACGATATACTGAATAACAACACCAGCTATTAATTCTGAAAGGGATATTTCTCACATTTATTCAAATCTCGAGGGAATAAAAGATTCGGGTGAATGTTGACTTCATTCAGGCATATCAAATGAATGTTACAATTGAGATTGCCTGCGGGAAACAGTAGATTGATACACCGTTAACCATGCATTAGATAAATAACGGAATTCCGTACATTATTTTCAGTATACAATTAATTCTAAAGATTTGCGACAAATTAACGTTAATCAGTTCGTCATAGCTAAAATAGATTGAAACACGGTTCACATTAAATATAATGTTCGGAATTCTATTTCTATTTTGTAGCGCGTGTTTTGTTCTCTCTCTCGCGATGGTTCACGTGTTAAGTATCCCTTATTTTCCTGACAAAAGAGATTATTTTCGCTAGTGAAATAAACTTTAAGTAATGCATAATTGAATGAAATAACATTATAAAATATGAAGTTTAATTTCAAGGAGGGTTGCTGAATCAGAATGTAAACAAACGACAGACATGATTGTTATACGAGACCTCAACAATGTACGCACAAAACATGAACAAAATCAGCGTCGTCTCGAAACCTGCAATGCAAATTATTGAAGAAATCTTCTTCACATAAAAAAAAAATAAAAATAGAATGTATAAAGGATCACAGAAACCCCTGAAATAAAGATATGAAAGCCATACTCTTCATCATAAGACAACAAACTACGAAACATATATCACACACATGCATTTCAGAAGATTCCTATCCAAATGTAAATATTACCTGGTTGACTTAGCTTCAAAATGATTTAAATATGTCGGATGACCTGGATACCTCTTCTCAGATACAGTCCTATTCATAGGCCTTGACTAAGATGTCCCCACTGAGATCATAATATCATGGCACGTTTCGAAGACATTCTAACGTCATACCCATACCTTTAGATGGAGAAGTTCTCTGTCGGGTGTATAATAGATGACACTGTACACCTATTATATCGGAGACACAACACTGTTAACTCATAACGATGATTTAGTGGCTTTATTTTGCGAAGATTTCTCAACATTCTTTACAAGTAATAAATACTCTATTATCTCTCTCAAAATATATCATTAAGATTCTAGCATTACTCTATGTCTACGAAGATCATATTTTCTTATTCCATTAACTTTCTATATTAATGTGGATTCCCACTCATCAGAGCACGACATAATCTGACTCAATCATCGTCGAATTACCATTGTCACTTGAAACATTTCGAAGGATCTATGCAAATATTATTGCTGTATCTCTAGTACAACCTATCATTCCCTGTTATACACTGTGTACTTTTTACTCATTAAAGACCATATCCTCATCAAACACTTCCGCACCAGATAACCGCTAACCATTCCATCTCTCACAAGAAGAATGACTCTCCAAATAAGACAATTACTCCTGATCATCGGATTCTATCAAAGATTCATATCCCTTCTTTAACATAAAATTACAACAGATCACGTCACTTCAATGTTATTTTGAAGATTTCAAAGATACAAATAATTATCGATGGTAGAAGTTTTTATGATGCTACCGCAGTGTATTCCGTACTAAATACATCCGTAGGCTGTTGAAGACTCTATATTTCCTTCAAATTATTTAACATCGCCCAATATGGCCTAATTACGGAATATACAACATTAAAAGTGCTGAACTTTGATAAGGAAACTTTACAATTGAAAAAAAAAAGAACTACACAAGGTAAATAAAGGAGTACTCAACGTCAGGTTGTTTCGTCCGTCTCGAGAATTTCCACTCCTCGACCATTTACGCATTCATGATTCCTGTAATTAGAACCACCTGGATAATCACTTTACTGTTTCCCACGTTACTGGTTATCTGTAAATCAGAAACATTCATTACCATCACATCGCACACTTCTATAACGTAGCGTATGTTCACTGACATCAATTAGACGAAACTTGCCTTAACACGCACACTTTCTAACCTACAAATGAACGCTTATTATTAATGATAATATTTCTTAATCACATTAAAATTATTACTAGATACACTGGAAAGCTCTTTTATAATACAGGATAACCAGAATACGTTCGCACTGTTGCGAACGTGAATTCGTCCTCAAACTCGTCTTCCTAGCATAATATGCTTCGATACACCTTCATGAACAATCTCTATTGTTACTCCAATGATGCAGCAAAAGGAAGACGAGCCATGTACGATGTGCTGAGGCACAATAGCAGACTCGAACGGAAAGAATAGAACCGATGGACTAGACTATGAGGGGCAATCAAAAAGTTTCCGTTCGACGGCCGTACAGTCCTGAATCGGGATGCCAATCAGGCAAAATCACTGTGAGCATTGAGGCACTCATCTCACCGACGCACGAGGTTGAAGGTCCCCGTGTGGTAAAACACCGTGTGCTGCTGCGTGAAGAAGTCCGTAACCACCTGCTGCACATTCTCGTCCGATAGGAAACGTCTACCATTCAAGGTCTTTATTAGGGGATCCCACAGGGAGAAATCAGGACTACGGGTTATGCGCTGGTCCGCACTAATCGCCTCATCCACCGTCCGCTTGTTGTTGTCCGTAATGGGTGAGGTGGCCACGCGTCTTGTGTCGAAACGCGACCCGTACGGAACTTGGTGCACAATTCACAACGGTGGGTTTCGACAGACAATCTGCCCCATACACAGTCTTCATTTCCTGAGGGATGTCCACCGATATTTCTCCTTGGGCATCCAAGAACAGAATAACAGCACGTTGATCCTGTTTGGACGCATTTAGTAATAACGTCGCCATAGTTCACGTGACCGAATTTCACGCACGCACCTCAACACGACTGCCACACTAATCCCTTTCCTTAAATGTCCGTGCTTATATATACCCGCATTGGATTCGCACTACGTTGCACGTCCACTGTGGCAACGCCCTGAAGCGGAAACATTTTGATGCCGCCTTATAGAAGGGTCTCATATTCTTCCGTTTCACACTTCATATATACTACTATTAGTGTGCCCTCTTCCATGTCACAAGCAGGCTAATAAATTGGTCTCCTGCACCTTGAAATTTCGTGTCAAAGTATTTAAAGTGCTCCACACCGCATTACTATTTTCAAATAGTCAAAACAAACTGGATCAACGTCAAAAACACATTCCGGATGATTTTAGCTCATTTCAAATTCCGGTCGACCACCTGCACGTCATGGAGTTTTTCCAGCATTCAATTCTACTACTCTTTCCATAATCAATCATTGGACTGGTTTGATGCAACTGTTGATCACATCTTACCATATGCTATCTTTCACAAATATACATGACTATTGAATCCTACATGTACTGTAATCTGCTTGTCATCCTAATACCTTGCACTTGCTCTACAATGTTTTCTCCTATTCTTAAAGCTAACTAAACAAGTGTGGGTGTCTTAAGATACTACCATAAATCTAGCTCTTCTCCTTGTGAAATTGTTTTCTCATCAACTTGATTCAATACGGTAACTCTCCATGTGTAATCTGGCTTTCCCTTCTGACCTTCAATAATTTCTTCTCTTCTTCGTCTTCTTCTTCCTAGCATTTTTCTCGTGACATTGCAGAGTCCGCTATTTTTCACGACACTCATTCTCATGGCATCATCAGATCCGGCACGCCGTGTATCCATACCTCTCTTTAAACGATCAAGCTACCGTTTCTTGGAACGACCGCCTAGTCGTTTCCTCCTGGGTTGTACTGGAAAACGTTCTTAGTAATTGATCAATCGCCCCTTCTCACGATATACTTATACCATCTGAGGTGAGATTCTCGCATCGTGTCTAAAACTGGTGCAACTCCTATCTGTTGTCTGTTAGGGTCATTTCTGACGTAGTTTAGATTTATATATCCTAATGACCAACGAAGCATTTTCACTCTTTAAAGGGCTTGTTCATTTCTTATTGAGACTGGCCAGCATTCTGAGCCACAGACTGCAACAGGTCTGACCATAGATTTACACAACTTCCCCTTGAAATGATCGGGTAGTTTCTAGTCACAGAGAACACCGGTGACTTGCTGCCATTTCAACCACGCTGAGTTTTCTCGTGCTATATCATCAAGAAGCGTTTCGCTATCCGAGCTGATGTAAGAACAGAAGTACTTAAATTGCGTAGTTTTAATGAGATCTTGATCGTTTAATACATGGTGCCATCCTTTTTGGGGCCATTTTCTAGGTCATCAGTTTTCTCAATGTTGAACCACAGAACATTTTCACTCAAATGATCATTGCAGCACTGTTCCTTTCTTCTAAACTCTGACGAGATTTATCTGCAAGATGTACGTCGTCAGTGAATAAGATCATCAGTGTACGAGGTGTTTGCATGTTTGACATCACCGTGTCCATGCTGAGGAAGGAAATCGGAAGTGAAACTGCAGATACTTGGTGGACTGCAACACTGGTTAAAAATGAAGGTGAAAGTCCTGACGGACAACGAACCGTACTTGTGACATCCTGGTACATAATGTTTACCCATCGGACGTATGGGACTTCACATGCTCGAAGTGCTTTCCAGACAAGTTCTTCTTGCATGCTATCGAAAGATTTCTCCAGGTCCAGAGAGGTCAGATGTAGAAGTTTTTTCTATGCTTCTCCAAGAGTGGTCTGTATGGATTTCTTTCGTTTTACTAAACCTCTTACACAAGCCACATGGATTTGTAGAAATAAAGACAATTTTGCGTGGTCGTATGTCTACATGTAAGGTTTTTAACAAGTGACAGAGTTGGTGGATTGGCTGTAGTTTGAACATTTGTCAACGTCATCTTTACCTTTCCAGGTTGGTGTGGTAATGCTCAACAGCCAAAGTTTGGGAAGGCAACTTTCGTCAATAATGGGATTGAAAAAGATCACAAGGACTTCAGCTGTGCATTGGTCGAGTATCTCCCAGACATCAAATGGCATTTCGTCCAGTTCAGTTGCTTTGACACTTTTCATCCTGCTCACAACTTGCTTTACTTCCTGTATGTTAATTGGCAGTACAAGTCCAGCAACTGCAACATCACAAGGAATCGGTTGGTATCGAAATTATTCATTACACGTAATCTTGTAGTAGTCCCCACAAAGGTCCAAAATAACTAGCAGGTCTCAGATAAGATGATTATTGGAATTTGTATTTTGCAGGACGTGCCCACTACCTTACGTTGATGGGTACCGAGATGGATCTTAATAGTAGAGCTTATTTGCACTTTCTGCGTAACCGAGTTTCTCATACAAGCCTTAGTAATGGCGACTTCCTCTTGTGGCAAGCGTGCGTTATGCGGCAGACTGTAATGTCTTGTACTAGTTTTCATTGGTTTAATGCATAGTATGAATTTCAAAATTCCCGTCGATTATACAGTTTCATTGCGTCATATCTGGGAAATATAGTACCTAAAAATGTGGGGTTTGTAAAATTCCATCATACTCTATTACAGAATTGACAGACCGTTGTAGAAAATAATAAACTACTACTACTAGATATTTGAAATACATTTCCTTTATCATATTTGCTACATAATGAGAATAATTTTACACGTTCCGGAATATTAGCGTGAATCTTCATTGTTTCAAGGGATAGAGACCCAGTTGTTGCTTGTTGTGAAAGACGACAGAGCCGTATTAAGCAAATAGGTTATAAGCTCAATATCACATCTTTGAACATTGTGACAAATGTCACCGTAATTGGAGCGTTAACTAAACATAAATGTAGTTTGAAATTTCCTATACTACGTTGTCAGTCCATGTTGTCAACTGATGATGATGATAATAATATTAAGAATAAGAAGAAGAAGAAGAAGAAGAAGAAGAAGAGAGGTGTAAATAAAATCAATATTCCTGGTGGAGTGCTAATGTGGGAGAAATTGGTGTAACACCCAGAATGTATTTTTCATTGTGGGACGTACCATACATTCAGGTTATCGAGATGAGCTGACTTCTAACTCGGATTCACGACACAGGAAGCCGCGTCTTGCTCATCCATTTAAATGAACATACTGAAAAATACGAGAAACAAATGCACAGTTTGTGTGCTAAATTCTTCATTATGGGTAATTTGTATGGAGTTTCATTGCTGTGTGGTCTCTCGGAATTACCACCGACTAATTTAAAATATATTTTAAAACTTCTCTCAAGTATTTTAAACAGGCACCAGGAAGGGCTATATTATAATTTTCTGCAGAGGAACTCCTGATTAATATGAGAACTTCGTATTTGCGCACAGCTGTGGCCGAGGACTTTCATATTCCTAGATTTACATCGCTCTGCTGTATATTATAGAGCTACGGGCAATTTGATATTCACTGACGTTATGTATCTTGTAACGATACTAGTACAAAGTTTCGGCAATCAGACAAAATACTTGATACGTTATTCCTAATACAAATAGAAGTTTTTCTTTGTAATTTATGTATAAAAAATCACATGTATTCATTACAGTAAAAACGTTTTTGCTTTCAAATAGGTTTCCAATTTAGAAAATATTAATCTATTTATTAATTATAGTTAGAATTTTCTTGGAACTTGTGGGAAGGTGGTTGTCAAAGTGTCAATTCGTTATCTTCTCCGGAAATGCCAACAGGAACTCTCCAGTAACAATATAAGTTTACTACAAAGTGACCACAGAATTGATACATTAGTTGCAAGTTGTTTTACGAGACTATAAGGCAACAGTTATACATCATTTCTTACGTATGTATGCTGAAACAAAAAAGACATAATTTCAATGAATATTGAAATTTCACGACCGCATTCTAACCGAAAACGACTTTCAACCTATTAGGTCGTGTCCACAACCTCTGGTGTCTGGTTGGCCATTTTTGTTCTGTACTTAGCATCTCTTCAACACGTACTAAATGCACGTAACACGACCTAATAACTTAGGTTGAAAGACGGTTTCAAAGACATCATTTCAGTTAATTTTTTATAATGAAATTTTTTATTGTCTATCGAAGAACGATCAATTCTTATTTTAACATCCCTTGTTGTGAAAGTCGACAACGACGTACTAATCAATTTCTAGTTGTCATGAGTGAACCGCTCTTGTATATTTATAAAAGGGGACGCAGCCCCATCGATCGGAACTGTATTTAGTAACAAAGTGTTGTATTACAGTATATGATTTAATATAATGTTAATGAATTGGTTATCCAACTTAATTATATGCTTATTTTATGTTTTACATGATCACAATAGTAAAATATGGCCTGTCACAAATAAATAGTATGTGTCATGCGTTAAATGCGGTGTAAAATGGTAAGAGCTATGACATACAGTGTTCCGAGGACGACGTTACAAAGACGTTGAGCCAGCAAGTATTTTCTTCTCCTGAAGGCAAGAGAATTTCACTTGCTCCAAAGACGTCCTCGGGACACACGTAAACTTGCAAGAGAAAATACAATTTAAAACGAAACATGGAGACCAGTTCCGTAGTCAATTTTAGCTACCTAGGGAAACTGACTACCTCGGATCCATCACCTTGATAAAGAATATTGTAATACACTCTGAATATCAGCAACCTGTACACAATATAAATAGAACAACTACACGGTTCGAGAACGTAGTAAAGGAATATTTTGCTTGATAATACAGAAGGGTAACTGCGTTACCCAGAATTTTATATTGGAGAAATAATTAATACTGTATTGTGCATGGATTTAACAAAGGAGAGAGAGTTGTCGGCAAAATGTTTTGTTGCAGTATTCTCTTATATGGAGGCACCCGAACCCAGTTCAAGTCAACCTCCGACGCTCGTGTTAAGGGATTCGGTAAAGCTTTCTTTCATTTATAGAGAATCGACTTCATTTTACCTCATTTTAATAATAATAACGATAATAATAATAATAATAAGCCAGAATAATGAAACATTCCACTGGAGAAGGCCAATAATTATACACGCTGATTGAGGTGTCTCGCAATTATACTTATATGCCAACCAACTATTCCTGGATTTCATGCCCCCACTTGGAGACTTGGAGGAGATAATAACACTATTATTGGTATTTTGTCCCGCCAAAAATCCTTTACGTGCCAGGAAATACCATCGAACTGAGCCGGGATCGAACCTGCCAACTTGAGCTCAAAAGCCAGTGCTCTACCGTGAGAACAACACAGCCCGGCGCTTGGAGGAGAGGATGTTTTCCGAACATTTGCTACCGACTCACCGATTCCACATTGGCATCACTTTGGTCTTATTGGTGCAACGCGAACATAAATGCCTCGACATGGCATGATTTTTTTGCGATCAAAATTAGGATCCCCCTGGTATAGCTGTGGTATTCTTCGATGAGAGATACATGTAAGTTGTCTGTGCACTCGAACGACGTGCAAACATACATTCATTGTATAACAGAGAGGCCCACCCGTACTGCCTCGCCGGAGGCATGACCTACGCACGTCAAGCCCAGGTTTTATTGGTAGCTGTGCCGCTATCAGTGTTAAAGTACTTCCATAAAGTGCATTTGTAGGATCGATTGAATTCAACCTTCTGCCTGTAGTAAATTACACGGAGGGATGATTTATCATCGTCGGACTCTGTTCGATAATATTGATCAAAGTGTTGATAACAAACTTGGCCTGGGTGCAGTTCTCGATAGGTTATTCTCTAACGATCTTTATATAGAAATTGCTTTGGAATACGTAAAAATAAATGAATGGGGGTTTTACTGTGTGGCTTATTCTGAAGGACAATAAAAATTAAAGCGCAGGAATGATTTATGATTTCATCAGGCCGATTTGGCTGCAGGAAGTAAGGAAACAATTTTGCCTCCAGGAATTTGGGTAATAGAATGGGTTTCTCGAAAGAAGACAGCTTACTTATTCTTCTCTTTAGAAAGAAGTCTCGGACATTACAGCCTGCAGATATCTCCTCACAATTGTACTCTGGAAATGTGATTACCCTCCTCAGTTCTTCTCTGGAAATGTGATGACCCTACTCTTAGGTTGTTAGCTCGTGATCGATGCTAGAAATGAATGGGAGAAGTAACTCATTCATCTCACCCGTTCGTACTCAACATATTATTTGCTTTTGGGACCGAATGTTTCGTAGTTAATTTGGCATCCGTATTCTATGTTAAAAATTTGGCCACAGTCATTTTGCAGGAGCGCGCAGCTGTGAGCTTACAACCGGGTGATAGTGGGTTCGAATCCCACTTTCGGCAGCCAGAAGATGGCTTTCCGTAGTTTACCATTTTCACACCAGGCAAATGCTGGGGCTGTACATTAATTAATGCCACGGCCGTTTCCTTCCTATTCCTAGGCCGTTCCTATCCCATCGTCGTCATAAGACCTATCTGTGTCGGTGCGACATAAATCAAAATAGCAAAAAAATAAAAAAAAAAAAAATTATTTCACCGTTAGAAAGCGTATTTGTTACATATTATTATAGGCTACATATAATTATACTAGCTTATCAGGAAGGCAATTAGATTTTAAAGAAAGAAGACATGCAGTATAAATTTTGTGCCCCCGTGCCCTTATTTTTTTTTGCTAGGGGCTTTACGTCGCACCGACACAGATAGGTCTTATGGCGACGATGGGATAGGAAAGGCCTAGGAGTTGGAAGGAAGCGGCCGTGGCCTTAATTAAGGTAGAGCCCCAGCATTTGCCTGGTGTGAAAATGGGAAACCACGGAAAACCATTTTCAGGGCTGCCGATAGTGGGATTCGAACCTACTATCTCCCGGATGAAAGCTCACAGCCGCGCGCCTCTACGCGCATGGCCAACTCGCCCGGTCGTGCCCTTAATAGTCAGTAGACTGACTGAACTTGTTTTTAAATGGAGGTAATTCATCGTATGTAGAATTCATTTTTCTGTAAGAAAGTCCGTATAATACTCCTATCAAAAATGGAGGTCAGGAAGTTTACTTAAAATTCATTTCTTTAGCTAAAAGTTCACATGTTGGTTCTATTAAACATACCCTTTAATTTTTCGGATGTATGTAACCCATCCGAAAAATCTTAGCAGCTGCTTCTTTATGGCCTTAGACAGCCATACCGTTTATGTAATGCTCTCGAATACGGTAGAAATCATTAACGGCGGTGTTATTTCTACTACTTAAATTATAATGACGTAGAAAACGATCACAGCTGCAGATAACACTATCTTACGTTTGGACAGGAAGTGTCTATAAGGACTACAGAGTGATGACACTGCACGAAGGCTCGCGAAGGCTAAGGCCGCTATTAGCCGTGGGCGACTAGTGGCGCAACTAGTTGCTCTGGCGAGTCACGGATCATTGGATCAAATGGAGCCTATTAGCCGCGGGTGACTAGTGGCGCAACTGAGCAACTAGTTGCCGGCCGTCATCTGAGCCGGCAACTGCTCTGGCGACTTTTAGTTGCTCAACTGCGTGACGGGACATTGCAGTAAATGTAGCCTATTAGCCGTGGGCGACTAGTGGCGCAACTAGTCGCCGGATGTACCTCTCCGCGCATACGGAAACGTCACTCAAGTTCGTGTTCTCACACCAGCTTGACGTAATGCGGACGATGGAACGCAATTAAATCAGCGATCCACCTAACCATTATCTTTTTCTTCATTGCCTTGTTTGGTCTCGTGCTGTGGCAGAGTGAAAATTTTATTTATTGTGATAGTTTATTTATTGAACATGGAGACATCAAATAAACTACAACAGCAAATGAAGGAGATGGCAAAATAATTTGAAAGTAAAATAAATAATGAAGACCCTTTTTGACTTAGAATGAAAACCGGTCACTTGGAATCCCAGAACTGAAGCTTAGGCCTACACTGACAAAATAAAAACACTGAATTCTTGGAACAGAATTTTAAAGAACTTTAGGTGTGTATTATATTCTTTTTTTTGCTAGTGGCTTTACGTCGCACCGACACAGATGGGTCTTATGGGGACGAGGGGATAGGAAAGGGTCAAGAGTTGGAAGGAAGCGGCCGTGGCCTTTATTAAGGTACAGTCCCAGAATTTGCCTGGTATTAAAATGGGAAACCACAGAAAACCATCTTCAGGGCTGCCGACTGTGGGATTCGAACCCACTATCTCCCGGATGCAAGCTCACAGCTGCGCGCTCCTAACCGCACAGCCAACTCGCCCGGTGTGTGAGTATTATAAAACGTTTACTACTCTTATCTAGAAGTACAGTACGTAATTCCCATATAAATTCTATAATCGTTTACATTTACAAGTACCATTGATCCATTATATGGCTCTATTAGTGAATTACAGCTCAACTGGGAAACACTTGTTTAGTCCTATGTCCTTTCCCGTTATTTTTTCTTTTATGTGGCCAACCAGTTCGCAAAATGACGACTTTGACATGCGCAGGTAATTGAAAAATTTACTATCATCCTCATTTAGATCGTCAAACAATGTATAATATAATCCTCTAGTCAACCGAAAAACAAATATAGGATGTTTCCGCGCTTTCCTAACCCTTCGGTTTTTCCATTATAATAGAAGAGCAAGAAGAAGAAGTTCTTCGTAGGATGCCATTCTCTCAACTGACTATTCCCCGGTATGAACCGAGCAAGTATTCACAAGTTGCGCCACTGATCGCCCGGTACTTAAATCCACTGGCAACTAGTGGCGCAACTAATTGCGCCACTAGTCACCCACGGCTAATAGCGGCCTAAGGTGGCTAAACCACGCATCACTGCTGTTGCGTCAGCCAAGTGTGTAGTAGTAGGTTCGAATCACAGACTGGTACCCTTTTCTGTTGTTTCGATTAATGCCGTTTACAGTGACTGTAATACGGCCGCATATCACCCACTTTCTTAATTTCTTTCTTTCTTAACATGTTTACCCTCCATGGTTGATTGGGATCCCACCTCTATTGCCTCAAGGGCAGTGTCGTGGAGCGCGAGACATTGGATCGGGAGGATACAACTGGGGAGGATGACCAGTACCTCGCCCAGGCGGTTTCACCTGCTATGCTGAACAGGGGCCTTATGGGGGGTTGATAATATTGGAATAGAAAAGGAAGAGAAAAATGAAGTGGCCGTGGCCTTACGTTACGTACTATCCCGTTCTAACCCTCGTACCACTTTTCAAATTTCGTGGCAGAACCGGAAATCGAACCCAGGCCTCCGGGGGATGGCAGCTAATCACGCTAACCACTGCACCACAGAGGCGTGCATCATCCTGTACCAAAGAGTGAATTTTTATTTGGTCCTGAAAAGGATCGTTATTACCCGATGTTCCGTAACCAGGTTGGACTACGACGTGATGGTCTGTAGGTAGGAAGTTGGGTACTCTGTATATTCAGAGTAACACGTGTTCAAAATGTTGACCACTTTATAGTGTTCATTTAGTTTTTACCATTACGGAGCACGTGGCATATATGTTAATTCAACCGTACAAGAGTTCAACGTACTCTTCATCGTGAGGAAATTACTAAGTTCTGTGATGTGACGTGGTAGGTGTGCGTTAGACTCGGGAGGTTGTGGATTCGAGTCGCATGCTGGCCTTCCTGAAAATGGTTTTCCTCGGATTCCCATTATCACTATCAGGCAAATGCCGGAACGGTACCTTAATAAAATACCAAGGTCGATTTTCTTCCCAATTCTTCTCCCACCCATCCTTAGGGGAGAGGCGTCAAATCAGAAGCCACCCGTTAAATCTTGTAGCAAAAAAATATATTAATATTGTATCTCCGCTAAAATGGAGCACCTCTGCCGTTCAAAAATCTTGCCTCGTACTGAGTTTGAACGACGACGCTGCCAGCACTCTCACACCCTGCGCTCCAGCGCTTGACCGACTCAGCCACGAAGTTATCATACACACTGCCTGCTAGAAGTTTAGTACTTAAGTATGGTCGTTCCAACTCGAAAGTTAATTTCCGAGTTAAAGTTTTCAATGATGGTTTACAGTGTTCATTTAACTTCTTTTTATTACAGAGCATGTGGCATAACCTATTCGTTCGATCGTATTACGGGTACCTGAGTTATTTCAAGGCGCAATAAATCAGATGTTTGCAGAATAGTTCTTAGTATTACAATAAATAATAATGTTATTTGCTTTACGCCCCACTAACTACTTTTACGGTTTTCGGGGACGATGAGGTGCTGGCATTATGTGAGCACCTTCATATACTGCCAGACTGGACCAGGATCGAACCTGCCAAGTTGGTGTCAGAAGGCCAGCGCCTCAGTTCCTCAATATTTGGCACGAAATTGTGCATAGTAGTTTTTTCTTTGCTAGGTCCATGGATCAATTTACAGTGTAGGCATACGGATAGAGGGGAGACTTATCGATCAAAAGGAGAAATTTCAAGTTTGTTTGACGTTCATAAAACTATATTTTAAGGATGATTTGTTTATATGTGTTATATGGATTGCCTATCTCCGACAAATAAGGGACTGCTGAACCACCCGGTGTAAGAGTACGTACAGTAGTGTTCATTTTTCTACAAAAATTCTATACGCTGCTCCCGTCAAATATGGATGTCACCAAGTGTACTTAGAATGAATACTTTTTAAAAGGTAGTTCATATGTTGGCCCAATCTATATAAATAATGGTGTAGGGGGTCAGCTGTCTGTAATTTCGCTTATTTTGCCTAGTTTTGAGATATTTATCCGTTATAGGTCAATTTAAGGCAGTATCAGTAATGTTCAGCATTCGTGTCTGTTTGTTCGTTTGTTTGTTTGTTTGTTTGTTTGTTTGTCCCATCATCACGGCAAAATGGCTGGATAGATCTCGACCAAATTTCATATTTACAGTACACTCATCCAGGAGCAGTTTTAGATATGCATATGATTTTAAAATTACTGAACGGACTGGAGGTTTATAGGAGGACCAGAAGAGGTTTCTAAAATTTCTCTCATACTATTAATTTTCTGTAAAATCCGCAAACTATATGTGAAACATGCCTTTATCTAAAATAATGTTTGCTCTGCACATAATTTCGCTCACTCTTCAAATGACGACGACAATTACTATTTTCTACTGACTTCATCCTCTCTAGCCAGCGACGGACACCCTCGCAGATCGACAGCTAATCTACAGATTGCCATGGCAACGTCTCAGTCTGCTTGCCAGCAGGGATTAAACGTAATGTCATTTTCGTCATCATACCTCTAAACTCGTGTTTATTCGAGAGGGACGTCAAGCTGCCATTCTGAAAGATGAAATTAAATTAAATGAAATGGTGTATGGCTTTTAGTGCCGGGAGATCCCAGGACGGGTTAGGTTCGCCAGGTGCAGGTCTTTTGATTTGACTCCCGTAGGCGTATGCGCGTCATGATGAGGATGAAATGATGATGAAGACAACGCACACACCCAGCCCACGTGTCAGAGAAATGAACCAATGATGGTTAAAATTCCCGACCCTGTTGGGAATCGAACACGGGACCCCTGTGACCAAAGCCCAGCACGCTAACCATTTAGCCATGGAGCAGGATATTCTGAAGGATATTTGTGGAATACTGTTAGAGGTTACAATCGTCTTCGAATAGTGTTAAGCGTGGCTGTTAATATTAAAACAGTGCCGCGGAGTGTAGCCAATTATTTCACACTGTAAGGTATTTTCTGGAATTTGCTGTAATTGTTACTGTATTTAAACTCTACTTCAGTTTTCTCCTTTAATTTCATACCTCTTCCTTGCCCCTTTAGGCTTAAGAAGTAACACCATAATTCATATTGTTATCTGAATACTCAATATGCTCTGCACCTAAATTTCCCATTTGTTACCACTTTCAAACATCCGTAACAATTAATATTATCAGAATTTAGTTAGGGACATTCCATTTCTCCACACTCTATTTACATATTTACCCTATCCGGCTGTCGACAGATATTATACTGTCTTCAGTTATTGTCAACTTTCTTAAATGCTTTCATTACTCTGTTATGTATGGGAGTGCTAATCACGAAACCTGGACTCTCGCTTTATTAAGTGATATTCCTGCATTATTCCTTCACATTCCTTGATTTCCCTGATTCAGTTACACGACTTGCCGTTACCTGGAACTTATTTGGAGCCAGTGAGTAGGTTTTGACACTTTTAAGGGTTGTTTCCTTTTGATATTGCCAATAAAAGCGAGTTGTTCTAGGGAAATCGTCGTTAAAAGCTGGAAACACCGGTCTAATTCCAGGGGTCTGAGAATGATTCTGAACGTAAAGCCGGCTTGAATGTGGACAGATTTAAGAAAACGTTTTCAGAGCGATACCGATGGCAGAGCAAGACCTGACATTGTTGGAAACTTAAGCTCACTGTTCCCGAAATTTATTGGATCCCATGGTTGATTCATCAGAATCTCAAATTTCTCTACCAATATGGATAGGTGACAACTTTGAACATTTCCTTCAGTCTATCAAATCCTACAATTGGACACTCCAAATCAATGGCTGCCCACATGTGAAAGGGTCATGCTAGATGCACAAGAATGACATTGAGGTTGCCAAAATCTGTAAACAACGACCGAGTTACTCGTATTGTTAGCGTGGAAGGAACATGACAAGATGGCTTTCCACAGATCGAAAGATTCTTCTAAAGAAAACATCAGCCTCTTTCTATTCTTATCACCGTAGAAGCGCGCGGCTGTGAGCTTCATTCCGGGAGATAGTAGGTTCGAATCCCACTATCGGCAGCCCTGAAAATGGTTTTCCGTGGTTTCCCATTTTCACACCAGGCAAATGCTGGGGCTGTACCTTAATTAAGGCCACGGCCGCTTCCTTCCAACTCCTAGGCCTTTCCTATCCCATCGTCGCCATAAGACCTATCTGTGTCGGTGCGACATAAAGCCCCTAGCAAAAAAAATCTATCCTTATCAAATTATATTGAGGCAAGACGAGATGAACTACTGGCATTTTTTGCGAAGATAGAGACTATAAGAACTCACGAATGGGGCAGAGAGATACCTTCAGTTAAAGATGCCATAAGTCAAGACAAGAGAGATTTCTTCTCAGTCATTTTCACTGGATGACCTTGAAACTTACGAGTACATGAATGAATTCATTGTGCTGCATGTTTAAATATTCCTTATCCTATCTTTGTATTACAAGTACAATGAAACTGCAGTAGGAAGAAATGCCATTTAATACGGGCAGTCACCCAACGCTCATTCACTTAGAGAGTATTTTACTTGAAATTGAAAACTCTCATATACTTACTAAACAAAGGCCAAATATTTGGACAAACTATTTGTTTTATGTCCTCGGTTGAGTGTCAAATGCGGGATTTACCTGTGCTGTTTAATGCCAAGGTTAGAAAAATGTAGTGACACAAAGCTTTCCACCTTTTTTAAAAGACACACACTGTACTGAATGGACTATGGGGATCTCTGAAGTGGCACTCGCCATATATGAAGGACGAGCGATGTTCAGAAGGGTATTCATGAGTTTGGTCGACGGAGCACTCATGATGGGGGGACAACGACGACGACGACGGCGGATAATGTTCTGAAGGCAGTAGGAAAGTGTGCCTGACAGCATAATGAAAACTCCCCAACTTTATTGTGACTGATAGTAAGCAAGAGGGCCTGCCAGTACATTGAAAACTCCCTAAACCAGTCTTCACATGAGAAAAGATATACGGTGACTTTCCGTCGCGTTTCTGGGGCAACGTTAAGAGCTATGCAATTTAATGCAATCTTACTGGCATTACTTAACCTAGAATTCTGTATACAGTGTAGAATTCCGTAGCGAAGTATGGGTATATCAGCTAGTACATACGTAAAATAGCAAGATTTCCTTATTATAATTTGCTTGATACGTGATACTGATTATCCTATGAAATACCATGCATTTTCATCTTTTTGAGTGACCATACATCTGGAACCCTTAATTCCTTAGGAGTACAGGTTCCGGAAAATGTATTGTTTCCCTGCTACGGCCTGTAGCACGCTAGTTCAACTAGTGCCCGAGAGGAGAGATGCAACATGACAGAGATATTGATCAGAGTTCAGTTGTTATTGAACTTTTCGCTATTGGAACGAACAGTGCCACAATCGAACTCTGACTTCATCACGGGCGGATCCATGGGAACTGCATGTTATTTATATTCCTAGTGTTATATTTCATGTTATTTTCACTTCCAGGAAAATGGCAGGACAGTTCCTATTCATAAGCTATAGCCGATTCCTTCCGCCTCCTTAACTAATTTAATTCACCATCATGCATTTCATCTTCATCAGCTCCTTAACTGAGGTTCACGTCAGGAAGGGTAGCCGGATGTAGAAAAATGCCGTACCGTTTCATCTCACATCATGTCCGACACCGTATCCGGAGACGGGACTGTGGAGTAGACATACATATTTAGTGTTATTGGATTGGAGAATCATAAGTATTTACTGATTCTTAAGTTTTACATTTTCCCTTTTAGGTTGAATTTAAATTATCGTATCCTTGTACTGAAACATTAGAATATGACTACATTAATCGTTGAGATATTCCAGCCTTAACTGCTCTCTCACATGTTCGCTTCCTTTCATATACAGGCTGTCAGAGACATACAAATGATCCGATATTGACAAAATAATAAAACCTCCCAGATATATAAGGTTGGTTTGTGATCGACAGATGGAAACCTGCTACGATGGTCAATTAGGTAGGGTGAGGTAATTGTTTATAAAATGTTTATTGGGCATAGAATTAGAATAATAATTTTATTTTTCAATTTCGTCAAAATCTAAAAAAGCAACTGCGAATAATAAAATAAATTTATGTACGCATTCTTCGTGGACCTGAATAATCATTTCACGGATAATCGGTATTCAGAAACAATTTCATAGATGATCTAACCGCTGTCGAACACCTGGAACATGTCCATGCAATGTAAACCACTTTGTATGTGCTAGAGTTCAAACCCTGATATTCAAAACGTTGTTCCTTTTCGGTCCAGTCCTGAAATTTATTGACACTCTATACAATGAAGGATGGTTTATTACTGTTTTTATTATATATATGAAGAGAGAGTGATAGCCGAGTGACACATTCACTGTCTTCTCGCCAAGGCGGCCATGGTTCGAATCCCAGACAATGCATATGAAATTTAATTTCACGTTCCTTTTGTTCGGATTGCACGTAAAACTGAAATCCCTTGACTGTAACCATAATATCAATAGAATGAGATTTTCTGCTATGCTAGATATTCGAATATTCATAAAAACAGTTACTTTATGGGAAATTCATTTTTATATTATCTGTGGATTAATTCTTAAGTAGGTACGTCCATCCGCGTGAGCCAAGATGAAATTGTAGCCAGACGTTATCAAGATGTGTTACATATTAGGGAATTGCTTGCCGAGTTCTTCATTAGCGGAGTTAAAATTCAATCTGTGTTTCATTAAAATGACTTTTCAATTAACTGTCTAATATGTAGGTGCGAGGGTTGCAAAGTAGCGCGCAACGAAATGGGTTAACTTCTGCATTACTCACAGTGGACTAGGAGCAGTTATTCGAGAGAGAATCGTGTAAATACAGGGACTAAGCTTTCAGTACAACACACTAAAATCAGAGCCGGAGCAATTTTACAGCGAAACAGAGATTTCATGAGAATCTATGTTTCCTTCCACTAAATGAAAAGCTTCAGTTTCTACAATAATCTGCTTAACCCCATTCCAATCAAGTAGTTGTGTTAGGTAAGGAAGCCTCAGTCACTGCCAGAAAATCTAGGTGCGTATCGTGCGGCAAAACCTGTAGCGTTTCTCTGAAAGTATGACTCTGAATGTTACTAAAAAAATATTGGCACGAAACATTTTAAATTTCAAAGAAAACTTATCACGCCGTGGCTTTGTCCATCATAAATTTCAAATAGCGTCTTTTATTTCCGAAACCTAGATGAATCAGCGATGTTGGTGTTCATAGTGATATTAAATTTGGTTTTGAAGTCGTAAAAATCATATAAAGTTCAGTGTTACGTTGCTTCGGTTATTCTATTAAGTTCCTTGGACTTTCTTGAGAGAATGTCTAAATTAATTGTGTGTAAAGCAAAGCAAAGTCATCTCCGTACAGGCCATGAAGGCTCTTGGAGGGGTGGAAGGTAAAGGCTTCCACTATCCGTAACCTCGGCACTTGATGGTGTAGGGTGGTTAGCTCTACGCGCGGCCGCCTTTGCCCCCAGGAATTACCCTGCTACTCATTTTTGGTGTAGGCTGAGTGAACCTCAGGGCCATATGCACCTACAGAAGTGGAAATTTCATTTCTTAAATTTTACGACTTCCTGACGGGGATTCGAACCCACGTCCTTCCGGGCAAACCGAGCACGCCTTTACCGCCTCGGCCAGGCAGCCCCTAAATTAATTGTGTGTGCGTGTGGTCAAGTTTGAAAGAAATGGTTAGGTAGAAATATAACAATAAGTGACGTGGCAAGCTGTACGAAGTTCAAACGCTGGAGTTATTAACGTGAACCGTTTATCACGTATTGTATCAAGAAGTAATAAGCAAGTTAATTGAACAAGAGTGAACTGTGTAAGAATTTGGAGATGGCCGATTTACACTGTCGTTTGCTTTGAAAAGTGTCCAGCTCGTCAGACTAAAGTTTGTGACGCTTCCTTAGCTGTCTCATTCATTATTCAGATGTACCTTCGGTCTCATTCGATCCCTTATTGAGCATAGTTTTCTTTTTGTCTTAGGTTTTCTATAGACGTTTGCCCGATTATTAGTTATACGTTTGTCCATATTTGTAAATTGTGCAAAACTTGATATACATATTAATTTTCCTGGTGTTTTCTATGAAATCTCGCAAAGAAAAATTAAATTACACCTCACTTGGCTCAGCTCAACCCGTATTCGCCACGCTACACTGGAAGGCAATTAGGCGCCCTCCTTGTGATGACGTCATGCGCATTACGTCAGCTGATACTGTCTCATCTTGTACATTCATCCCTCTACATTAAAATAATATAAACTCTGTTTCTTTTCATCTAATATTTTTTTTACGTATAATCATCATCATCATCATCATCATCATCATCATCATCTGTTTACCCTCCAGGTTCGGGTTTTCCCTCGGACTTAGCGAGGGATCCCACCTCTACCGCCTCAAGGGCAGTGTCCTGGAGCTTCAGACTCTTGGTCGGGGGATACAACCGGGGAGTATGACCAGTACCTCGCCCAGGCGGCCTCACCTGCTATGCTGAACAGGGGCCTTGTGGAGGGATGGGAAGATTGGAAGGGATAGGCAAGGAAGAGGGAAGGAAGCGGCCGTGGCCTTAAGTTAGGTACCATCCCGGCATTCGCCTGGAGGAGAAGTGGGAAACCACGGAAAACCACTTCCAGGATGGCTGAGGTGGGAATCGAACCCACCTCTACTCAGTTGACCTCCCGAGGCTGAGTGGACCCCGTTCCAGCCCTCGTACCACTTTTCAAATTTCGTGGCAGAGCCGGAAATCGAACCCGGACCTCCGGGGATGGCAGCTAATCACGCTAACCACTACACCACAGAGGCGGCTTACGTATAATCACCTTGTGAGTTACATGAAAAGCATCACATCGGATTTTCACGGGAGACTAACGACCCCAATTTTTATGATGCTTTACGCCAAAAAAATAAAATCATATCAATCGCTTAGAAATCTGAAATACACAGTAATATGAAAGAATTCAAGTAAAGATCACAGAAAAATATTGAGCACCTGCAACAGAAGGACGAATTTTAAATTATATACTCTGTTATTTAAAGTAGCCAACGGACGTAGCCGTGTTGAAACACCGGATCCCGTGAGATCTCCAAAGTTAAGCAACATTTGGCGTGGTCAGGAGTTGGATGGGTGGCCGCGCGCTGTTGGTGGGGGGTAAGGGAATGGAGGAGCGGAAAGGAACTGGCCACCCTACCGCACGTAAATTCCGGCTCAGAAACACCTCTGTGGAGGTTCGGACCTGCCTTCGGGCAGTATAACCCTTACCTTCCCTTATTTAAAGTGAAGGCGAATGCAAGAATGGTGTTAGTTTTATGTGACAATTGATGTCATTATCACGGACAAAAGAGGTCTATTTTTAATTAGAATTCAAACCAGAGGGGCATGACATTTTATTTTAAAAATCCCACCTACATTTCCTGGGATTCAAACCAGCGTCGCCTGGCTAAGATGCCAGTGACTGTTACTTTGCCTCTTACACACACCCCTGAATTTATCTAGAAGACTTAAGTCTCGAGCTGTTCGTCTTGAAACTGCACGTATGAATAATTTATTCTGTGTGCTCGTTGCTGTGAACATCTATGATTCCATCAGTTCGTCATAAACATCACGTGTACGATGGGAGCTAATATTAGTAAGGTACTGTAAACACTACTTACAGGGGAAATTTCCCCTCATTCACTACCAATATCTGTCAGACATTTCAGGAACTTTCTCTGCAAGTCTAATTGGCATAGCTTCTTTTTTATTTCCTTTTTGCAGGTTGCTTTACGTCGCACCGACACAGACACGTCTTATGGCGACGATGGAACAGGAAGGAGCTAGGAGTGAGAAGGAAGCGACCATGGCCTTAATTAAGGTACAGCCTCAGCATTTGCCTGATGTGAAAATGGGAAACCACGGAAAACCATCTTCAGGGCTGCCGACAGTGGGGTTCCAACCCACTATCTCCCGAATACTGGATACTGGCCGCAATTCAGCGACTGCAGCTATCGAGCACGGTGCATAGATTCTCAGGGAAACATTTTTGAAGGTATAAAATTTATATGGACTCGTTCACAAATTGTCCCCCTTTGAATGGTCACTCGAACTAATAATAGTCATCAACCACTTAACACCCAAGGATGTATTTCTCATTAGGAAATAAACCAAGCAAGCGGGTGAAGAGGTCGATAGTGGGCACTAATTTCGACAACAGCTAATTCTAACAAGGTAAGTAAGAAAGTTATATGGTTATTCATTTCTCTGCAAAAAGGGAGTACTTCTTTACGTACGCACGCAACTTATATTGCTCAAGGAATGCGAGGGAAATGTTTAAACAATGGGTCTGTTAAGGCGAGATCAACACATATATTTAATTCTGTCTGAAAACAAGAGCAGGAAACAAGTGGCTATTGATGTCGTGATCATAGTCACGGGACCTCCAGTTTTACATCCAATCCGAACCACATTGATGTCAAAAATCCCAGTGCATTTGCCGGGATCAGTTTAAAAACCTGAATGATGATGTTTGATTGTTACCCTTTGTACTCGCTGTACGATATGGGGCATGGAAGTTCCACCAGGCTCTTTAAAAACGAAATATCTAATACACCCGTCGCTGAAGTATTGGCTTCGTGCAAAATTAAAGCAATAATACAGGGCCTCTCAGGGTGCATGCGCCTGGTGCATGCACTGTGCACGGTGCAAAAGACGACTTTGCTTGGTTGACCAGAGTGCAGACCCCCAACACCTCGATTTGGAGCAATAGCGCTTACTCTCTCATTTCTCACGCCTGTCTTGCTCGCTCCCCCTGTCCTCCTCTTCCACACTTGCTCCGTAGCACTCCAAATCCGAGCTGAGTTGCGCGTAATAGAGCCGAGCTTAGCCGAGTTTAGCCGAGTAGCCCAGAGACGAAGCGTTGGTCCGAGCTGAACCGAGCGGGACCGATGCAGAGTGCACGGAGCTCTTGCGCCTCGATTTGCACGCGTGAGATTTTGGGCGTTTGACACGCCCTGCAGTAATACAACTAGCAGAGTAAAGGGGCAGTACAAAACAGAGAGCACACCTCATCTTAACAATCGTCTGTCACTGTCATGTTATTGTTGATCAGTTTCAGATACTTTCAACCATCACATTGTTTCTTCTGACTGGGCCAAAACTAGGTATTCTGCCCGCTTCCCCTATCACCACAAACAATGACTCCTTTTACCCTCCTCGGTTTGGTGCTCGTTATTTCATTTGTTTGTTTATCTTCCTGATTAAAATGGACGAATGACCACGTAGTTACACAACTTATAAGGAGAATCGTGACTACAACTCCTACTATCCCATCGACGACGACATAACAATATTCCCATGTCAGGCAAGCTGGCCGTGGTGAACTTTGCAATAAAAGTTTGAAGAATTTTTCTGTAAGGAAATTTAAATTCAAAGTACATCTTTTTAGAAACATTTCTAATAAAAGTAGACCATTTTCAAAATAATCGCAAGAAACCATTTCAACCCTCTCTTAATCAACCCTTCCACCTTTGGTACCCCCCCCCCCCCCGCCTCCGGCATACAATAGTTGCTTGAGTTTCACGTGGTACTCGAAGAAACAATCACACATACATACATACATACATACTGTCCCCGTATCCTATTAAGAAATATGCCCTAGTTAGAAAATAGGAGTCATGAGAGATCTACAGTGGTTGCGTTCGTGAGCCCAATGGTTAAATAGAACATGCTAACTGTGTCTCTCTGTCAGGTCATCAACCCAGAGGCTGGCTGGGTCCTCATGTAGCACCATCAATGGTTATGTGGTTATCAGGAAACTGAAAAAGCCAATGTTAGCACCAAAATGATGCGTACTAGGCAAGATGAGGAGTAGGGCAGTTTTCCATTGCTTTTCTCACTGAACCAGACAGTGCTATTGTAGCACGACTGACCCTAGGAGCAGCATCTTTTTTAACACTCAGACGCACTGGTTGTGCTCTGAATGTCATTACTAAACAACACCCATTGTCCATCAGCTTCCATATTGTCACAGCCGTGGATGATACTGGGACTTAGGTTGAAGCTACACATTACTCTGGCCTGTGCCAGGAGATGGATGCAAAAGTACTGTATCCATCAAGAAATAACAGCAGGCATACATGGGAACTATAAGATGCTAAACCTATTGTGAAACAATAAACAGTAACATACTGCGGAATATGAAAGGATAGCACATTAAATAATAAAACAATAGAATTTAACTCAATTTATTAACAAACGTCTCAGAATGAAAAAAAAATTGGCAAATTTAGTCTTGAAGGTCCCTAAATTCGTTAATAAACTGCAAAAAGGTTCTGATATAAATTAATTTCCTTCAACACATGCTTTCACATTCTGAATTCACTTATAGCTACAATATACTCATTTCCTTTACAACACTTTTGCAAATCTTGCGTCCATTTGTATCTCTCACCTTGTTCAAAATGTTGCATAATTCGTCTTATCACTGCTTTGGGAACTTCCAAAAAATGTAATAATGAATAATTAATTTAAGTTACATCGCAAGGTAATGTACAATTGTCTTCTTCAATTTGAAGTACTTTTTAACATCACAACTTCCGATGCATTGTTTCAAATTTCGGGATTTCTTCAAACAATTATGTGCAATACATTTTAAAGTTGTAATTCTCATGAGAATTTCTTATCGATAGTGAATCAGTTGTCTTCGTGCTGAATTGTAAATCTTTCTATTAAAATTAAACTAATTTTCTAATTCAACACATTCAAAATGAATCGCACATTCAGATTCAACTAATTAAACAGATTGAATTAATCAGACTGAAGTTAAGCGGTTTTGAATCATCAGTTTATATTAATCCGTTTTCAAATCAATTATTTTTTAATATTCTCATCGGAATAAAATACTAGGCTATGATTTTGTCTTTATTCTGGAGAACACTAAATTAACGTAAAATAATTTTCTCCATTTCCAAAGAAAATTCCTCTAAAACAACGAGAAAATATTCACACATTAAGAATAGTTATTGCAGAAAATGACCAGAACCAAGCTCATCACTACACAAAAACAATGATCACATCAATAAAATAAATCTACACTAACAACTACCTATAAAATACTAAGAATACTACAGAATATTATACGCGTTGTTTACAAGTGCATTTAGTTTCTAAAATTAGTCAAAATCTGTTCTTAATCTTCTTCTTTCGTTTTGACCGACTATGGGCCACATCAATTCGAATTTAGCTTCATCTGTTTCTGGTCTTTAATCCTCGTCCAGCACTCCTTCATCCTTTCACTTTACAATATTTCTTCTGTCCACGGCGCTTTTGTACTGGATTTTTATTATTGTTATTGTTATTATTATTTAATTTAATTTGTGTTGGCGGTACCATTAAAAAGATTCGCGAATGTGAAAGTCTCCTTCGAACTTCGTCCTATTATTCCATTAATATGACCCAATTATTTGCGACTGATGCTTAGGGATAGTGACTTTTAAAATTCATCTCAATTATTATTAAACCACGGTCGGAGTTATATAGTAAAACGTAGGAAATATTATCACAAGTCAATAAATACATCATTCAAAAGATCGTAGAAAATGAAAAGATTCATAAACATGAATAAGAAATGGGCTAATATTATATCGAAAAGCTAGGCAGATACATATTCGATTCCTACCTTACTAAATTTTGGAGTGCGATCTATCATTTGTGCTCCAAATAAATGTATCACAGTACAGCTGTACTTTGTCCATATCAATAAGACTCAATGGCCTATCCTGGGTTTTTCACCAGAAAATTATAAATACAACTGCAGTGCATACATAATACTAATATAATCTGCACTCTGCCTGACACAAATTAAGTCATGACCACAAGCTCATTGCTAAAGAAGTTTGAAATGGAAAGCTTTTTTGAGGTTCACTACAATTACTACTACAACCACCATAAACAGAATTTAGAAAGGTGGAATGGTAACTACTGTTGTTCACAATTGTACTTAACTTTTGCTGTCTCGTTCCTCCTGATGATCTACTTCTGGTGTTTTTAAGTTTCCCTTCTGCTGTTCCCGGACGTCATAATTTAATTCATGGTACACACGCTGGTATTTGACGCACAATATGGTCCCGTTTTTGATGAAATTGTGTGGAAATCCATCCTGAGTCCGGCGACGATTTTGGTAGATTTAAACAGTCTCCACCTATAACTAAAATAATCGTCTCAATATCTGCACGGATTATCAATTCCAACGATGAACTCTTCAATAATTTAAGTAGTTCGGTCTGTAAACCATTTATATTTATTTTTAACATTAACGTATTGATATCCCTGACTACTTCAGTACAGCACTAATAAGTACAGAAAAGCTGTCAAAAAGTCCGTTTCAACAAATAGCTCTTTCAGGAAAGTTAGTTTGCCATACTATCTACTCGATCGGCCGGTAGTTTTGCTTGGAATCGATTTCCAATATTTTCGATTTATGCTCTTCCTTGTGGCCCTGTTGGTTTGGAAGAGCCCTTTTACACTTCGATAGTGTCACTCTTAGTCGGCCCATGGAAGAATTTTGATGTTTTTAACTGATCATATCTATCTTAAGCCAGTCAAATAACTGTCATTCTGAATACGGCAAGCACCTGCTGGTGAAATCCTGGGAGTCTTTTGGGATGGTGTTGGAAACAGTTGTAGGAATTCCCAACAGAATTGACCAGACGATCTCTGCGATCATTTCTCATACCCAAGCTATGGTAGCCAAAACATGTAACGTTATATATTTACTTGAATTTCAAAATTTTCAATTACAGCCCTCCCTTGCAGCCTTGTTTTTTGGAGGTATCCTTTTACATCCATTATCATAGCAGACACTTTTCTTTTTCAGGATTACAGAATCGAATTCCGATATAATGTTTTGGTTCTTTCGTGTGGCTAAATACGAGAAACTTTTGTCAGTATAATTACCGGCACATTAAAAACATTATTTTCAGAGAAGACTTGTGATTCTATGGAGTTTCTTAAGTTCGCTGTGATTTTGAATTATTATTATTATTATTATTATTATTATTATTATTATTATTATTATTATTATTATCGTTATTATTATCGTTATTATATCCATTGAAATATAATAAGATAATTCATCTGGCTTCGAACATAGTATTGATCTATGTATGTACACGTCTAATTTGATAGAGTAAACTTACGTCATTCCTCGAGACTACTGTGGCTTGCCAACGAGAGCTCATTGCAGTAGCTCGCTCCCATTCTGTCGCTCTGGATATCTCAGGAGAATACAGTTCACTTGAAATCACTCATCTCCCTTAAATGGATTTTCTCGCACTCTTGCATTTAGGGACGTTAAACTCAGGCCAACATGTTTTTAGATTACGTTACGGTAATAAGCCTGGGAATATAATCACTATAAGGTTTCGTTTCATTTTGGATATCTGATATACTCTGTCAGAGATCTGACCTGAGGAAAACCGAGTGATAATACCTCAGCTATGTAAAGTATTGTATTTGGTGATTTATTAATAATTTTTAGATTTATCCAACAGCTGATCACGTCGTTCTTCTTAGAAATCATCATAGAATCGAACATTACACGTACATTAGTGGTTTCCAAGCTGGGGGTCACCCACCGCAATGGGACTTAAGAATTACAAGGGGGTCATAGAGAACTTATTCAGATGTAAAAGGACATAGGAGAACTGAAAAATAAAGGAATTAATATACGTACAGAATAACTGGCGAATGAGAGGTTTTTTTAAGTTTTATACAGATGACAACGTCTGCCTTGATGTTAGCTAAGAGCAGTCGCGTCTTCACATTGCTCTGAGTGTCTATGCAACGAAGGACAGGTTCAATTCTTAGAAGAAAATATTGTTTTCTTTTTTTTTTTAAATATTGCAGATAAATTAATGTGAGTAAAAATACACTGGCGGAAAATTAAATCCCAACATCAAGAAGACATTAGTTTAGATGAATACAATTTAGACTAAGCAATTGTCTTGGTGACATATTTATTTGATTAAAGTTTTCATGTCACAGGTTCAAGTAAGCGCGAGAAGGCATGTGACATGGTGGTACATTAATAACCACTTTATTCCCCACGAATTGGAAGGATATGTATGTATGTATGTATTTTTTTTTGCTAGGGGCTTTACGTCGCACCGACACAGATAGGTCTTATGGCGACGATGGGATAGGAAAGGCCTAGGAGTTGGAAGGAAGCGGCCGTGGCCTTAATTAAGGCACAGCCCCAGCATTTGCCTGGTGTGAAAATGGGAAACCACGGAAAACCATCTTTAGGGCTGCCGATAGTGGGATTTGAACCTGCTATCTCCCGGATGCAAGCTCACAGCCGCGCGCCTCTACGCGCACGGCCAACTCGCCCGGTGTGTGTATGTATGTATGTATGTATGCATGCATGTACGTATTTGAATTATGATCATATTGATGTATCTTTTTTTTTTTTTTTTGAGCAATCTGGAGGTCTCGGATGTTGTAAGTTTCTTTAGTAATTTCTAAGACCGCGATGATTTAATGCCTTCAGTCGTTTTTAATTTCATACATATTTCGAATTTCAAAATAAATGAACATTTCAACTTGAAAAGTTCAGGACAAATTTATATGAATGTATAACGTTAATAAAATTACGTATTTTGTAATTCCCTTACAGAAAAATAAGAGACATTGTTTAGCCTACCTGTCTACCGCGTTTCAGATTATCATTAGTTGTTCAAGAGGAAAAGATATGTAAGTCGTGGAAAAACGAAGTCCAGGAAATGACATTGAATTTCACAACACGCAATCTCGCACTGCATCTCTGAAATGAAAACAAAATTTCCGCAGTAATCGCCATGCTTGACCAACCGGGAATGACGTTTCGCAGCCTTCTTCAATACTCCTAAGTGTGATGACGTGAATTATAAAACATAATGAACTCAGCGAAGATAAAGAAATAACAATGCATGAAAAAGAGAGCGTGGAAACTGACGCGCATAAGGCATTAAAATGTTAATGTTGGAAAAAAAAAAAACACCGCATTTAACGCCCTTGAAAGGGCCTTGGCCTTCCCAGCGACCGCCGCTCAGCCGGAAGGCCTGAGATTACGAAGGGTCGTGTGGTCAGCACGACGCATCCTCTCGGCCGTTATTCTGGGCTTTCGAGACCGGGGCCGCCATCTCACCGTCAGATAGCTCCTCAGTTCTAATCACGTAGGCTGAGTGGACCTCGAATCAGCCCTCAGGTCGAGAGAAAATCCCTGACCTGGCCGGGAATCGAACCCGGGGCCTCCGGGCGAGAGGCAGGCACGCTACCCCTACACCACGGGGCCGGCTGTTAATGGTGAAACTATTTATCAGATATATTAGGGGTCACAATACTACGAAAAACGTAAAATCAAGTAATTTTCTCAATTGTGCAGTAATATGAAGTGCTAAAGAGCCCGGAAAGGGTGAGTCGTGGATAGTTCTATCAAATTGAAAATATTCGAAAATCACTTCCGGCCTAAACGCAGTTTCGGGAAACCAACCTAAAATCCCTTATTTCTTTACTCGTTTTCTCTTTTTATTCAAATCCTGACCAAATCTTATTTACA
Organism: Anabrus simplex; assembly: GCF_040414725.1. NCBI lineage: Eukaryota > Metazoa > Arthropoda > Insecta > Orthoptera > Tettigoniidae > Anabrus > Anabrus simplex. The sequence goes on from NC_090267.1 coordinate 304,724,009, forward strand.
TAATTATTTCTGTAATATGTTCATTACCCGGCTCGTGGTGTAGGAGTAGCGTGCTTACCTCTTACCCGGAAGTCCCGGGTTCGATTCCCGGCCAAGTCAGGGATTTTTACCTGGACCTGAGGGCTAGTTCGAGGTCCACTTAGCCTACGCGATTAGATTGAGGAGCTATCTGACGGTGAGATGGCGACCCCGGTCTAGAAAGCCAAGAATAACGGCTGAGAGGATTCGTCGTGCTGACCACACGTCACCTCGTAATCTGCAGGCCTTCGAGCTGAGCAGCGGTCGCTTGGTAGGCCAAGAACTTTTAGGGCTGTAGTGCCATGAAGAGAGTGGAGAATATGTTCATTCGTCCAATACTGTCAGATGTATTTTGATTTTTTTTTTATGTCCACACCGAATTGAGTTATAAGGGTTTACGTGAAATTCTGCATTGACTCACATTAGCGCTCGAAGTGGTAGAAAAAGTCAAACAGATAATCTAAGCGGTCCGCAAACGATATTTAAGAACATTATTTTAAGTTTAAGAGTAATTAAAAATATATTCTCATAATTTATTACATTTTCATTCATTCTTAATCCGTTTACCCTCCAGGGCTGGTTTTTCCCTCGGACTCAGCGGAGGTCCTACCTCTACCGCCTCCAGGGCAGTGTTCTGGAGCGTGAGACACTGGGTCGGGGATACAACTGGGGCTGATGACCAGTTCCTCGCCCATGCGGCCTCACAGTTGAACAGGGGCCTTGGTAGAGGATGGGAAGATTGGAATGGATAGACAAGGAAGAGGGAAAGAAGCGTCCGTGGCCTTAAGTGAGGTACCATCCCGGTATTTGCTTGGAGGAGAAGTAGAAAACCACGGAAAAACCACTTTGAGGATTGCTGAGGTGGGAATCGTACCCAGCTCTACTCAGTTGACCTCCCGAGGCTGAGTGGACCCCGTTCCAGGCCTCGTACCACTTTTCAAATTTCGTGACAGAACCGGGAATCGAACCTGCGCCTCCGAGTGTGGCATCTAATCACACTAGCCACTACACCACAGAGGCTGCATACTATATTTTATTTACCTATAACTCTTAGTTCATATCCGTCGGATGTTTTCAACATAGAGTTGCTTGTCTGAAGGATTTTTACCAAGTAATGTTGGAACTAGATTCACACCATAATAATTTGGCAATTTCAGCAAAACAATTTTGATCGTAGTTTTGAAAGATTTTATGCACGTGGTATATACAAGAGCATACGATCGAGTTCCAAATAGCCTCCACCCGTGTCGGGTCCGCGGGTTAAGATGCTTTCCGTCAAAACTGTTCATCAGCATTTCCTGCAGTACGTCAACCTCACAATGCTGCTCGAGTGTCTATTAGCAGGTCTAGCTTCAGTCGTAGGCAAGGGGGACAACGTGACCTGAGATCCAGAATAAATGAGGGAGCAGCAGGAAGGCAGACATACACATCAAGAGCATTTTATTACTTCAGGTAAGTCACAGAAATTCAGTATATTGGGCGGAGCAGCTCACACGGTAGAGCGCCGGCCTTTTGAGCCCAACTTGGCAGGTTCGATTCTGGCTCAGTCCGGCAGTATTTGGAGCTGCTCAAATACGTCAGCCTCATTTCGGCAGATTTACTGGCACGTAAATGAAACACTACGGGATGAAATTCCAGCACTTCGGCGTGTCCGTTAAAGGAGTTAGAGGGATCTAAAAACCAAGAATATTAAAGTTATTACATTTAATGTAAGTTTTCGATAGAAAAATTCCAGTATTCCCAAAAGTACACATTTACATATTCAACTTGTTCCACATGCATAACATTTTGTCTAAATTCAATTAAATCATGAATGTTCAAACATAAAAATTTCCAGATCGATATGTTATTATTTTTGTACTGAGGAAAGAATATTTGTTCTTAGTTACGGAATAAAGATAAATCATGTCATATTTCAGCTAAAATTTTGAAGTTACTTTAATTATTATTATTATTATTATTATTATTATTATTATTATTATTATTATTATTATTATTATTACTTCTATTTTTTAAGTTTAGTTGTCACCAGTAGTAGTGTGCTAAGTTAGGACTGATTAGTTGTAATAAAGGAAGTACATACCGTACCAAATTCTACAAGGAAATATAAAATAAATGTATTTATTTTATCTCAAATTCAAGTTCTCTGTCTCCTTTTTACCCGGAACTCCTTCAATCGGTTGGCTTTTCGTGTTCGTACTTATGTCAAGAATACCCTGTTCTTTCAAGCTTTCTCGTCGGACAGATCCTTCACTTCCGCAACCTTTCTTCTGAAAATATCTATGTTTCGCACGCCTTCTGCCCTGATTCCACAGTTTTCTAGGTCCAGTTTTACCTGTAGGACTTGCGTTTTCATGCTTTCCTTGAAAGTTAGAAACCTGTTAGTGGGCCAATCTGGTTTCATCCTTTTAATATGTTCGTAGAAAGCCAATCTCCTTTTCTTCATTGCGGTAGTTATGTTATCAAATATTTGGGTATGTTTCATCTTTTGTTTTCCTGCGTGCAAGAATCTTTCGAAACAACTTCCTATCTCTTACAGATCTGAGATAGTGTTTGCATGAGGCTGATCTAAAACCCATTCTAATTATTATTAACTTCTACTTCTTCTTCTTGTCGCTATTATTATAATGGACTCTGTTATGGAGGTAAGAGAAGTAGAGGGAGACCAAGACGACGAAGGTTAGACTCAGTTTCTAACGATTAAAGGTAAGAGGTATAGAACTAAATGAGGCCACAGCACTAGTTCCAAGTAGAGGATTGTGGCGACGATTAGTAAATTTACAGAGGCTTGCAGACTGAACGCTGAAAGGCATAATGGTCTATAATGATGATATACGTACGTTATTATTATTATTATGATTATTATTATTATTATTATTATTATTATTATTATTATTATTATTATTATTATTATTATTATTATTATTATTATTATTATTATTATTATTATACAGGTTGATTTATGTCGCACCGACACAGATAGGCCTCTTGGTTACGTTGGGAGAGGAAAGGGCTAGGAGTGGGAAGGAAGTGGCCTTGGCCTTAATTAAAGTACAGCCCCTGCATTTGTTTGTTGTGAAAATGTGAAACCAGAAGGAGCATCTTCACTGCTGCCGACAGTGGGGTTCGAACCTACTATCTCCCGAATGCAAGCTCACAGCTGCGCGCCCTAACAGCACGGCCAACTAGCTCGGTTTTATTATTATTATTATTGTTGTTGTTGTTGCTGTTGTTTTCTGTGTTTGGCATCTTTAAAGTTGCTTTGGTTTGGCGTTGGCAGTATGTCAGGTCTTAGTGCTGGGTGCCTTTACTGGTGCTGAAAGGGTTAATCGTAAACTTAGATCTGCCTTGATAGCATATCACCATAGTAATCATACCGAAAGGGATTTTGGCCTTAATTGGCTGGCACGTGCATTCAGATCTGCTGTTCACGAATCGTATATGCATACATCTATGTTCCTTACGCAGTTTTCATGCGTACTATTCATTTATCGCCGTCACAGTACTTTCTGAATCTACCAACGCCGAACCTGGCTCATTATTGATTTCAATGAGCACAAAGGGGGCATTTACACAAAAAATGGCGGTAATATGTTGACATTTATGGCGGCAAAGAATATTATGAATATGGGCATGATTATCTTTCACCCTTTTTAAGAGTAAAGTTTGTTTAAGACCTCTTCCGTTGCTGAGGAGTTTATGAAATGCCTGGTTGTCGGAGTTTTGTACCGCACGAGTTCTTTTACGCCCTTATAAGGTTTATCAGGTATTTTCCTCACACATTTGCCCAAACAGTAACCTAAATTTAAACACGAAGTCATAAACTTACAACCGATCAATCGTTGAAAAAATGAAATGGCATATGGCTTTTAGTGCCGGGAGTGTCCGAGGACATGTTCGGCTCGCCAGATGCAGGTCGTTTTTGATTTAACTTCCGTAGGTGACCAGCGCACCGTGATGAGGATGAAATTGTGATGACGACGACACATACACCCAGCCCCCGTGCCAGCGAAATTAACCAATGATGGTTAAAATTCCCTACCCTGCCGGGAATCGAGCCCGGGACCCCTGTGACCAAAGGCCAGCACGCTAACCATTTAGCCATGGAGCCGGATGCTCACTCGTTAAATGCGCCTAACAAGAGCGCAATAATTTGTTACTACTATCAATTCACGACGGGTATCTGAGATTCAAATGTACATTTTATTCATTACGTATGGCTTTATTGCAAATACATGAAAGGTAGAGCAGTCGCAAGTGCATAAAACTGCTGAGTATACTGAAAATTGAAATTATGACTCGATAAATCCTGAAACATTATTCGGCCTTTATTTCTCTGTGGAAGTATCAGATGTTGACCGATATATAGACCGCATTCAAAGTAAATTCAATCGCGAGCTAACAGATTGAGGATCTAATTGAAGTCGTAGCCAGAAAAAAGTTTCCAATCACCAACTTTATTGTTTGTTAAAACAGTGAGTAAAAGGTTTATTTCTGTGCCCTTTTAATAGAAATCACTTTTATAGACAAAACATTACCTTGAATGCATTTCCAATAATTGCTCTTTGTCCAGATTGTGTGAAGTAATTAAGCGCGAGGTTATCTTTCTATGAAATTTCCTATTATAGGACCTTCATCTGGATACACAATACTGAACCCTTGAACTTGTAGAATTATGGGTTCAATACTACGTTGTGTTTACACGTTCCTATCTTATCCACTCCTACATTCCTTTCCTCGTGTTCTGGCCATGCTGTTTGTACATTAATACTAACTCAGACTACGTAGTGATGAACAATAATTTACTTTTATTGCCAGCGTACTGTTTACATCGTACTACTTCGTAGCTGGGTACAACGGAGCCAACCAGTTGCCTACATCTCTATGTATAAGATATTTAAGTAAGCATACGTAAAGTTACAGATTTGGTATGCAGAATATAATAATATACTTCTTCCAAACTTAGGTCTATAGGTCTATCTTCTTGCTACCACCCCAGCTGTGGTTAATTCAGCCTAACCAATAAAAGTGGTTTTATGGATGTAAGAGGAGGAAGTTTTCACTTACTTGTTGATTAGCCTCCTATTAATTTCTTTTTTATTTCTTTTTTATGCTATTTGTTCGGGGCGTCGACCTAGAAAGATCTTTTGTCGCTACTTGCATCATATGTGAGGAACTTGCGTGTATTTTTGTAAATGGCGGAAGTGTAAAGTGTTGAATGTGGGGAAAGGAACGTTAAGGACGACACAAACACCCAGTCCCCAGGCCATGAGTATTAATCATTTACAATTAAAACCCCTGACCAGGCAGGAAATCGAACCCGGGGTCGCCGGGTGATAGGTGGACGCGTTGCCCCTACACCGCAGGGCCGGACTCCTATTTAGTTACTTACTAGCTATTGCCAGCGACTTTCTTGGGATATGTTTCGGATTTATTTTTAAATACCGTCACTGCAAAGAAAGCAAGCCTCTAAATTAGCTGAACTGTGTACTTTGCCTTCGAGCACGTATTACCTACTTGAAAAGTTGAAAAATAACCAACTTGAGGTAAAACATTTCTTGACCTTTCAGTCAATATATCACAATTTTAAAAATAGTTTGAAATGAAGAGCACTATCGCTATTGTTTTACCGAATGAACACGCTCCTACAGCTTCACCTTCTCGTTATTCGGCAATTTATATAATAATTGATTTTGGAGGCGATGTCTCGAAAACTATTCATTCGAAATTTTTCCCGTATTCAGAAGTGAACCTAAACGTCCTCCAATCGTTTCCAAGTTACCGTGGAACGAACATACGTACAAAATTTGTTTCGTCTCACTATATTTATTCGATATAGCTATGAATGGGAGTGCTATGAGTGGATCGGGTTTTCTTAATAATTATGCCGGGCTGAGTGGCTCAGACGGTTGAGGCGCTTCCCTTCTGACCCCAACTTGGCACGTTCGATCCTGGCTCAGTCCGGTGGTATTTGAAGATGCTCAAATACGTCAGCCTCGTGTCGGTAGATTTACTGGCACGTAAAAAGAACTCATGAGGGACTAAATTCCGGTACCTCGGCGTCTCCGAAAACCGTAAAAGAGTAGTTAGTGGGACGTAAAGCAAATAGCATTATTATTATAATTACTTAATAATTACGTGAATATTTTCATAATAATAATATTACTGGCTTTACGTTCCCTTAACTACGTTTACGGTTTTCGGAGACGCCGAGGTGTCGGAATTTTGTCCAGCAGGAGTTCTTTTACGTGCCAGTAAATCTACCAACATGAAGCTGACGTATTTGAGCACCTTCAAATACCAGCGGATTAAAAACATGGACATTTTAAGTGGTACAGAAATCATAAACACCTTTTGACAGATACTTCCCAATATCTTTTTTGATCTAGTTAAGATCTAATAATAGGTTTTTTTTTTATTAATTTAACTCTGTCTGCAGTCCAATGGAAGTCATACAAGTTTTAAAGGTCAAGTTGAAGAGATTTTTTTTTTGCTAGTGGTTTTACGTCGCAACGACACAGATAGGTCTTACGGCGACGATGGGACAGGAAAGGGCTAGCAGTGGGAACGAAGCGGCCGTGGCCTTAATTAAGGTACAGCCCCAGCATTTGCCTGGTGTGAAAATGGGAAACCACGGAAAAACATTTTCAGGGCTGCCGACAGTGGAGTTCGAACCTACTATCTCCCGAATACTGGATACTGGCCGCACTTAAGTGACTGCAGCTATCGAGCTCGGTGAAGAGATTTTTGCGGGCTTGCACTACGCTTTCCTCTACTGCATGAATCGTGTATGAGTTCTCGGTACAGCATACGACCTAGCATTTTATTCAGAAGTGAACTTAAACGTCCTCAATGACACAACTCCAGCCTTTTCCGAGTTATCGTGGAACGAACATACATACAAACATCGCTTCCACTTATAGACACACTATGTGTATTAGATATTGCTATGAGTGGGAGAGATTTAAATCTTGTGTGTATTACCCATATTAATTAGGAACTCCATTTCAATACACTAATTTTAAAATACTGTACTATTGAGCAGAGTCAAGAAACCTTGAACGTTCTTAAAATCAGAAAAGTGTCACTTTCAACATCTTCGATAATATCAGATAAATATGAAGAGTATTAGTATAACCAGAAATATATTGCAATGTCTTGTCAATTGGAGTGGAGTGGTAAATTAATTAAATGCGACTGGCATCACTATGTAAACGGAAGTTATGCGACTCATCTATCACGCTCCCTACATGAGGACGGAATTATTTGAAATGTGAAACAAAGAAATGAACGGACTCACCTGTAGGCTTACATTACTCTCTGTCTTGTAACAGCTCTTGAGTGTAAGTGAGGGGATATATCCCTAACTTTGCAAGAACAAACCGGCCTGGGTGGCTCAGACGGTACAGCGTTGCCCTTCTGAGATCAAGATGGCTGGGTTCCATCCCGGCTCACTTCTGTGGTATATCTTTATATACGTTAAATACGTTATATACGTTAAAATGCGTTAAAATATGTTAAAATACGTCTGCCTCTTATCGGTAGATTTACCGGCAGGTAAAAGAACTCCTGTGCGAAAAACTTCCGTCATCTTGGCGTCTATTATGACAGTGATGCCCACTGTAGAGGATACAGTGAAAGGTCATTCTTTCATTCAGGTGACCTCACTCACTGCGTCGCACAGTGTGGAATTTTTGAAATCTAGCAGAACAAACATACATTTTCGACAAGAAACCTATTTCCTTTATAAAGAGCATTATTTTAAGTTCTTAACTAGGCCTATACAAAGAATACCTGACCGCATAGATTTTAAAGCTGTGTGTGGTATATCTCAGCTCTACAGTTGTGTAAACATTGCGCCCCTTACTGATCCTTGCGTCTCGCACGGTCAGCTGTCTGCGCCATTTGTTCAGATGAATCTACGTAACTAGTGACTGTGTTATACATTTTTAATGTGAAAAATGAATCTTTCAGAGGAAAGTACGTACTCTTTAAATGTATACAGCTAGATAGTTATTAACTGTTAATTTTGGTTCTTTATCGCGCATTCTGCGGTCTGAAATTTTGTTTAAATATGAACATTTTTTTCTTCTTTAATGAGGCATATGAAAAACACCGTATTTCACCACTTTGAATTTTATATATGTAGTAGTTATGCATTCATCCTACACGTATGTAAAATATTATGATTCGGAAAAAAGTTGAACTTATGTCTTAAAATTATTTTTCTCAAGCGGCCCATTAATTTCAATACCAGGTGCATCAATTTCAAGACCTGGTCCATCAAGTTCAAGACGATATCTCTTTGTCGAATGGAAACATTAGACTAAGCCATACCACATAATGGAGGTGGTGTCATGTGCACTTCAACTTTATGATTAGAAGGACTCAGATAAACAAATTACGAAAGAAAAATATCATGTCGAAATTTTCCTTTAAAAAAGTTGCATACGAAGCGGTAAAAGCCTTTCTTCATTTGAACGAAAACATGAAAGTTGGCTTGGTGTTAATGTCAAGTTTCCATAGAAACTATAATGTCTCAAGGAAGAAAACCTGAGTGTTTAAGCCTGTCAAGTTCAAGTAGTGGTTGGCCAAAGATAGATTTATAGAAGCGATTGAGAGAATTAAAAAAGCGAAAAGTGAAAAAGGTCATAGAGGAACTAAGTTTTCCCGTTCTTCTTTTAGCAGCCGAAATGTATTTCCGATCCACGGGTAAAAGGGATGCTGCAGATTTAGAGAAAGAACCATCAACAGCATCTACATCTCGCGCAACAAAAGATTCAATAATCAGTGAATTGTACCGGAATCGGCCAGAGCAGAACACTCCGGAGAAAGCACTGTCTCTTTTCATTTCTGCAGGGTTGACTGTACAGCAGTATATAGACATATATACGAGAATGCGAGAGAAATGAATTCAAAGTTGTACTCTCCTTAGTATATTCTGCGAGAAGCTGAGAAATCATGTTACACTTCGCAGGATCCAATTTCAGTGAATGAAGCTTGCGTGGAAATCCAACTTCAGGCAATACTGGATCACACTATTAGTCGTTTTTTGAAAGTGCAAGATGTTTCAAGTGCCACATTTCCATCATTGGGGATGATGCTCCGTTAATCTTATAAGTAAATGGGGGTATGACGGTAGTACAAGACTTAGTCAATATAAGCAGCTCTTCCAAGATGAAACCTGCAATGATGAATATTTATTCATCATATCCTTTGTCCAAATATTTAATATTGCCTGCGTTTAACGGGAATAAACTGAAGTCTCAGTTAATTGCATTCTATTCAGTAAGCTAAGGGGATTTTATTCTCGCTCTCTACTTATAAATTTTCAAATTTTATTTGCTTTCCCCTAATCCAAAAATTTATTTTTTTAGCAGCTAATGCACTACATTTAACGTAAGTAACTGCAATTATATAATTAAGAATGAAAATGGAAGAAGTTTGTTTATAAACTTGAAAATGTATTTTTGTCCAGCTAGAATGCTGAAATATCACACAGTGCGTCGAAAGGAAATTCCAGTGAGTAAAGTAAATCGTCTCTCAAGAATTAAGGAATGATTCCTCCGTTATCACAATCCATGTTTTATCCCAGTTAATGATATTGAAATGAGAATCACAAACGATTGTTTCAAGGGCTTCCGACAGTAGAATTTCAACCTCAAGTCTGCGAGTGGTAGCTTCAAATGACGATATACTGATTGGTATGAGACGCAAATACTGCAGGTCTTCCACTTCAAATATCGGATACTTCTAGTGGGCTGATCGGGATACGAGCGGTTAGTGGGCAGTAGCTAGTACAATATCGTTAAAAGTATTTTAATGTACATTCCGCATTCTATAAATTTCTCATTCACTCGACTCATGAATTTTGTGAAGGCAAATACTTAATTGTGTCTGTCCCCCAACCATTACTTAATTTTATTTCGGAAATATATACTTCTCTTCAATAGCAACTGTTGGTGCTAATAATCAATCGTCGGTGATTAAGGGAAAAGCTGCCCTAGGCATACGGTACGGCTCAATACGCGTGACGTCACGCAGCCAGTGGAGGGTGGGGGTGCGCGGGGCACTCCATAACCTCGTGGTGCAGCCTATATAACTCCGGCGTTGCGACGCACGGGTCCGATTCACGCCGCGGTCGTATTGTAAGTCGTCTGCTCCAGCAGTACCAGTTCGCAGCATACGGACGCAGCGATCACTTCGTCGCTTCGAAAGGTAAGCTGAAGCGCTTCTCACCTGCCCCAAAAGATGGGGAACATGTGGCCCTAAGAATGCTACCGGTATACAAATCTCGAATTATTTTTAATCATTCTTCAATCGTACCATACCCAGCAATTTTGTAATAAAATTATGAAATACTTCATTAAATTCGTATTCAGTCCCTGACTGATGTGTGTAAAATCCTCATATAACGTAGGGAAATTACATGTCAGAAATATAAGAACGTACCAACTAGCAAGATGATTATAATTCTAATAATTCGAAGAAGCATTAGTTTTAAACAATGTTTTAAGTTTGAAATTTTACCCCAGTAATTCGATTTCATGATAGAATTATTAATTTTAAAGAAGATGTATTATTTCCTACATGTTCATTTTAACACTTATCTGTCTGTATTTCGTACTTTTATAGACTCCGAATCTCTTCCTCGTGAAACAATATTCTTCCGAAGATTCACTCTAATTCTAAAAACATTTGATGAAATGTAAGCCTAGTACGTTGGCAGGCTATATTAGCTATATACTCATATATTTGTTACGAAATATATTTAAATTTGTTGGTAACGATTTCGTTCTTGCGTTCCGTAATAGCCAAATAGAAAAATAATCTCCTTGGCCATATATCCGTACTTAAATCCATGTATATTATGCGGGCAAGAAATATTTCTTCATTTGTACCTCCCACACGATATCATAGCTCCTTAGATGAGTCTAAGCACTTTATCAAAAATATAAACGTTATTTCCGGTGAAGTTATGAACCAGTATTTCGAAACTTGATGGACATAAGACATTAATGTTAAATGCGCGTGAATAATACAATATTTAGAATATTATTTCTACTACACAGGATAACAACTCGTTTTTCCTTACGTTACTAAGGAAGCTCTTCAACTGTTCAGTATTTACATGTTCTTCATATCTATTCAAGTGACTACTGACATCACGGAATGGAAAATACAGAGTATGCAAAAACACCAAGGAATTCCTTGTAAATTTATATTTCTGAATGTCTAAATTTTTAGTTTAGGAATTAGAACGATCTACTGTTTTAAAGCGATGATTAATTATTGGTCAGAATGACTTCATTTTAAACGTTTGAATATTTCATATGAATATACCAAATATTGGTTACCTTTATGGTCAGTTACATATATTTTAAGTATTACTTTCACGAATCGTAAGACCCAACCCGTCCTGGATACTTTATTTCAATCCATGTCTATTATACAGGACTTAAATATACTTCTTCGTGTGGACTTCCCATCTGGTATAAGGAGGACACATTCCCCAGATGTAGTTGCCTTCTTATGTTCATATAACTTTATTACTTATAATCGCCTTCCTCATAAACAACATCACAAGCAGGATATTTCTAGTTTGGTCACTTTTGCAAATAGTCGATATAAAGGTATGTACAGATATTCCTGAATGCGTCATAATAAGCTTAACTAATTTCGTCTCTTCCTGCAACATTCTTAGGAAGATTATCTTGATGTGTTAGGAAATTAGAACTAAATCGATAACAATCTCCCCCTGTTGGAACTTTGATTACACACCAGACTTCTGAATTAACGTTCTGATTATAAATCATGATAACTAGGCGAGGTCTCACCTTCATGATTTTGATTTTACTTATATTAAACAAGTGACCTCCCTTTAACACCACTGTGTTAACATATCCCGCCCAGCACTTCGCCTTCCTTCAGTTGCAGTTCCTAATCACGATCTAGCCCCATATTTCTGTAGATCATTAGAGTTCAGTTCTTTATATAACTATGTATCTGTATTTCAAAATGAAAAGTTTCACTTTCCTCCCACACATGCGTGACTGACATTACTTAGAAACCTGAAATTGTTCCTGAATTACTATCTCAAATCCTATAGTTGGTAGCGTCCATTGTAGGTGTTCGGTAGAATATTCTATGTAATTAAGGAAACGTTATTTCATGTCCTGGTGTACTTTTCCGAATCGAACTATTCGACACGTATACCACAATTAGCACATAGTTCCGATAAATACGCATCTCCTACTTCAAAAGTTCAAAAACAAATTGACATCAAGTATTTCTTCACGTTCAATGAATCAAAACAAAAAGAATACGGATTTGAAATGAAGAGCACTATCGCTATCCTGCGAACAATATGTTAAATGTCAGAAAAGTTGTCGGTATTTAGAAAAACGTGAATCTTAGTCATGATAATAAAATAATTTGACAATTTTTTTGCATAAATCTACATCTTAGATGAGAAGTTTCTGAAGATAAATGAAATCAAGTAAGATTAAGGTATTATTGGAAAGGGATGGATACGCGGTTTGGGGATAGCGAGCATGCCTCTTATACGAAGGCCACGATTTCGATTCCCGGTCAGGTACTGTAGTTTTTACATAGATCCAAAGGATGGTTTGGGGTCCCTTCAACCTACGTGATAACAATTAAAAAGCGGTCTAACTGAGAGATAACGGCCCCGGTCTAGGAAACCAAGAATAACGGGCGTGAGAGTTCGTCACCCTGACTAGGTGTCACCTCGTAATTTGCAGGCCTTTGGGATGAGTAGTGGTCTCTTGATAGACTAATAACCATGAAAACCTTTTCGTCAATGTAAAAGCTCATTACAATGAAAATAATTATAACATACTTAACAGGATAGCAGATAGTATAGAATAGATGAAGCTGTCAGGAAATCTCCCTACAGCCACATTAACAATAATAACTTCTGTTTTAAGGGGTGTCAAAACCCTGAAACTTCGAATAATTTTCCACGATTATTTACACATTACAAAGTTCCTAATTAAATCTATATGCAATTTATTAAGACGCTCGTTCTAGAAATATATTATTTACATTTACTGGGTTATGATAAAAATAGTAATACTTATTTGTTCCTATTTTTAAATCTTTTTGAATCTCTAGAATTTACATAGGAGGCTGCGGCTGTCACACTTCCATATCTCGTTTTTACGTTATCAATATTGCACTGAAAATATTTGGTTTCTGTTTCACGATTTAGTAGTGCGAGTATGTATAACGAATCATGCTGGTTCAGATATCTAGAATTTTGCATTCTCAATGCAACATTTATCTGCAGTATATCTCACAAATTACTGAAGGGGAAGCGCTAAAATTTTCATAAATGTCTTTAAACATGTAGTCGAAATGTTGAAATTAATTTATAGTAAGACTTTCTCTTTCCCTAAATTGGTCGCACTTAAATAATTTTATCCCGTTAAAATTTGTTGAAGTGAAGCGTGATGAAACGTATTATTTAAATGTCATGTAATTCCAATTTTATGTGGATGTGAGTTTGCATTTGAAACCAGTTATCGGTAGCCCCGAAAATAGTTCTCCATTTTCACAAGAAGCAAATGCTCGGGCTGAACCTTAATGAAGGCCACGGCTATTCCCTTCCCTTTCATACAAATTCAGCATGGCAGATAATCTGTATGTGTTAGTGCGATTTAAAGAGGTTGGTTAGCAAAAGAAAAGTAATTCTATTTAAATAAAATTACAGTATGTGACGCAAACATATCCATAATAAATTTAGAGGAACAAGTGCATAAAAGTGGCCAATTTTATGTAGAGAGATACGACACTACATCTCCATTTAATATCAGTCCGTGGTGATGCGTGGCGGGGGGGGGGTTATCAGATTAATAAACTAAAAAGTAAAATATTAAAAGGAAAAACAATAAATAAAAGCATAATTCCGTGATTCCTACCTAAATTCACAATAACATATTGGAAGTACTCATTACTCTGTGGCAATATCCCTGGAGCAACATCACATTTCGGTCTGAATCAGCAAGAAAACTCTTGTCTGATATACGTAAGAAGCATTGCATATTAAACCTTCTCTCCGCGATGTAAATATTCAGCAGGCCAAGGCCCATGAGGACTCCAGCGTCCAGTCTTTTCCCGTCACTGGTAATATCAGTTCCGAACAAGTGAGCTGATCGCATCCTACAGATAGTGTAGCTGTACACTTGCTTTCAGAGGCGGTGGTTTTCAAAAATAAGTCTCTGGTAAGACCTCAACTAGAGTATGGTTCCAGTATATGGGACCCTCGCCAGGATTACTTGATTCAAGAACTGGAAAAAAAATCCAAAGGAAAGCAGCTCGATTTGTTCTGGGTGGACAAATTTCCGATTTCCGACAAGAGAGTAGCTTTACAAAAATGTTGCAAAGTTTGGGCTGGGAAGACTTGGGAGAAAGGAGACGAGCCGCTCTACTAAGTGGTGTGTTCCGAGCTATCAGTGGAGATATGGCGTGGAATGACATTAGTAGACGAATAAATTTCAGTGGTGTTTTTGAAAGTAGGAAAGATCACAAATTAAGATAGAGTTGTAAATCAGGAGGGCAAATTGGAGCAACTATTCATTTATAGGAAGGGGAGTTAGGTATTGGAATAATTTACCAAGGGAGATCTTCAATAAATTTCCAATTTCTTTGCAGTAATTTTTTAGAAATGACTAGGAATATAACAGATAGGGAATCTGCTACCTGGGCGACTGACCTAAATGCGGATCAGGAGAGATTTAATCCCACCGATAGCATTCCTGAAGATGGTTTATCACGGGACGGTTTTCCATTCACATATCAAGTAAATGCCGGACTGAATTAAATCACAGCTTCCTTCCATCGCAGCATCTTAGAAAAGTTGGATATTTTAATACAACACTAAACAGCACCGAGAGAGTAGGTTACGCGGCGGTTTTGGACGCGTATCTGTTTGCCTGCATTAGGAAGACAGTGGGTTTGAAGCTAAATGTCGGTAACTCTGAAGATGGTGTTCATGGTTCTCCATTCTCATGCACTTTAGTTAATGCCACGACCGCTCCCTTCTCAGTCCTAGCCCTTTCCTATCTTATTATCGCCATAAGACCTATCTGTGACGTAAACCAAACAGAAACAAAAACGAATATCAAAGAAGCATGTATTAATTCGGGAACTATCCTTTCTTTATACATATAATTCAAAATTTATACACACTGGAGAACGTTGTTGACCTACAAACAATATTATTACCTGAGACTTCTTTTATCGGCGTGTTCTTTAGTCATTCGTGGATATCAAGGATATTTATCGTATACACAGGAAATGGAAGTATATGATAAAGGTGTTAGAATTCTAAAAGTAACTCTAAATTTAAGAAATTACATGCTATGTATGCCGCAGCTGACTTAAATAGATTTTAGGGATCGGTGTGAATCTGGCCAACGACACGTCTAGAAATGATACAGAAAGGTCAGGCAAGGAATTTGCAATTCAAAACGACATAAATTACAAATTTACGTAACACGGTTTAAAATAGCGGATGATGTGAACTTCGTACCGCGCGGGAGTTAATATTACGTCGAACAGTTGGAGTAGTTAATAATTTCTCTCAATTCGTCCATTTTCACAATCATTGCAATGTGTAGGACTTACTGTAACAAAGAAATGGCGTGTGGCTTTTAGTGCCGGGAGTATCCGAGGACATGTTCGGCTTGCCATGTGCAGGTCTTTTGATTTGATGCCCGTAGGCGACCTGTGCGTCGTGATGACGATGAAATGATGATGAAGACGACACATACACCCAGCCCCCGTGCCAGCGAAAATAACCAAGAAATAATGGGTAAAATACCTGACCCTGCCGGGAATCAAACCCGGAACCACTGTGACCAAAGGCCAGCACGTTAACCATTTAGCCATGGAGCCGGACAGGACTCACTGTATTATCATCCTTCTCAATCACTTACTAAATATAGTACGTTAACATCCAGCCTCGCATATAGGCATATTTCCCTTTCATGAAATAACATCAACCTAAGGTGTACAATTCGCTGTTTATAATAATCTCAGTGAGGGAACCGACTTCATGCTTAAGTATTTTTTTCAATGTCATATCAAATATATAAAGTCGGATAAAGAATATTTATCAATAGACCATATCTTTCTGTTCCCAAGACAGCAGGATCGATCCTTGATAAGGCTGGTGGCATTTAAGGATGTTGAAGAGCAGCAGTTCCCTGTCGTTGGCTTCCACCACAGTTAAGAACTCCTGTGGGATAAAATTCCGATATTCCATCATCTCTTAAAATCTACAGCAACTTCACAGATGTGGAGTACATTATTATTATTATTATTATTATTGTTATTATTATTATTATTATTATTATTATTATTATTATTATTATTATTATTATTATTATTATTTTTCCTTGTCGTTTAGGCCTACTGAGGACCACGGGGCTCGTATCTATTCTTGGGTAAAGTTGTTGCTTTCTTCTTCTTCCAGTACTCCTTCATTTGCTGACTACGAGCCAGCTTTCTCTCCTCGGTCCACTTAGTTCCTGTAGTCTTCTTACTTTTAAGGGACGTTGGGAAAACTCCATGTCGGATGGCTTGACGGAACAGTAGTCGGTCATGAGTTTGTCCCAGTGGGATATCTAGTTGTTCCATATCTGACTTAACTGACGCGATCCATTTGTTCTTAGAAGCCTTGCCTCTTCCTGTTACTGTGAATATCCTGTTGTTGAGACTTTTGGAATCCAGACGGGCCAAGTGTCCATAAAAGGTCAGGCGCCTTTTCCTTATAGACGTGATGATGTCCTCCTGGTCTTCATACAGTTCATCATTATGGCGGATTCTGTAAGTGCCTCCTTCCTCTCTGATTGGTCCTAACATCCTCCTCAGGATCTTCCTCTCTTTTAACTCCAGCTTTATGAGTGGGCCCTTCCTAGCCATTACAAGGCACTCAGAAGCATACAGAACAGATGGTTTGACTACCGAGTTGTAGTGTCTGAGTTTGAGGTTCTTGGAGAGGCACTTAGATGAATAGATACTACGACACAATTGATAAGCCCTTTCAAACTTGGTACATCTGGCATCTATGGCTGGGTTCTCGCTCTGATTCGCAGAGATCCATTCTCCGAAGTACTTAACTGCAGGTACTTTTCGTATGGTAGCGCCTGTGAGAGGAACTGTAGAAGGGACCTCCTTGATATTGGTCATAAATTCAGTCTTCTGGATGCTGATTTTCAGACCAGTCTTAACCGCTACACAATAAAGACTCTGTAAGTTGTATTATTATTATTATTATTATTATTATTATTATTATTATTATTATTAGCCAGGATGGGAGGCAGTAATCGGCGTGTTTGAGACCGACTCATTTCCTGATATTTGAAAGAGCACAAATACGTGAGTCTCCTGTCGATAAATTTATCCCTACGTGAAAAATCCTGGCACACGAAAATTCCTGCATCTCGGCGTCTGTCATATCAAATTTGACTTCCTGGAGTGAACTACGTAGTTAGCGATGAAGTGCTTAACTGTATGATTAGATATTCATGATTAGTTACTTTGGTCAGAGTTTTCTGCATTCCACACTTTGAAAAATCTGACGAAGTACCGAAAGTTCTCAAATTTTCATGAACTTCTTAAATTAATCACGAAGAGTCACTCAACCCGACTGATACTAAAATACTCTTCATAAATAGCTGTTTCCTTGACGTTTCTAAATATTCTCTCACACATTGAGAAATGCTTGCTAGATGCTTGTTGTTTAAAGGGGCCTAACATCTAGGTCATCGGCCCATTGAGAAATGCATTTAATTTAATTTTGTACTTAACAGAAATAACATGTACCAGTTTTGTGTTCACTGAGTGCACACTACTTTGCTGTCTGAGATAGACCATATCAATTCAACAGGAACCAGGATGGCACACTTCAGTGTACTTATTATATCACCCGACCGTTCCCATATTCCACAAGCTAAGACGACTAATATATAATCTCTCAACAGCTTTTCTGCATCGGATCCTCTCACTATATAGAACTATCAATTAAGAATGCTAATGGACATAGCAATCAATAGGACCTATACATTCCTTTCAACATAAGACAAACCGAGCGAGTTGGCCGTGTGGTTAGGGTCGCGAAGCTATGAGCTTTACTTCTGGAGATAGTGGGTTCAAATCCCACCGCCAGCAGCCCTGCAGGTGGTATTCCATGGATTCCCATTTTCACACTAGGCAAATGCTGGGGCTACACCTTAATTAAGACCACGGCTGCTACCTCCCCAATCCTTGGCCTTTCCAATCCTTCTGTCGCCGAAAAACTTCGATGTGTTAGTGTCACGTTGAACAAATAGCAAAAATAAATACAAAATTGGCAAAAAGTGTATTTTGATATGGTAGCATTGGGCTCCTTGATAGTCTTCTTCTTCCTCCTCTCTTCTTTACCTGTTTACCCTCCAGGGTCGGTTTTTCCTTCGGACTCAAGGGCAGTGTCCTAGAGCATCAAACTCTTGGTCGGGGGATACAACTGGAGATTATGACCAGTACCTCACCCAGGCGGCCTCACTTGCTATGCTGAACAGGGGTCTTGCGGGGGGATGGGAAGATTGGGAGGGATAGACAAGGAAGAGAGAACGAAGCGGCCGTGGCCTTATGTTAGGTACCATCCCGGCATTTGCCTGGGGGAGAAGTGGGAAACGCAGTCGCTTAAGTGCGGCCAGTATCCAGTATTCGGGAGATAGTAGGTTCGAATCCCACTGTCGGCAGCCCTGAAAATGGTTTTCCGTGGTTCCCCATTTTCACACCAGGCAAATGCTGGGACTGTACCTTAATAAACGCCACGGCCGCTTCCTTTCCACTCCTATCCCTTCCTTGTCCCATCGTCGCCATAAGACCTATCTGTGTCGGTGCGACGTAAAGCAACTAGCAAAAAAAAAGAAGTGGGAAACCACGGAAAACCACTTCCAGGACGGCTGAGGTGGGAATCGAACCCACCTCTACTCAGTTGACCTCCCGAGGCTTAGTGTATCCAATTCCAGCCCTCGTACCACTTTTCAAATTTCGTGGCAGAGCCGGGAATCGAACCTGGGCCTCCCTGGATGGCAGCTAATCACACTAATCACTACACCACAGAGGTGGTCGTTGTAGTCACGGATATGTGACAGCTTCCACGCCTTGTAACCATATACTTCCAGAAAATGAATTACCAAAAACATTCAAGAAAGTACGTAAAGACATAGCATAAGTGTGTATGTTTGTGATTAATTCAATGTAATTAAGTTTGAATTAAATTTTTTATCCGTTTTATGGCTTAGAACATTACAGGCAACCGCATTAAGGCATCCGAGGTCGAGGGAGTCTATTTTCAAACTCCCTTCATGACTCCGTTTACTAGTATTAATTTTCTTGTCATTTAGATGGTTATCATAATTATATTCCTGATAAACATGGGCTATTATCACGCCGTTTTATACCTTATAACAGAAATTAAAACATGAACGGCTATTATCGTCGTTTAACTCGAAACCATGACGATTGCACAATAATTCAATGTCAGCGATGTCCGGCGATGATGAAATTACCACTAAAAATTTCAATTCGTGAACATCTCAATTACCACAGCCCGTGCGATAAAATGAATGAGCCCTGAAGATGGTTTACAGTGGTTTCTCGTTTTCACATCAGGCAAATGCTGGGGCTGTACCTCAATTAATTCCACGGCCGCTTCCTTCCCAGTCCTAGCCTTTTCCTCTCCCATCGTCGCCATAAGACCTGTCTCTGTCGGTGTGACGCAAAGCAAACTGTAAAGAAAAATGAATTAGATATAAATAATCGGAAATCGTAGTTTCGATACCTTTTGTTCTGTAGAGCTTTTACATGAAACAAATATTTTCGGGAACATTGGAAGTTTGTGAAGAATGTAATAATCGCAAATACCTCTATTGTTATTCTTCGTGAGGTATAAGTGCATGCAACTTAAAAGATCAGGTATTATACCTTATACAAACTGTGCACAATTGTTAATCTTGTTGTTTAGGTGATCAGTCCATAGACTGGTTATCTCCTACACTTCCCTCAGAAACCAACCCAACAAGTCCTAGGTGTCTTAATATATGTCTCTTCTTGTCAAATTTCGCCATATCGTTCACTTCTTACCAATTCGATTCAGTACTGTTCATTCGTGATTCTGTCTACCCATTTTGCCTTCAGCATTCTCCTGTAACATCACATTTCAAAGGTTTCTATTCCCTTTCATTCTGAGCTAGTTATCGTCCATATTTGACTTCCATACAATGCCACGCTCCTGACGAACGTCTTCGGAAATATACTTCTAATTCTTATATCTATGTTCGAAACGAGCACATCTATTTTCATATGAAAGGCCTTCTTTGAATATGCTAGTCTGCATTTTATGTTCTCCTTACTTCTATGATAATTAGTTACTCTGCTTCCCAAGTAACAAATTTCATCAACTTCTTTTAACACTTTATTTCCTAATCTAATATTTCCTTCATCACATGACTTCAACTGCATTCCATTACTTTTGTTTTGGGTTTATTTCTTTTCATCTTGTGTTCCTTTTTCAACAAGGTATCCATACCTTTCAGCAATTTCTCCAGATCTTTTCCGGACTCAGATGAAGTAATATCATTGGCAAATCTCAGAGTTGTCATTTCCTTTCCTTCCATTTCCAAATTCTTGTTTGCACTTGTTTACCGCCTGTTCTACATAAATAATGAAAAGGGAAGGGGCCAAATTTCTAGACGGTATTTTTTTTTCATAGTCCTCGATTCTTCCAACTGCAGACCGTGTTTAGTACAGATTGTAGATAATTATTCTTCCTGGGAATCTGACGCCGATCACCTTCAGAATCTCAAATAGCTTAGTCCAATCGACATTATCGAATACATTTTCTAGATCTACGAATGCCACGTATATGTGCTTGCTTTTCACAACTTGCTTTACATCGTACCGTTACAGGTAGCTTTTACGGCGACGATGGGATAGGAAAGGGCTAGGAGTGGTAAGGAATCGGCCGTGGCCTTATTTATCGTACAGGCCCAGCATTTACTTGGCGTGAAAATGGCAAACCATCTTCAAGGCTGCCGACAGTTTGGTTCGAACCCAGTATCTCCCGAATACAGGCTCACAGGCTCAGAGCTGTTAGACTTTAACCAGACGGCCAACTCACCCGATGCTTGGGCTTCCTGTAAGATCAGTGGTAAAGTCAGGATTGCTTCGCGCAGTCTATACCTACATTTCTTACCGGTAGCTCACACGGTAAACCGCTGGCCTTCTGAGCCAAACTTGGCAGGTTCGATCCTGGCTCAGTCCGGTGGTACTTGAAAGTACTCAAAACGTCAGCCTAGTGTCGGTGAATTTACTGGCACGCTAAAAGTACTCCTTCAGAACTAAATGTTGGCACCTCGGCGTCTTCGAAAACTGTAGAAGTATTTAGTGGGACGAGAAATCTATAACATCATTATCATTAAATTTCCTCTGAAGGACGAGCAAGTGGTGTGAGATTTGCGTCGCGTAGGTATCAGTTTGTATTCAAGAAGTAGTGGGTTCGCACCCATTGAAGAGTCGATTTTAAATCAATGTCTTACAAATTAAACATTCAGTTCCTTTCTGTGGATCATCAGCAGGTTGTTGGCCTTCGTATCCCACATCACGAGTTCTAACTCGACAACCGTATTCAGATTTCTGAAAATTGGAAGAAAATTATTTCGGCACTCCTTGTCGTACGATACCAGCTCGTTAAAGATCGCTGGAATCCCATGGATTTAACCGACATAATTAATTCAAACTCAACAATAGGTCACCCAAAAGCTCAAGTTCTCTGCCATCTGGTAGAGTAAAATGGAATGGACAACCTAAATCAAGATGCCAGTACACGTTAGCTGAGCCGGGCGTAGTATGGCCATCAAAACGTTTTGATTTATGTCTCCTTAGGGAAATCTGCTTCGGTCATCTGAGGAGTGTATAACGTTTCAACTCACGATATTCTAGTGCTCTTCATTTTCACCAATGGGTCTGATAGATATCTTCACAGATAATTCAATTATAAAAACGTTCAATCAATCTGTTTAGGACATTTCAATCGTGAAATTACCAGCGCTTCACCCCATTGTATAAGTGGGCACCGTAGTTGGATTGCCACACTTTTCCAAGATGCTAGTGTGGCGTTGAGCCACTACTAATAAAATTACCTCCTAGAAGGTGATACCTTCCCTCAGGCCAAGGAGATATGAATTGGTGAAGGAGATGTTTGGTGAAGGGGTTGGCGGCAGTGCCCTGTACTTGTTCCGGCATGCGCATTAGTCCAGAAGTATGGAAAACCACCGAAAACCATGCTCAAGGCAGCCCGATAGTAGAGACTAGCCTCTCTCCGTCCCTCGAATGCAGACGTATGGACTCAGACCGAACGCATGGTGTTTGTAATCTGAGCTGCGGCAGCTACCTCAGCCGAACTTACGTCGCGCGCGGCCGCCCTTGCTTTAAACGTGTATACAATCTTGTATAGAATCTTACTTTATAAAAGATGCTCGAAGTGTCGTCCTTCCTGGGTTATGCAGGCATTGCATCTGGTAACCACATTCTGCCTGACGAGAGTGAGTTCTGTCACTATAATATTTCTGACTTCATTGGTAATGTCCTTTCTCAGTTCCTCCATTGTGTGAGAATTTGCTCGGTACATTTTTTTACAGTTTACCCCACAAATAAAAATCACAACTGTTAGATTTGGAGAACGAGGGTGAAATAAACCAGTACTGATCACTCTGTCTGCAAACACTTCCTAGATTTTAAGAAGGGAATCGTCTGCTGTATGAGCAGGGGCTGAATCTTGTTGAAACCACCCATGGTATATTGGTACCTTTCTGAATTTACCGGCGCCTAGAAAAGAAAACAATTATTCGCCTTGCACTAACAGCACACCAAACACCAATCTTCCTATCATAATGAGGGACTTCATAATCACAATTAGAATTTTCTGCACACCAATAGCAAGAGTCATGACTGTTCACACGAACATTAAGATGAAACCAGAACTTTTACACACGAAAATACGGTGTTGCAATGATAACTGTCTCACCATGTTAAAAGCTGATATTCAGACTGGTGACTGATGCTTGCCAGGTCGAACACGTGCAGGCTGCTTGCAAGGTCAAGAACGATGCGCGCGCCTCCCATGCTGCAGCTGCTGTAGCGCAGAGTACAAACACCGTGCGTTCGGTCTGGGTTTTTATGTGAGACTCTGTAGAGCCACGGTGCAGCCGTTGCCTGATAAGCTGAAATCTACTCCTCATCTGCCGACATTGTAACCGTTGCAAACCTAATTATGTAGGACAATGCAGTGACAGTGTACTAGGGGAAGGATGTTCCTCCACTTGTATAAATGTCAGCCTTTGGCTTTTAGACTAAAAGTGAAGTTCCAAGAAGGAAACTAACATTTAATTTCATCGATTCCAAATGTCAAAACAAATTCCTGATATTAGGCCTTTTCAATTGTGAAATTACCATCGTTTCGCCCTAGTGTGGCAGAGGGTTTGTCAGGTAGACTGTCACACCTTGCTACGCTGGGAAGAAATACTAGCAAATTGAAAAGACCGACAGAGCTCGAAGATTTTTCACATTGGAATCGCTGAAATTATATTATGATTTCTTTCATGGATAATCAAATGTTCTTCATTCTGTCCTTTAAAAACCCCACAACATCTGCCGGGTTTTTACCTGCAGTCATGGTATCCAGTAGCTAACACTCCACCGCTTTTCCATGTAGCGTGCTAGCACATCTAATATATTCAGTTTATTGCTGTACATTATTCCATAAGACAATTTTCTTCCATAACCTTTCAGCACTAACGGCATCCAATTTTCCTAGCTCTTTACGAGTACTGGCTGTTCCTTCAATTGGACCTGGGAACCAATTATTCCCATACTTGATAAAGCTACTGATTAACAGGAGTAGGAAGAATATTCCTTAAGTTTACTTAAATATATTAATAGACTTGTGAGACTTTTTTCCTAAGTGTTCAAGCACCAAACGGTGGATTGAGGATTCTTAGCCACTTCAGGACATGGAAAACAATACTCTTAATGTGAATAAGATCCTATCTTCAGTGCTATTCGACTGCAGTTGGTAAGACGTTTGCCTCCCCGTTCAACAGTGTGATGTAGACAGTCGGTTGATATTTACTTACGAAAGAGCCGAGGCAATCAACAACCACTTTGAAAGACTTTACTTCAGCACAAACCTCCGGAATTTCGACGCATCTTGAATCATTAATAATATTAAAATAATAATAAAAAGAATAAGAATCGTATATTCTCAGCAACTACATATCAAACATTGGTTTGACACTATTTAGGCTGCTTGCATGTCAATGTCTACGTTCTGTTCTACTTTACCTGATGGCAGAGGGACCGAAACACTTCTGGGCGGTCCATGGCTGAGATCTGATTAACTTTCAATCCGAAATGTGTCCCCAATGATATTTCACACTCTGACAACTTAGAGACATGGTGTGCTGAATGTGCTTAATGGACATTCTTCCACCCGTTTAAATCCGACTACCTCTACCAGATTTAAACCCGCGATATCAATGTGAAGGCTAACACTCTACCAGTGATTCAAAGACACATAGCATAATATCTCCCTCATGAATGTGATAGTGAGCAGGACATCGATTCATAGAGCTCCTGCTTATAACCCTCAGCCTGTTTGTATAGTTGAACGAATTTGTAAATACAAAACCACTCTCATATTTCAGAAATTAAATGACTAGACGCTACTTAGGGGAACTATCATGAAAAGATTATTTATAGCAGTGAGTTATTGAGTTGACTGTTACGGTAGTTAACTCGCACAGGAAGATGAAATGAAAGGAAATTTACAGTATAATAGTCTACAGTATGAACTTCATTCAGTATGCTGACCGAAGTGCTACGGGTTGAAAAACGTAGATTTTCATTTCCCTATCTTCTAACATTTGTAAAATATATCGCTTTTCGATATCTGACCAAGAATATTTAATATGATTTTATTACCTAATTTGGTACCTACAATTAATATTTAGAATTAATGAAAGAAAAATCCTCAAATTAAACACTTGGAAACACTTTTATAATGGCTAATTTTCTATGTGATGATGAATTTTGGAAATTTTATTTTGACACTGGTAAAGTTAAGAGGGATACATCACCTCCATTGGGGGTGTGCCTGAAAAGAGCTGCATCACCTCGGGACGAGGATACTGATTTATTTCACTAAAATCAATCAGCTAATTTCATCCGTAAAAGAGTAAGAAAGCAAAGGTATGTCATCTCCATACAGGTCATGAAGGACAATGAAGGTAAATGCTGTCTCTATACGTGTGGTCACCTCTATGCCCGGCCACCTTCACCTCCAGTAATTAAACATCTTTCATTCTGGTGTAGGCTTCGTGAACTCCAAGGCCATGTACCGATCCAGAAGTCTCGTTTTGACATTCTGACGGGTAACAAACCTACGGCTTTCCAGGTGAATTGGACAAACCTTCACAGTCTCAGCTGGGTACCCCAATAAATCGATGAACACAGAGAAAATTTCCTTATTTATTATTGCAATTTGTTTTTGTGAAGTGGTTTAATATTCTGATCATTCTTTACGAATTCATCGAATCTAAAGTTAATAAAATTCGTACTAGCGAGTACAAAATAAATGTTGGTGAGCTTTTCGTACATTTCTTCGTCTTTGTGCGTGTAAACTGGATATTCTCTCGCAGGGGAACAATGAATTTCTACTCTGATTCTACAAGTTGCTCCAGTCAGGATGAACTAAGAAGAGAAGCGACACGGATGAGGAAGAATGCACATTGTATAGCATGGCGATTCTAACAGATATCGTGGGGATGTTGTCATGTGAGCACTACCGGAAACGAGCGAGGGAGGAAATGAGATGGTATCATAATACACAGCGCTGAAACTCACGGAGATATTCATTTACATGTCATCAAGAGTTTACGATATCATGCAAAACACTTAATGAAAAGGATTACTATTTGTACTTCTTCGTATTATTATTCTTGTACCCTTTCCTCATAGCACGTTAGTGACCATCATGGAGGGATTATTCTCATCTTACGCTTGCCATGCCAGTGTCACTGCATCGTGCAATTCGTACTTCTTTCGGAGGTTCTACGCAATGTAGTAGTATTCTGCACCCATGTCACGATCTCATTTTGCCTTGCCTTCTACGATCAGTTGTTTCCGGCTGTATTTGTCATTTCGCTTTCCAGAGTTTTGTGAGCGTCAAGACTTCGCTTTATTTTCTGACACAACAGAGTACCTCCTCACTGGTGAAGTTGTCTACTTATGAGATCATTAACATTGTGCGAAGCATACTCAAGTCAAAAGCCTGGAGACGGTTCATTGAAGAAGTCTTTAGTGTCCAGGTGGTGGTGTTGGTGATTATTGTATTAAGAGGAAGTACAACTAGGCAACCATCCTCTATATAACACTGATCAGAGATAAAGTATGGAAGGGATCCGACACTTAGAAAAATGAAGATATCGGCCGAAGTAAGGCCAGGGCGTGAAAATGAAAACTTCCGTAGGATTCACAACCTAATACCGTCGGTGTCGGAAAAACCAAGAGTTGACCAAGAGAGGTCGGATAAGATAGATGAAAGTGAGGATTCCGGCACAAGTAACTGGAAGAAATGACAGGACCCAGCTAAGGGCCCCATGCTCGCCAACCCACGCTCCCAAGTTCAGAGCCCCTGGGGCCCCTTTTAGTCTCCTCTTGCGACAGGCAGAGTTTACCATGGGTATTATTCTACCATCCCCACCCACAGGAGAACTTAAGTGTCCATCCTTCGACATCGTGAAGTAGCAAAATTAAAATGAAATGGCGTATGGCTTTTAATGCCGGGACAAGTTCGGCTCGTCAGATGCATGTCTTTTGATTTGACTCCCGTAGGCGACCTGCGCGTCGTTATGAGAATGAAATGATGATGAAAGACGACACATACACCCAGCCCCCGTGCCAGGGAAATTAACCAGTTGTGGTTAAAATTCCCGACCCTGCCTGGAATCGAACCCGGGACCCCTGTGACCAAAGGCCAGCACGCTAACCATTTAGCCATGGAGCCGGACAGTAGCAAAATATGACATGCCAA
Source organism: Anabrus simplex (assembly GCF_040414725.1). Lineage (NCBI taxonomy): Eukaryota > Metazoa > Arthropoda > Insecta > Orthoptera > Tettigoniidae > Anabrus > Anabrus simplex. The sequence continues at coordinate 304,751,193 of NC_090267.1, forward strand.
CGAGTTTCAAGTAGGAAATCACGGTTTCACACGAGATATTTTAATTTCCGAAACACACCACTTGCTATGCTGATTCTGGCTTTGAGTTCTATATTCGGGTTTTATTCATGGTAGTTACATGACATGTGTCACACATTCAATGGTGTTCATCTCCAGGTAGATATGAGAGTTGATTTTCTGGTAGCTGATTATCCTAAATTTTGTTTTCTGCATGGTTACGACCTATCTCATTGCTTACATCGTTGATGGTGTTCAAGTGGGTTCGGAGGTCACTTGAACTGTCAGCAAGTATCACGGTATCATCTGTATAGCATCCGGCTCCATGGCTAAATGGTGGTCTTGGTTAGGGGTCCCGGGTTCGATTCCCGATGTGATCGGGGATTTGAACTTCCATTAGTTAAATAATATCGTTTGGGATTTGCTGTCTGTGATGTTTTCAGCAATATATTTCATCTTAGATAGGGCTTCATGCTCATAGACGCGCAGACGCCTGTACTGCGTTGAATCAAAAGACCTGCACCAGGTCTCTCCAGGGACCACACGCCATTATTATTATTATTAATTATTATTATTATTATTATTATTATTATTATTAGACTATTATTATTATTATTACTAGCTATATCGTTCATGGTGTTTATTCACATCCCGTTGTTGATTGTTTTAATATTTCATTACACTGTGAGAATAGTGACATATACGAGTATATTACTGAATCCGGGGGTTAGTGGGTTCGAACCCCACTGTCGGCAACCCTGATGGTAGTCTTCCATGGTTTTCCATTTTCACACTAGGAAAATTCTTAGGCTGTAGCTTAAATAAGACAACGGTCGCTTCCTTCCCAATCCTAGCCCTTTTATATCCTATTGTCGCCGTAAAACCTATTTGTGTCAGTGAGGTGTAAAGCAAATTGCGATTGCCAAGTGTACCTTATGGTGAAAAACATTTTTCCGTTTGTTTGATGACGCACCAACTCAGAGAGGTCTTACGGCGACGATATACAGTGAGTGCTCAAAAGTTACGGGAAAGGGTGTCCCATTAGAAAATGCGCCGTGTATGACCCCTGAGCATTGCGGCTAGCTGCGGTGTAGCTGAGGAGACTGTCACAGACACCAGTATCGTGAAGATGGCAACACGTCGCGAGTTAACCGACTTTGAACGTGAATGAAATGTCGTATGGCTTTTAGTGTCGGGATATCCCAGGACGGGTTCGGCTCGCCAGGTGCAGGTCTTCCTAGTTGACTCCCGTAGGCGACCTGCGCGTCATGATGAGGATGAAATAATGATGAAGACAACACATACACCCAGCCCCCGTGCCATTGGAATTAACCAATTAAGGTTAAAATCCCCGACCCGGCCGGGAATCGAACCCGGGACCCTCTGAACCGAAGGCCAGTACGCTGACCGTTCAGCCAACGAGTCGGACACTTTGAACGTGGGATGATGTTTATCGGCGCACGGCGTATGGGTCATAGCATTGCGGAGATTACACGCGAATTCGTGTTTCCGAGGTCAACAGTGTCGAGGGTGGATCTTCAATATCGCTGTGAGTATATTACCACCCGCGTAATCACCGCACGGGAAGACTACAGGTGTTTAACGAACGGACATCACGTCGCTTCCGCAGAACCATACTGGGCGCTCGACGGACTACTGTGAGACAGATCACCGCCCAGTTGAACGTTGGGCGTCAGGAACCCATTTCTACCAGGACTGTAACGAGGTAACTGCACCACATAGGCTTCACCAGCCGACTACCAACTCGTGTCCCTTTGCTGACACCTCGGCACCGAGCTCAACGACGTGCATGGGCCCGCGAACATCGGCAATCGACCATGGAACAGTGGCGGGGTGTGGTATAGTCCGATGATTTCCTGTTCCAGTTGTATCGAGGTGATGGGCGCGTGAGAGTGTGGCGTATGCCGCATGAAGCTATGGATCCTGCCTGTCAACAAGGTTGTGTCCAGGCAGGAGGTGGCCCACTTATGGCGTGGGCGGCGTTCTCATGGTCGCAATTAGGCTCCATTGTGTGGCTGCAAGGAGCACTGACTCGTGCACGTTATGTGGGCATTCTTTCAAACCATCTGCGTCCCTTTCTGGCCCTAGAGTACCCTGGTGGAGATACCATGTTTCAGCTGGAAAATGCGCAATGTCACCGCTCTGTGGTGGCGAGCAGGTGATTGGAGGAGCACTCCAATGAAGTTACGACCATGGATTGGCCCACCAGATCCCCCGATCTTAATCCAGTCTACAATTTATGGAATGTTGTCAATAATGGCGTGCGCTCCATGAACCACGCATCAACTACACAAGACCAAGTGTGTGTATCAGTGCAAGATGTGTGAGTCGAGATCCCTTCAGGATGATTCCAACACCTTGTAGAGTCGATGTCTCGCCATATTGCTGCCGTTTCAAGGGCTCGCAGGGTAGCAACTCGTTATTAGCATCACATTCAGTGCCTTCCCATGACATTTGCCAGGCAGTGTATTCCGCTGATGTTATTTATTGTTCTGGAAGTTTAATATTTTAATTAGCCTTGTTAAGATGTTAACACGGAACGTATCATGTCCTTCTTTATCCATGTACAGGCTGGGCATAGATACGGGCTTTGGTATTGTGTTGAATATAATAAATTACGACATTATCTGAACTCTTTTGAAATGAGGTGAATTCTGTTGAAATTTTTAAAATGACAGTGGAGAGGTATTGTGAACAAACTTACCTGAAACTCGGTTATTTATCAGGCCATAATTCAAAATTATTCTAGAATGTGAATTATAGATCTGTTCTCGGTATATATCTTTAAAACATGACACACAGAATGGACCATGAGTTGCGGTGTTTTATTCTCTGAAATAGAATACCATACTAAACTGTGTGTTGGAAATCAATATTCCAGACAATCTATTCCATACATTGAGGAACAGAGGTAATGACACTTAAAAGATGATTGGTAAAGTTCAATAAGTTCATGGACCTCAATTAAATTTTAGTAGTGTTGAATCTTACATAAGCCAAAATATTGCAATGAAATTCTTATTATAAAAAGCAGTTTTGCGTTAAATTAGAAACTCAGGGATTTAATTTTCAATTACAAATATTTTACACGCATTCGAAAATGGAAAATTTAGTCACTAGAAGATTATAAAAGAATTTGAACAACCTATCCTAAACAAAATTATTCATTATATTATTGATATATCTGAGTTTTCACGCTCAAATTGTAATGGTTCATTAATAACGTTCTAGAGGAAGTAAGACTTTTTGGAGTAAATTCAACTGTTCTACATGTATATGTTAGGGGATGACTAGTCGATGTGGTAGTGTTGCGCTTGGTTTACCTGTTTCACACGTGGGTTCGATTCCCCGTCATATATTCGAAAGATCCAGAAACAAGATTTTGCTTTTGGAGGTGGACATGGTCCCAGAATTCACTTAACATACGCCAGACATACAAACGGGCTAATTATTAGAGTAAAGATGCTCCCCACTCTTATCCCACTTATTCAGATGTAAGTAAATCTAGTCTGTAGTTTTGAGATCGTGATGATAGCCACGAGACCTCCAATTTTACGGATGAATCCGAACCACAGGTACGTAAATTCTCATTTAAAATTGCACGTACTTTGAACGTGATAGTACCGAGGATACGGATGTTTGAAGCATTTGACTTCCACTCCTCCAAGGGACTTCATGACCTATAAACAATGGGCTTTGCTTTGTCTTGATTTGATTTACAGTATTTCGATTTGCATTTCTTTGCTTTACTCTGTTGTGAAGGCTGCGTATCCGACTACTAGACGAAAGCCCTGGGTTCTTCTGAAGGAGGAAATATAGTTCACTGATCCTTATGAAGTAAGTATTATAGGAGATAATGGATTTGGTTTTGAGATCTAGGTAATAAGGTTGAGGAATCGTAAAGCCATTCACATGACCCTCAAATATTTAAAGGCTACCTCTCTGAGCACAAGTTCGTTCTTGGCAGGCCCACGCCCGAGTTTTTATAAAAATAATTATGAAACATTTGAAGGCACATATACCACATGTTTACACTATCATTGCATTACCAAGAGTGACATGGATGCAAGACGTTTTCCCGCTCAGTTTGTTTGATGGCGCACCAACTCAGTGAGGTCTTATGGCGCTAGGAGCAGAGGAGGGGCAAAGATATGACCATGTACTTAATTAAGGCACAGCCCCACAATTTTCATGGTGTGGAAATGGGAAACCGCGGGAAACCATCTTCAGGGCTAGCGACAGTGCGGCTCGAACACACTATCTCCCGAATGCAAGCTAACAGCTACAGAACCTTATATTGTCTGTAAAAATACCACCAGTACTATCTTAGAACAACCCTTAAAGTGAAATAATAACACCATCGAATGAACATCCGAGTCTTGGAAGAGATCTGCACCACGAGCACAGAGGTTATGATTATTATCAAAGTGCCAAAATTCGATCTAGGGGAATGTAGCGTTTAATTGACCGGTGAGATCATTTATTGTCCGTAAGGGTCGTCATTATTTTGAACAACAATACCAAAGACACGAGTCGGGTAAAACCATTTGTAGGAAGGAGTGAGAAATGCAGTGAAATATCAGGTCCTACAAAAATAGTAGTTTGGTAGTTTTGACGTGCCAGATTGTGGCAGTTGTTGTGTTTCTAAAATCATTCCCTTCATCCATAAACACATAAACGGTGACCTTGTTGCGGTGAGAAATATCACCAAGTGCGCCAGTGAGTGAATGCCTGTGAAGATAATGATGGTGATGATGATGTCTTGTATATCATCGCTTTTCTATTCGAAAAGTAATCCATGAATATCAGAGACTTCCTTCATTTCAACTCGTAGTATGTACGATTTGACAGACTCTGTGAAGCACTCCTTCACGGAGCTATTACTATTGCTAGTGAAATGCCATTCAGTACAGAACAGAAAGATATCTCAATCTCTGCAGAATGACACAGTAACCAAAATTCTCTTATGTTAATTGACAAGATTAGGTTATTTTTCGCGATATTAGGTCCTTTAGACATAGATAGCTGTATCATCATCCTTTCCTATCTCCCTCTTCAGATTATTTAGAATTACAGGCGCACAACGGCCTTTGTAATTTCGACTTGACAAGGGCTACCCTAGTGTAGATGAAACGGCGAAACTTGTAAAAATGTCTGCACGGTCCAACATCCCGAAAACCGAGCTCGATAGCTTTAGTCGCTTAAGTGCGCCTAGAGTCCAGTATTCGGGAGATAGTGGGTTCGAATCCCACTGTCGGCAGCGCTAAAGATGGTTTTCCGTGGTTTCTCATTTTACACCAGGCAAATGCTGGGGCTGCACCTAATTAAGGCCACGGCCGCTTCTTGCCCAGTCCTAGCCCTTTCCTGTCGCTTCGTCGCCGTAAGACCTATCTGTGTCGGTGCGACGTAAAGCCAATAGCAACATCCCGAAAAGCAACCTCGTCGGTTGACATCGGCAGTGAAAGTCTGCGTCAGTAAATGTACTTTTTGTTACTAGACGTTGTAAAACATCGTAAGGGACAAATAGAAAGTTGACTGTGATGAATTTATCACATCCTGTCCTTTGTGATGGCGGAACACTAAACCAACACCGATCTGTCTTCTGAAGCCTGCAATGTCATTTCTAATTTCAAGTAGGTGGATACCATATTTCTTGATAAACTTTGGCCTCACTAGAGAAGTATGATAGATGTGCTTCCTAGGATATTTGTTCGAGCATAATAGCGGTGGGAAACATTTTGTACTTCCAGTATAAAAACAGCACTTGCTAACACTTGATTACACAAGATGATTAATTACTATACTTGTGTAATTGGTGTGTTTGTGAGCGTACTTGAAGGCATAAATGAGTCTGAGATATCAATGAAAGTTACATTTTGTTCTTGCCTGTGTCAAAAGGCGAATGCAAATATTTTATCTCCAGCGAGAGATGGCAAAGCAATGTCACTACCACAGAAACCTTCGAGACACCAGGAGAAGTAGATGAAGCAGGCTTTCACAACTTACTTGCAACCTTGACGCTAAATAGAATAGAGTGGTAAGCTCAATGCCTGGTGGCCTTTTCATTATCATCATCATCATCATCATCTGTTTACCCTCCAGGGTCGGCTTTTCCCTCGGACACAGCGAGGGATCCCACCTCTACCACCTCAAGGGCAGTGTCCTGGAGCTTCAGACTCTTGGTCGGGGATACAACTGGGGAGAATGACCAGTATTCCGCCTAGGCGGCCTCACCTGCTATGCTGAACAGGGGCCTTGTGGAGGGATGGGAAGATTGGAAGGGATAGGCAAGGAAGAGGGAAGGAAGCGGCCGTGGCCTTATGTTAGGTACCATCCCGTCATTCGCCTGGAGCAGAAGTGGGAATCCACGGAAAACCACTTCCAGGATGGCTGAGGTGGGAATCGAACCCACCTCTACTCAGTTGACCTCCCGAGGCTGAGTGGACCCCGTTCCAGCCCTCATACCATTTTTCAAATCTCGTGGCAGAGCCGGGAATCGAACCCGGGCCTCCGGGGGTGACAGCTAATCACGCTAACCACTACACCACAGAGGCGGACCTGGTGGCCTTTTACTGCCTGTAATTAACCTTCTGGTGTAGTCTGACTCCCTAACTGGGAATGTATTATACATCATCCTCCAGGAGAGCAAAGAACACCTTTACTCTTGATTAGACAGTTACCAGGCAAGACATAGCAGCAGGTGGAACTATAAATGAAATGCCGGGCTACTATTCTGCGACACATTGTGTTCAGATAAGGGTAAGGATGTATTCTGCCCGAAGGCAGGTCCGAACCTCCGCAGAGGTGTGCCTGAGCCGGAGTTTACGTACGGTAAGGTGGTCAGTCCCTTTCCGCTCCTCCATTCCCTTACCCCCCACTTTCAGCGCGTGGCAAACCATCCAAACCTCGACCACGCCCAATGTTGCTTAACTTCGAGGTTCTCACGGGATCCGGTGTTTCAGCACGGCTACGACCGTCGGCTTATGTTCAGAAATTATCTATAAATTACTACTTGAAGTGTTATATGAAGCTAAGTAAAGATATTGGAACCAAAATCTCCCATATGCTGCTGATTACTGTTAACAATTCTTACAGGAATACCGACGTAATTCATCACACGCATACAATAGAATAGGTTCAGAGCAAAATAGCAATTAGGAAGGGAAGGAATCGTGGTGTATTAAGTATATGAAAATGAGCACGTTTAATAGAAATTATTGATGTTTCACATAACATTCATTGATTTTGTCCTTTTTTCTGCAACATAAAAAATTAATGTATTTCTTTTTTAATGTTTAAAAAGCTTCTATTATAACATTAAAAATGTCATTTTACTAAGTAAACTCATTTATGGAAATTACTATACTCTCATAATCATTCAGTGAAAGGACGTACAATTTATCGCACGCACACACACACTCATGAATAATGCAGTGAAAACTTAATATAATTCAAAGGAAAACTTCGAGTGTCATTGAAATTTAATATACCTAGCAAGCCTTTGAAATCCTAGAGGATTACATTCCAAAAAAAAAGTAGTTTTGTAATTATTTATTTAAATGTTTCACGAGATTCTGAAACCTAATAATGATATTCTCTACATCAGCCCATAGATAAATCGTCTGTTCGTTTTCACTTATTTTCTTTCGTACCCTTCATAACATTTAACTTTCCCTTTTATAGATAGTTTTATTCCTCTTCCTTCTCTTCTCCTCAAAATTTGAAGGTGTCTTTCGGTATCTCCTAGAAGTTCTCTTCATTAACAATGTCAATTAGTAAATTACTTATATTAGGTTAAGTTACTACCGTTTATATTATGACTCTAATTTTATATTTTTATATATGGTACATATATATGACATAATAATAATAATAATAATAATAATAATAATAATAATAATAATAATAATAATAATATTGACTTTACGGCCCACTAACTATTTTTGACGGGTTTCGGAGATGCCGAGGTGCCGGAATTTTGTCCCACATGAGTTCTCTTACGTGCTAGTAAATGCACTGGAACGAGGATGACGTATTTGAGCACCTTCAAATACCACCGGACTGACCCAGGATCGAACATGCCAAGGTGAGGTCAGAAGGCCAGCGTCTCAGCCGTCTGAGCCATTCATGACGGCATGATATAATTCTGTTGCTAATATCACTAGATTATTGCACTATCATTGTTGAATATAAATATTAGTCAAGTTAGCAAATTTCATCTTATTTTTAATAATATTATTATTTATATTATCTATATTCGTTAAATCTTCCACGCGTATCCCACCACTTTGTACCTTTTATAACACCCAACATTTTAAATTAGTTATTCATTAGTTGTATTAGTATTACTTGTTCATTGTTTATTTCATTCATTTGAATCTTTCTTTTCAAATTTGTTCGTATTCGTCTTCGTCTTCTTCTTCTTCTTCCTCTTCTGCTTCTTCTTCTCCTTTATCTGTTTACCATCCAGGATCGGCTTTTCCCCCGGACTCAGCGAGGGATCCCATCTCTACCGCCTCAAGGGCAGTGTCCTGAAGCTTCAGATTATGGGTCAGGGGATACAACTGGGGAGGATGACCAGTACCTCGACCAGGCGGCCTCACCTGCTATGCTGAACAGGAGCCTTGGTGGGGATGGGAAGATTGGAAAGGATAGGCAAGGAAGAGGGAAGGAAGCGGCCGTGGCCTTAAGTTAGGTACCATCCCGGCATTTTCCTGGAGGGGAAGTGGAGAAACCACGGAAAACCACTTCCAGGATGGCTGAGGTGGGAATCGAACCCATCTCTACTCAGTTGACCTCCCAAGGCTCAGTAGACCCCGTTCCAGCCCTCGTACCACTTTTCAAATTTCGTGGCAGAGCTGGCAATCGAACCCGGGCCTCCGGGGGTGGCAGCTAATCACACTAACCAGTACACCACAGAGGTGGACCAAATTTGTTCGTCATTTATTAAAACTGAAGCCAATAAATCTGTTACATGTATTTTATATTGCAGTTTGAGAGATCATTAGTAATACTATTATTAAAACACAAAAATACATCTCATAACATTAAAATGTATCTGCTTATAGAGTCAAGTGGTTTGTGACTACAGTGGGAAATGTCATTGGCGCATGGGTTAGGCCAAGGAAGTTTTTATATTATGCTTTTCTTTTCTGTTTTTTTTTTCTTTTCTGTTTTTTCTCTCTCTCTCTCTCTCTCTCTCTGACTGCGTTGAGAGTTCACAATTTGCCAACGTTGTTAATTTTCCCTTGTCTGAAGAGTAATCAAACGCATCTTCATTACTATCTGAATCTACATCAACATCCGATGTCTCTGTTTTTGTATCACTTCACTAGGTTGGGTAAAATTTCCACATACCGAACTTAATAGCTGCAGTCGTTTAAGTGCGACCGGTATCCAGGATTCGGGAGACAGTTGGCTCGAGCCTCATTGTCGGCAGCCCTGAAGATGGTTTTCGGTGTTTCCTGTTTTCCCATTTTCACACCAGGCAAATGCAGGGGCTTTACCTTAATTAAGGCCATGACAGCTTCCTTCCCAGTCCTATGCCATCGTTGCCGTAAGACCTATCCGTGTCGGTGCGACGTAAAGCTATTTGTAAAGAATACAATTTGCACATTTCACTCCAGTCACTATCACCTTCAATATACAGTACACATACCATTTCCCTGTTCATCATCACTGTCTTCTTCACCTAACTTCTAACTACCTGCTATGACATTTCGAAAACTGTGCCAGGGTGCGAAATCGGAAAAAATTGGTGGGGGTGAAGAAGGATCGTAGGGCTTAACTAATGGTGTTTATTTCAAACAGTATACAGGGGTATATAATTCCCATCTATGTTAATTACCGCTCCCCCTTAAAATTGTAAATTTAAAATCGTTTTGTTTGAATTCTGTTGTTATAAAAAGAATGATGTTCAATGGAAAATTATTCCCAGGTTTCAGACGGACTTGCCAGAGTGAAACATGAATAATAGGCTGCATGTGCGGAGTTGTCGCCGTTGCATTGTTGTATTGCTCAAGGTCTGGCAGTCATCCTATTTATATCTTATGTGTATTATTGTTGATGTTTTTTATGAAAATATGCACAGTAAAATACATTGTTTTCAGTAATATATGTGTTATATTTTCCTCATTTTATAATGAAATAATCCCCCTGGGCAATTTTAGTGGAGGGGAAACTTTGAGATAAAATCTTCGGTGGGGGGAAACCCTCCCTTCCCCCCCCCCCCCCACGCGATTTCGCACCCTGCACTGTGTCATCGTCTAAGTATCTCGTAAACCAGCATCGGAAGAAAACGAGAAGTGTTCTGCGCGTTATAAATAATACACCACATCAATAATGTTCATTGTTAATAATGTCCGGCTCCATGGCTAAATGGTTAGCGTGCTGGCCTTTGGTCACAGGGGTCCCGGGTTCGATTCCCGGCAGGGTCGGGAATTTTAACCCTCATTGGTTAGTTTCGCTGACACGGGGCTGGGTGTATGTGTCGTCTTCATCATCATTTCATCCTCATTAAGACGCGCAGGTCGCCTACGGGTGTCAAATCAAAAGACCTGCATCTGGCGAACCGAACTTGTCCTCGGACACTCCCGGCACTAAAAGCCATACGCCATTTCATTGTCAACACTGGTGATTTTTAGAGGCAGAGCCGATTTACATGTCACACAATGAGAAATTGTAGTGGGGTATCTTGTGCAGGAATAGACGTGGAAGGAAGATATGTTAGTGCCCCTATTTCCTTCTTATTCCATGAAACAATCTACTGTCGTACATTTTACAACAGCGAGAGTGCCGGATGGTTAAGTGTGTTTTTTTACTAGTAACAGTGTATTAGATTACCATTATACGTAGTTTATTATTTCGTATTTTCACGAACGCAAGAGTCAGGTCCTTGTTGTATGGATCATAGGCCTATTTTTATTGGTTCGATTTGAACTCCTTTATTTGTTCCTTTCATCCTTCCATTTTTCAGTGTTTTGTCGAGGAAGGATGGTTTAGGTTGTATGTGTGTGAGGCAGAGATTGCGCTTGAGACTGTTTCTGTTTTGTTCGCAAGAAAGGAATGTAATCGGATTAGTCCTCACACTACCATGCAAGTGTAGCGTTAAATCCAATTTAACATTGAGTTATAAATATCTTCCTACACATTCTTTAGCTATCACATCATACAAAGCCGCTTAAAATTCAGTAATAGTTAAGTCATTCAGGAAACGGTTCACTCTTCATGAGGCTACAAGAGTATTATAAGAAACTTTGAGTAAACCCTGAAAAACTTCGCCATCCCTTTCTCTTCGTTATAACAGTTGACTGAGGTGTAAAAATAATCTCCGTCGCTGTACAACACGCGAGAGTTCGTATCTGTCTACAGTAGGCATTTCAAGGTCGCGAGCTGACTGACAGCTCTGCGTGCCCGACAAACAGCTGTTACGAGCGCAAGCCTGGAGGGCTGTTCATTACACGTTCATAACCACGGCACTGCATACAGTTGTATATATTTTTTCCTATAAGGACATACATATTTTTTTCAAGACGGCGTTTGTATAAAAATGTGCCGACCAGCATGTTTTTTAATCATCATGTATCAGAAAAATAAATAACTACTTTAAAGATTGCCATAAACAATGAAGTATAAAATAAAAGGCATTCATAATTTTAGGGGCTTAACATGCTCAGCTCTCCTATGAAGCAGAATAATACTGAATACTATACCGGTACCGGTACCATATCACTTCTGTAGCAAAACGTAATTTTTTATACACCTCACCTAAACAAAATAAAATAGGCTATGATAAAAGTAGCATTTTTTCAAGGACCATGTTGATACAGAAGTATACAAACACACACTAACAAATTAATTTGTCAATCCTTATGCCACAGCCTATGCATACCGCTTTTCACGAGAGTTTAATCCTGATGTAAGCAAATAGGCGGAGCACCTTCCCTTTGCACGTGGACATAGACGTAGTTGATTGGAGAAGCAACCGTCACACTCGCTCGACTGTATGCGAGCTCGAAGAAAAGTACTACGTCGCATTCGTTTTCTTTTCTTTTAGTTTATTACATTTAGAGAGTGTGGAAGAGTACGTAATCAAAATATGGTTGTCATATATATATTTTTTCTTTTGTAAGACAGTGATTAAATAACGAGAAATGAAGGCACAAGGCGTGGTGTAATACAGGAAGTCTCTCGTAGAGAAGGAAAGTCCCAAGCCGTATAGCGTGGAGATAAGGTGTCGCATCTTGCAGCAGCAGTCAGTGGGTCAGTATTCATAGTAAGAGAAATGAAGCAAGAGGTAGGACCATCTCGTGTAGTAAAGCACGAAAGAGGAAAACCGCTCAGAAGTGACAATAGGCAGTGCATTGTGAATATGTTCAATGAACTAAGTGAACAAGATGGGGATGCGACTTGCACCCTCGTGCACAGATATATCTAGTAGGGACACTGCACTTATGGCGGCTAAACTTTGACACCCCGTGCTCTACAGTAATTACTACAATGTTCCTGATTTATAAATGGTTAAGCTATTGATTCCACAATAACCGAAGCGTTTGGATGTCGACAACCATAACACTACACGGCGCTCTTGAATAATCTCAGAGAGTCCTGTTGGACTTAGTGGCTCAGATGGTAGAAGCACTGGCCTTCAGAGTCTGCGTTGTCTGGTTTGATCTACTCCCAATACAGTGATAGCTAACTCAAATGCACCCGGGTCGTGTCAGTAGATTTACCGGCATGTAAAAGTACTCCGAAGTTTTGACATCATAACATGTTCGGTATCTATAGCGTAGCAGTGAAATTATATTAAACAATTAAAATTATATAACTGCTATTCTTTCGGTGGTTATTCTTTATGCATGCAGATTCTTTCATATGCCTTTTGGCATATGCTAGAGCAAATGTAGCCTGGACTGGTCTCAGTCTCATTTAAGAATGTGGCAGTACGAAACGTGCTGAACAAGGACATTGAAAGCACAGCTAGTGTGTCTGAATGCTATGCAAGGTGTTACAGGATCAATTGTACTGCAATAGCGATTTCTGGTGATGATGATGCTTGCTGCTTAACGGGGCCTAACATTTAAGTGATCGGCTCCATAGCGATTTCTGGTTCAGTGGGGAAGCACATGGCAAGCTATCTAATTCCTCATATTACCCAGTATGGCTCAATCTAGCACCGTCATCTGAGTTTTCGGTTTATCATATTGGTGGTGGTGTTTGAGAATCCAAGCAGCCCTTGGTCCGAAAACTTAACAAACAAACAAACTGATTCAATATCCGGTCTAAAGGACCACGATATATTTACGAAATCATGCAATGATAGGTACTATTGGGACATTCCGTACGAAACAATAATATCATCTTATTGAACACACTAATTAGATTTATAAATACAATTCTGTTGGTCGGATGCATGGTGGAGGCGATTTGATTGTTCACTGCGAGAGCTCAAATACACTGACTGACAGAGCAAATGCAACACCAAGGAGGAGTGGTTCGAAAGGGATGAAAGTTGGCGAAAAAACAGAGTCGGCACGGAAGAATAATTGATGTTTATTTCAAACCGATATGCAGGTTACACAATGCGCACGGCATCGACTCAGTAGGATGTAGGACCACCGCGAGTGGCGATGCACGCAGAAACACGTCGAGGTACAGAGTCAATAAGAGTGCGGATGGTGTCCTGAGAGATGGTTCTCCATTCTCTGTCAACCATTTGCCACAGTTGGTCGTCCGTACGAGGCTGGGGCAGAGTTTGCAAACGGCGTCCAATGAGATCCCACACGTGTTCGATTGGTGAGAGATCCAGAGAGTACGCTGGCCACGGAAGCATCTGTACACCTCGTAGAGCCTGTTGGGAGATGCGAGCAGTGTGTGGGCGGGCATTATCCTGCTGAAACAGAGCATTGGGCAGCCCCTGAAGGTACGGGAGTGCCACCGGCCGCAGCACATGCTGCACGTAGCGGTGGGCATTTAACGTGCCTTGAATACGCACTAGAGGTGACGTGGAATCATACGCAATAGCGCCCCAAACGATGATGCCGCGTTGTCTAGCGGTAGGGCGCTCCACAGTTACTGCCGGATTTGACCTTTCTCCACGCCGACGCCACACTCGTCTGCGGTGACTATCACTGACAGAACAGAAGCGTGACTCATCGGAGAACACGACGTTCCGCCATTCCCTCATCCAAGTCGCTCTAGCCCGGCACCATGCCAGGCGTGCACGTCTATGCTGTGGAGTCAATGGTAGTCTTCTGAGCGGACGCCGGGAGTGCAGGCCTCCTTCAACCAATCGACGGGAAATTGTTCTGGTCGATATTGGAACAGCCAGGGTGTGTTGCACATGCTGAAGAATGGCGGTTGACGTGGCGTGCGGGGCTGCCACCGCTTGGCGGCAGATGCGCCGATCCTCGCGTGCTGACGTCACTCGGGCTGCGCCTGGACCCCTCGCACGTGCCACATGTCCCTGCGCCAACCATCTTCGCCACAGGCGCTGCACCGTGGACACATCCCTATGGGTATCGGCTGCGATTTGACGAAGCGACCAACCTGCCCTTCTCAGCCCGATCACCATACCCCTCGTAAAGTCGTCTGTCTGCTGGAAATGCCTCCGTTGACGGCGGCCTGGCATTCTTAGCTATACACGTGTCCTGTGGCACACGACAACACGTTCTATAATGACTGTCGGCTGAGAAATCACGGTACGAAGTGGGCCATTCGCCAACGCCGTGTCCCATTTATCGTTCGCTATGTGCGCAGCACAGCGGCGCATTTCACATCATGAGCATACCTCAGTGACGTCAGTCTACCCTGCAATTGGCATAAAGTTCTGACCACTCCTTCTTGGTGTTGCATTTGCTCTGTCAGTCAGTGTATATAACATAGATATTATAGCCATATTGTAACATTTATAGCAAAGCGGCCTCCTGCGACCAATATAGTACGTGGTACTCAACCAGTCCATGGTACTACACAAAGTACCAGCATGCAATGAATAATACATTATCTGAAATGGCGCATAGCTTTTAGTGCCCGGAATGTCAGAGGACAGGTACAGCGCGCCAGATGAAGGTCTTTTGATGCGACCTGCGCGTCGTGATGAGGATGGAATTATGATGACGATGACACATAGGCCTACATCCAGCTCCCGGGCCAGCAGAATCAAACAATATGGTTAAAATTCCTGACCCTGCCTGGAATCGAACCTGGTAACCCTGTGACTAAAAGCCAGCACGTTAACCATTTAGCCATGGAGCCGGATAATACATGATCTAACATAAGCAAACAAAAAGCAAACATAATGACTTGGGTTATTCATGTATAATTAACATATTTCCTGCTTAAATTTATTTAATTATTCCATGCGGTTAGGGACACGCAGCTGTGAGCTTCCTTTCGGTAGATGGTAGGTTCGAACAGCACTGTCAGCCGCCCTGAAGATGGGTTTCAATAGTTTCCATTTTCACACCAGGCAAATGCTGGTGCTCCGACAATTAAGACCACGGTCGCTTCCTTCCAACTCCTGGTCCTTTCCTGTCCCATCCTCGCCATGAGTCCTATCTGTGTCGGTGCGACGTAAAGCCAATTGTTAAAAAAGTATTTTATTTATTTATTGATTTATTTATTTATTTATTTATTTATTTATTTATTTATTTATTTATTTATTTATTTATTTATTTATTTATTTATTTATTTATTTATTTATTTATTTATTTATTGAAAGTGGAACACAACAGGCTCAGGCCCTAGTTATCGTGTGCTTATTAAAGCATTTTAAACAAAAAATTAAATATCTTATTTTCTGATAATATGAATGATAAATATAAATGACGTTATATGTAGTTACGGTGTTACCAGTGAACAAGTGTTCTTACATATAAACTTACACATATAACCAGAACCAAGATGATTAGGTAGTAATATGTTGGAATCCAAACTAATTTGTCTAGGAGGATGTACCGTCTAGCCCACTCTTACATTACGTAGGGAGATTAACATAATTTCCAGGCGTTATAATAGTTTTGGCCCCTAATGTGTATGCGAATCTCATAGCAGAACCGTTGTCTGGCAGAAAGTATTTTTGTTATACGTTTCAGTATGTTTGCATTTTGCATTCCAACCTATAAATACCTACACATTTCGACTCTGCCACATAGTGACTTAAGGAATGTCGGCTTATTACAAGGGAATAAATCATAATTAATACTAACAATAATAACAGTAAAATTATAAATAAGTTTGTAAAACAGATATAAAATAATATAAAATGTTCTCAAAGCAACCAAAAGAACACTATTATTCTAGATAGTTTTATTCGATGTAATGTTATATCAGTGGTAAAAGAAAGTTGAGTTCAAGCAGCTACACTTCTCCCGTGAGCTCAAATGAAAATCTCTCTAATATTAATTAATTGTGGATGAACGTAAGGATGTAAGAAAAATAAACTGCATTCCTTGTGAAAAATTATTATTTCATCTGACCTCTGGTTTAATTTATCTCTAGAACGTACCGAGCTTGAAGCAATGAAACAAATGAATACCTCGAATACTTCTGCCGGTAATTTACATCGAGTTCAATGTTATATATATAAAAAGCTAAACACACAAAGAAGTGCTGTACTGGGATGTAAGAGAGAAAGCAGATATTTATTTCCTTCTCCATTTAAAGCTGAAAGCGCAACAAAGTCACATCTGCTAAACTGAGCTTATAAACGTTCATTTATAGAAGGCAGAATGAGATTTTTCTTCAAGTTTATACACGACATTAGGCAAAGGGATCTCTCTAATACACAGGTGTTTAACAGTCATACTTTGGCAGTATCCGATGAGAGCATTACGATATAATAACATCGTGACGGTATTCATCTAGAGGAGAAAAAATAAAATCATTTAAATAGTAAATGCTAGATCGTTTAAACGATAAATGTTAGAACTTGTGGAAGTAGATACTGCACCCGTCCACCTCCCGAGTCCCAGACTAGCATTTATCTCAGGGGTGTCGGTTCATTATTTAAATCATCAAATATAAATATAACGGCATAATAGAACACGGGGATGAACGGAGCAACTTAAAATTAAAAAGGGGAAGGCTCGATTGTAACTTGAATTTAAGGACTCCATGATAGGACTAGGAAGTGACTGTTACTTTAAAAAGGGCATCATCTAACTACAATAAAAAGATTATGAGAGTGGTTTCCTTTGAAATAATTTGCCAGAAGGAGCGGTTTATTACGCCATTTGACGTATAAAACTTTGATACACGTGGCAACAATATTTGAATTTACACACATGTTACATATATAAATCACTTGCCATACCGCAAGTGGTATCAATATCTTGCTGCGTTGCTTCTGAAATAAAATGACATTTTGGAGGTATAATTTACGGATCGATTCCATTTGAATCGAACCGTTACTCAAGGATATAGCTTCCTTCTATCGGGAGCCCGAGCATAACCCATGTTACGGTCGGCTTCCCGATTTAACTAAGATGATGTACTCCGGCTATATACATTTTTCCGAGACCGGTACTCGGACTGGGTAATGTTTCTCGTGAAGTGCGAAAACTGGATTCCACGGACAGTTCCTATCTTACGATATCCAGCTGATGCCATACCAATGAATTAGCATTTACATTTTATTTACATGTGATCTGAATTGTCACCAGTTAGCCTCAGTAGACTACTGGCACAGATGAGATAACGAGAAGCGGTGGGAAATACCGTGGCCATGGCCCCCCTCGCATCGCGAGCGAAGTAAACAAACACGCAAGTATGTAACATCGTCCCATACGGAGACCGTACAATAAAGAGGTACCAAATGACTCTAATATTATCATTCTCATTATTCAACATACGGTTAGAGGGATGTTGTCACCGAACAATTTAATCCACGAAATTATCATCCTCGAAATTATTATTATTATTATTATTATTATTATTATTATTATTATTATTATTATTATTATTATTATTATTATTATTATTATTCCTCAACGGTTCCTGGCACTGTTACGTTTGATTAATATCATCATTATTATGCGGGATGCAAACACAAATGGTTATTACTGTTATTATTATTATATCCCTCTCGTGGTTATTATTATTATTAATGAATAGGTGACCCAAGATATTATTATTGTTATTCACGTCACTTAAGAGGTTATTATTATTAATGGACCGGTCACTTCCGCCAAATTATATATTAAGATATCGGTCGCAATTACAAATTAATTCACTGATCAACCAACGACATCATTACAGTTATTATTATGACAATATTATTAATCCGACCGCGGTGATTTAACATCGTCCTTACATTGTTATTATTATCGGTTGCATATTCTCAATTAGATTCCCGTTTAACATCGTTATCAACGCTCAATTAATTAAGGCGGTCCAATCCTTTATCTGCAATATTTATTATTATTATTATCACGACATCATGATTGTCCTCACTCGTTATTACAATGAATACAATATACGACCATTTCTGTGGAATCTGAACTCTCATTATCCTTAGATCCCTTGTATCTCAACGAATAACTGTGCAGTCTATTTATTTCGTACATGCTGTCACGGGTTCGAATTCTACCCGCTGCGTAACTCAGTATTTCTCTGTGACACTGCCCGTACATTTTACACTCATATCAATATCCTAAGTGTCTCTCGTACGGAATTTATTTTCCTCTCTATCTCAATATTCCTCGATTCATTTATTTATTCCTCACAGAATTATCAACTGACTTATTTATTCATTTCGGACATCGTACGACCTTTTATTATCTGACTGCAAATTCTTTCACATTTTCTATCTCATTTGGATCTATGCCTTAGTTCATTCTCCACAAATAATCGTAACATCTTGAAATTATATTTACCAAAATTTGACAATCATGGTCTCGTAATATTAGCACTACATGTTCCGGCTAATGAATCGCAACTTCAAAACGCGACATTTATACGTAAAAAAAAATTGGACCGTAATTTAGACCACACGTTCATTAACATGTACGGATTATTAACACCGATCTACATTTCAATATTATTAATCGATCAAATTAAGTTATCACGCACTTTAATTCCAAATTAAAACGACCTCCCGTCATTAAATGATTCCCAATAAACTCAACACTTGATCACATGAATTATTATTATCTCCAAATCATATTTAAAAAAAATATCTTCACAAAAAAAAAGTAGTTATATTATTTATTTATTATTATTATTAATATTTAAAAAAAAAATAATAATTTCGCCTGTACTACGGTAGTCCACTCTTATTATGTTTAACGCATAACCCCTTTTACAAAGTCGATTTATTCTGGCACTAAACACTCCAGATATGATTTACTTGGAAATTATTATATTAATCGCATCTCACAAATTTAACAACTTCACTTTGAAAATATGACCATATTAATTTCAACAAAACACACTTGGTATGGCGAAGCTGGATTTTCCTTCCATGTCATTAAATGGCTCGTTAAAATGACAAAACATAAAAGCACATATCGGGTCTTATTTAACTAGCATAATCAAAATCAAATGTAAAGAAAATTATCGACTACAAAGAAAATATGAATGCATGCATGACTTAACGTACTACACTATATATACAAATTTACATCTCCAACAAACTGAATACATAAAAGACCCGATTATTTACATTATTATGATTTACTACTGTCCGTGCTACAAATTTAGGATGGGGTCGTTAAGCGACCCATCTTGTTACAGAAGGTAACCAAGTATAATCAAATTATTCCCATTTTTCCCATCACGATAACATTTCCCAAATATATTTTACAGTTTAGTACTCATCTTAGTTATCGGTATTCCATTGCAGCTTTGCAGACGAGAGGCTTCATCCAGCCCCTCTCTGCGTTTTACTCCTCCATCCTTGATGGCGTAGTTTCACAAAAGATTTCCTGGCACATTATTATTTTACACTCATATCTTGATTACCACAAACCTTCACCATTTACTACGTTAACACTGTATACTTTAATTTGGATACAACAAATTTCTATCCTAGACCCAGGAATTTAATATATTTACACTATTTAATCTTCGTCCACCTACCGCACAATGGACCTGGACACGTACGACGAGGTGTCAACTATTTCGCCCGTCGCGATACGCCCGATTTATACGGCATTCTTGACGTGTTCATTACATCGGTTCGGTATAGCTAAGTACAGGCTACTACTTCCTTAAAGTACTGTTCGTCACACAGTCTATTATGTACGTACTTATGGTGATATATTTTATACTACTCTCTTGCAGGGTAATTACTTTACGTCACTGATTATTCATAAATTAAAAAAAAACACTATCCTACGTTAACTATTTCCAGATTTAACATGTTGCTTGAGCGCGATCACACTTTACAAACACTGGCGGATGCTCGCGCCATTAAATGACTGTACGTCCGTAGAATTCTAAGTTACCGGCGACCAACAGTTCAACTCCCGATATTCAATTCACGTGTGCTGGCGACCGTCAATTCAGCTCCAACGATTCAAGACAAGTGTGCTGGCGACCGTCAATTCAGCTCCGTATATATGGATGAAGCCTTTTTCCCGCGGATTCGTTGACGTCATACCCCTTAGGGAGGGGGTGGATTTTTAATATCGGTACTTGCACTCCGAATTGGAAGTTAAAATTTACATCAAATTAATCCACTCCGCTATCATATCTGCTGGATAAAATATGAACTCCTGGTGATCACAGATTTAGGAGATATGGATGGATTTCGCTCCTCACATTTCGCGCCTTCGTAAGCGTCCCTGACAACGTGGTCTCCTTTCAGCCAATGAGATTCAAGCTGTCCGGTTTCCAAGAAATCCAGCCTTCAATTTATTTAATTTGCCAATAAGTATTGATTATTTTTCCATGCGTGACATCTAATAAATTCATTACATCCATCCGCGTACTCATATTAATTTATTACTGAATACTTTTGTAGTTACGAAAATATCTCATCCATCATTCCTTAAGATGGTATCACTGAGTCTCCCATCAAATTTTTACTATTGGCCGGCAAGCGGTCACGTGATTTAAATCTCCACCTGCTCGAACTTAGGCTAGCGAACGTACACTCAGCCGCTGTAATTTTCCATGAGGTCATGGAATTTCCGTCCTACCAAAAATATCCCAAGGTCTTACTCATGTGGTGGGTTTTCTTTGTATGACTCTCCCCCTTCCTCTTTCTGACCAAGACTTATTTGTGGACTCTGTATTTCCTTGTACGCCAACTAATGATATTCCCTGCTGTGAAGTAGCTAAAAGTTGTCGTGTTGAGCTAATCCGTCAGGCTCCAGTCTGTCGTCCTTCCTTCGCTCTGATTTCGACATTACCTAAACGAAATATTTTCAAATACACTCCTCTGTATTTCAATAAATGTCTCATATTATTTTACCGATCAAATCATGATTGATTATGGGCCTAAGTCACTCGGGTTCATCTTCCTCTTGCCCAGGTAAAAAAAAATCTAGTGAGCATCATGAGATTTTTTTTTTTAATGATGTGTCCATATCATCACTATCATGATTTGACATTGGATCCTCTGTTCTGCGACGGCTATTGATTTCGTCTCTCAACATCTGGTTCCTGACCCTTAACTCCTCGTTCTGTCTTTCGATATCATGGATCGCATTGACAAATTCCTGCACGTCTCTGTCTATCTCTCCACACTCTGGACATGGCCTTGCTTCAATTGGTGTATGGATTACTTGGACTTCTTCTTCCCTTCCGTCATCTTCTTCATCCTCTTCTTTGACATCATCTTCTTCCGGCTCGTCATCTGCTTCCTCTCGTTCATCCTCTGCTTCTAGTCACATCTCTTTGTTTCCTTGTCCCGAATTGAACGTCGGTGCATTCGGGTTCAAGGCGCTGCCACCTATCCTTGCTCTTTGGAATTGCAAGCTCTCCGCTCCTGTCGCTTCCTCATCACGGCCCCGATCATGAATCGCCTCCTTCCATTTTCTCTTGTTCAGCTCTTCTATATACCGCCTAGACTCTTGGTATCTGTCATCCTTCTCCTGACGAGATCCTCCCTGGTAATATCTCGGGTTCCCTTGATTCCTAGCTGGATACGGCCTGTAATTACTTCTCTGGCATCCACGGTATCCCCTGTCGGCTCGAAAATTTCCTTGGTTTGTTTGCCGGTTGCCTTCCGCAAAATTCCTTGGTCTCGTCCATTGTCGCGGCTTCCACTCCGTATTATATGCTCGACGAGGTTCTGGATCAGTACTAGTTCCCTGGTTCTTCGTACTAGTGGTCTTCGGTTCGATTGTCCGTTCGATATTATTCACCTGTTGGTCCCTGCTCCTAATTTGTCTTGGGTTCGAATGATGCGTTGTGAGGTCTAATTGACGTAATAAAGCCTCCGCATCGACAGCTGTCTGGACATTTGACGCTATCATCATTCGTTGGACCTCGAATGGCAATTGTTTTCCAATGGCGCTAATCAATTCTGTTTCGCTCATTGGATTATCAAGCTCCCGTAGCTTGTGAAATTGTGCCACAAAGTAATCAGAGAATTTCGTTGGTGAAGATGTTGCATATCGTCTGGAGTATACTTCCAGCCTTAACTCCTGCTGTTCCTGAATACTCCAGAACTTTTGGAGAAAAGCCCGCCGAAATCCTTCAAAATCTTCAAAAGTATACAAGAAAGCCCTGAACCATACAGCTGGTGCTCCGTCTAGGAATTTCTCGACTGTTCGCAGTTGTCGCTCTACTGGTATTTTATTCTCACTTATATAACTGGCGATTTCCCGGATGAAACCTTTCGGGGTGACATGCCCACGGGCATCGAACTTTGGTGGCTTGTCATCAGACATCTTAATGACGTGTACCACCGATGTCGGGATAGCACTTGATGACGTAGACGACCCATCTCTGTTTTCAAACTTGAAACCGTGTGTATCAGCATGGGATAGGCCTCCTTTCTTATGAATCCCCTGGTTATCATGGGGTTCGTATTCGCGATATTGGAGGTTAAAATCTTGGCTAGACGCTGATGGTTCCAACCTAGCCTTCAACATCTCCAAGTCTTTTCGGATGTCATCCATTCCGTCGGGATTACAACTGGCTATTTCTTTTGTGCCGGAATTTTGCCCATTATACGCCTTGCATTGTTCTAACAAGCGAACTTCCGTGTCGGCAAATGATTGGCCCTGTTCGATTAGATCTTCCGTCCGCTGGAATAACGCTAAGTTTGCGTCTTCGCACTTGGTTATTCTCTGGCTACGGTCTTCTAAATTTACAGTTAGTTCTTCGACTTTGTTTTTCAGTCCTGCTACGATGACAAGTGTACGTGCGGCTTCCCCACGTAACTCGTTCATGCCCTTGTCATGCTTGTCCAAGGTGCCAGCTATCTGCGCGCATTTTTCTTCTACTTGTCCCCGGACGATGTCATTCTCCTTCCTACACTCATCCCGAATTTCCTCTATGTGTGATTCTATGTCTTTTCTGTCAGTTACTCGTAGATCGGCGAGTTCCTTGACACTAGCGTTCAATTTTTCCTTAATTTCTGCGCGTTCCATTTGAGCCTCATCTCTAACGCGGTCAACCTTTTCATTAACGATGGTAATGTACGCATCCATGTGCACTTTTAATTCGTCTTTCGCGAAGTGACATGCTTCCTGGACTTGAGTTAATTGGTCCCTAAGTTCCTGTCCCATCGCTACGCTCGCGGCCTGAACTGCATCTATTTGTGCCTTGAGTTCTGATTTATTTATTTCACACGCAGCCTGTACTCGGTCGATCTTATTCTCTAGTGAAACACTCGCAGCCTGTACTTGGTCTATTTTGTTTTCTAATGAAACACTATTAGCCTGTACTTGATCGAACCTACGTTTCATTGCAACATTATTCAAAGCCAACGCTTGCATTAAGTCCTCTAACGTGAGAGCTTTCACCTCTCCCTGTCCTTCTACCAATATGTCCTGGGATTGCTCCCCACCGTCGTCAGACATTATAACTTTTCTTGAGAAAGCAAAAGGGCCGATCGGCCTCTCGCCTTGCTGCACACGAAGGAATACGCTATTGGGTCTAGGCCCTATCCTATGACATTATACCCCTACACTAACTTTCATTTAACAAAAAAAAATTTTGACTTTAAAACTTGTTTACATTTGCCGGTCATTCAACTTGAATGCTGGCTTGCGCCTAAGATTTCACAATAAACCGCTCCAATATAACAACAACAACAACATTAAAAACAACGATGAAGTTGGAAATCTCCTGCCCTGAAATACGTTAATTTTAATTTATACCATCTCAACCTCTTTTTAACTAATAACTTGAACTGGTGCTCAGTAATATTTTTACCATTTCAAGCCTTCCTAAACAGCTGTTTATAATATTCATCTCATGTCCACTGACATTTAAATGGAGTCCTGAATTACCAAAATAATATTAAATTTCATATGGGAAAGGAGAAACATCAAATCTTCGAGCTTATTGAATTTTGAATCATTGCCAAACTTGAAGAGATTAGCAATGGATTATATTAATATACTAGCCAAATCTAGCTCCGTTCGAAACTAACCTTACTCTAGCATGATATTACGTTACAAGTGAACACACACTTGACCGTGATGCGGTCATCAATTAATAAAAATCAAAAATTAAAATTATAAAATTTTGAAAAAAAGTATAAAAATATAAAAATTGATTAGCAATAAAATTTGCCTCTCTGCCGTTCTTAAAGCAACACGTTGCCGTTCTTAAAGCCCCACTTTGGGCCAGCCATTTTGCACCCGTCCACCTCCCGAGTCCCAGACTAGCATTTATCTCAGGGGTGTCGGTTCATTATTTAAATCATCAAATATAAATATAACGGCATAATAGAACACGGGGATGAACGGAGCAACTTAAAATTAAAAAGGGGAAGGCTCGATTGTAACTTGAATTTAAGGACTCCATGATAGGACTAGGAAGTGACTGTTACTTTAAAAAGGGCATCATCTAACTACAATAAAAAGATTATGAGAGTGGTTTCCTTTGAAATAATTTGCCAGAAGGAGCGGTTTATTACGCCATTTGACGTATAAAACTTTGATACACGTGGCAACAATATTTGAATTTACACACATGTTACATATATAAATCACTTGCCATACCGCAAGTGGTATCAATATCTTGCTGCGTTGCTTCTGAAATAAAATGACATTTTGGAGGTATAATTTACGGATCGATTCCATTTGAATCGAACCGTTACTCAAGGATATAGCTTCCTTCTATCGGGAGCCCGAGCATAACCCATGTTACGGTCGGCTTCCCGATTTAACTAAGATGATGTACTCCGGCTATATACATTTTTCCGAGACCGGTACTCGGACTGGGTAATGTTTCTCGTGAAGTGCGAAAACTGGATTCCACGGACAGTTCCTATCTTACGATATCCAGCTGATGCCATACCAATGAATTAGCATTTACATTTTATTTACATGTGATCTGAATTGTCACCAGTTAGCCTCAGTAGACTACTGGCACAGATGAGATAACGAGAAGCGGTGGGAAATACCGTGGCCATGGCCCCCCTCGCATCGCGAGCGAAGTAAACAAACACGCAAGTATGTAACATCGTCCCATACGGAGACCGTACAATAAAGAGGTACCAAATGACTCTAATATTATCATTCTCATTATTCAACATACGGTTAGAGGGATGTTGTCACCGAACAATTTAATCCACGAAATTATCATTATTATTATTATTATTATTATTATTATTATTATTATTATTATTATTATTATTATTATTATTATTATTATTATTCCTCAACGGTTCCTGGCACTGTTACGTTTGATTAATATCATCATTATTATGCGGGATGCAAACACAAATGGTTATTACTGTTATTATTATTATATCCCTCTCGTGGTTATTATTATTATTAATGAATAGGTGACCCAAGATATTATTATTGTTATTCACGTCACTTAAGAGGTTATTATTATTAATGGACCGGTCACTTCCGCCAAATTATATATTAAGATATCGGTCGCAATTACAAATTAATTCACTGATCAACCAACGACATCATTACAGTTATTATTATGACAATATTATTAATCCGACCGCGGTGATTTAACATCGTCCTTACATTGTTATTATTATCGGTTGCATATTCTCAATTAGATTCCCGTTTAACATCGTTATCAACGCTCAATTAATTAAGGCGGTCCAATCCTTTATCTGCAATATTTATTATTATTATTATCACGACATCATGATTGTCCTCACTCGTTATTACAATGAATACAATATACGACCATTTCTGTGGAATCTGAACTCTCATTATCCTTAGATCCCTTGTATCTCAACGAATAACTGTGCAGTCTATTTATTTCGTACATGCTGTCACGGGTTCGAATTCTACCCGCTGCGTAACTCAGTATTTCTCTGTGACACTGCCCGTACATTTTACACTCATATCAATATCCTAAGTGTCTCTCGTACGGAATTTATTTTCCTCTCTATCTCAATATTCCTCGATTCATTTATTTATTCCTCACAGAATTATCAACTGACTTATTTATTCATTTCGGACATCGTACGACCTTTTATTATCTGACTGCAAATTCTTTCACATTTTCTATCTCATTTGGATCTATGCCTTAGTTCATTCTCCACAAATAATCGTAACATCTTGAAATTATATTTACCAAAATTTGACAATCATGGTCTCGTAATATTAGCACTACATGTTCCGGCTAATGAATCGCAACTTCAAAACGCGACATTTATACGTAAAAAAAAATTGGACCGTAATTTAGACCACACGTTCATTAACATGTACGGATTATTAACACCGATCTACATTTCAATATTATTAATCGATCAAATTAAGTTATCACGCACTTTAATTCCAAATTAAAACGACCTCCCGTCATTAAATGATTCCCAATAAACTCAACACTTGATCACATGAATTATTATTATCTCCAAATCATATTTAAAAAAAATATCTTCACAAAAAAAAGTAGTTATATTATTTATTTATTATTATTATTAATATTTAAAAAAAAAATAATAATTTCGCCTGTACTACGCTAGTCCACTCTTATTATGTTTAACGCATAACCCCTTTTACAAAGTCGATTTATTCTGGCACTAAACACTCCAGATATGATTTACTTGGAAATTATTATATTAATCGCATCTCACAAATTTAACAACTTCACTTTGAAAATATGACCATATTAATTTCAACAAAACACACTTGGTATGGCGAAGCTGGATTTTCCTTCCATGTCATTAAATGGCTCGTTAAAATGACAAAACATAAAAGCACATATCGGGTCTTATTTAACTAGCATAATCAAAATCAAATGTAAAGAAAATTATCGACTACAAAGAAAATATGAATGCATGCATGACTTAACGTACTACACTATATATACAAATTTACATCTCCAACAAACTGAATACATAAAAGACCCGATTATTTACATTATTATGATTTACTACTGTCCGTGCTACAAATTTAGGATGGGGTCGTTAAGCGACCCATCTTGTTACAGAAGGTAACCAAGTATAATCAAATTATTCCCATTTTTCCCATCACGATAACATTTCCCAAATATATTTTACAGTTTAGTACTCATCTTAGTTATCGGTATTCCATTGCAGCTTTGCAGACGAGAGGCTTCATCCAGCCCCTCTCTGCGTTTTACTCCTCCATCCTTGATGGCGTAGTTTCACAAAAGATTTCCTGGCACATTATTATTTTACACTCATATCTTGATTACCACAAACCTTCACCATTTACTACGTTAACACTGTATACTTTAATTTGGATACAACAAATTTCTATCCTAGACCCAAGAATTTAATATATTTACACTATTTAATCTTCGTCCACCTACCGCACAATGGACCTGGACACGTACGACGAGGTGTCAACTATTTCGCCCGTCGCGATACGCCCGATTTATACGGCATTCTTGACGTGTTCATTACATCGGTTCGGTATAGCTAAGTACAGGCTACTACTTCCTTAAAGTACTGTTCGTCACACAGTCTATTATGTACGTACTTATGGTGATATATTTTATACTACTCTCTTGCAGGGTAATTACTTTACGTCACTGATTATTCATAAATTAAAAAAAACACTATCCTACGTTAACTATTTCCAGATTTAACATGTTGCTTGAGCGCGATCACACTTTACAAACACTGGCGGATGCTCGCGCCATTAAATGACTGTACGTCCGTAGAATTCTAAGTTACCGGCGACCAACAGTTCAACTCCCGATATTCAATTCACGTGTGCTGGCGACCGTCAATTCAGCTCCAACGATTCAAGACAAGTGTGCTGGCGACCGTCAATTCAGCTCCGTATATATGGATGAAGCCTTTTTCCCGCGGATTCGTTGACGTCATACCCCTTAGGGAGGGGGTGGATTTTTAATATCGGTACTTGCACTCCGAATTGGAAGTTAAAATTTACATCAAATTAATCCACTCCGCTATCATATCTGCTGGATAAAATATGAACTCCTGGTGATCACAGATTTAGGAGATATGGATGGATTTCGCTCCTCACATTTCGCGCCTTCGTAAGCGTCCCTGACAACGTGGTCTCCTTTCAGCCAATGAGATTCAAGCTGTCCGGTTTCCAAGAAATCCAGCCTTCAATTTATTTAATTTGCCAATAAGTATTGATTATTTTTCCATGCGTGACATCTAATAAATTCATTACATCCATCCGCGTACTCATATTAATTTATTACTGAATACTTTTGTAGTTACGAAAATATCTCATCCATCATTCCTTAAGATGGTATCACTGAGTCTCCCATCAAATTTTTACTATTGGCCGGCAAGCGGTCACGTGATTTAAATCTCCACCTGCTCGAACTTAGGCTAGCGAACGTACACTCAGCCGCTGTAATTTTCCATGAGGTCATGGAATTTCCGTCCTACCAAAAATATCCCAAGGTCTTACTCATGTGGTGGGTTTTCTTTGTATGACTCTCCCCCTTCCTCTTTCTGACCAAGACTTATTTGTGGACTCTGTATTTCCTTGTACGCCAACTAATGATATTCCCTGCTGTGAAGTAGCTAAAAGTTGTCGTGTTGAGCTAATCCGTCAGGCTCCAGTCTGTCGTCCTTCCTTCGCTCTGATTTCGACATTACCTAAACGAAATATTTTCAAATACACTCCTCTGTATTTCAATAAATGTCTCATATTATTTTACCGATCAAATCATGATTGATTATGGGCCTAAGTCACTCGGGTTCAATACTTAGTGTCCAACTATGCACTAATATAATACCACTTTGTTTTCAGTTTGTCACATTTTCTAATCTATGAGCAACTCAACTAATTTCAAATTATTCATGGATTCACTTTTAGAAAGTGCCATCAAAATTAAATACATATATAGTATTCTTCAAACTTTCACCCGAAGTACAGAGGCTATGAGAATAGTTAAAACCGGGCGAGCTAGCCGTGCGGTTAGAGGCACGCGGCTGTGAGCTTGCATCCGGAAGATAGTGGGTTCGAATCCCACTGTCGGCAGCCCTGAAGATGGTTTTCTGTGGTTCCCCATTTGCACACCAGGCAAATGCTGGGGCTGTACCTTAATTAAGGTCACGGCCGCTTCCTTCAACTTCCTAGGCCTTTCCTATCCCATCGTCGCCATAGGACCTATCTGTGTCGGTGCGACGTGAAGCCACTAGCAAAAAACTAGTTAAAATGGGTATGATCTTACCAAGTAGGGTTTTAAATTTAGTTGTGAAATTAAATTGGTGTTCGAAATATGTGGACAAAATTGGAAAATGGAAGAACTTCTTATGACATTTCCGCAAGTGTAGAAAATGTAATCTCAAATTTTTGGATACTACATTTGTTGTAAGAGAAAATTCTGCTTTTTTATATTCTTTATTGTATTTTAAATTTTCTGAACACTGAGAAAAAGGTTCTTCCTTGTCTGCCATTTTATGTTATATTCGTTTTATTACATGGCCAACTACGTAGTTAGGGGCTGCTTCACCTTTCCTTAATTCTATTAATTCATTAACCCATCTTTTAAAATTTGCTTTACGTCGTACAGATACAGATAGGTTTTATGGGGTCGATGGGATATAAAAGTGCTAGCATCTGGAGTGAAGCGACTGTGGCCTTAAATAAGGTGCAGCCCTAGTATATGCCTGGTGTGAAAAATGGAAATCATGGGAAATCTTCAGAGCTGCCGACAGTGGAGCTCGAACCAACTATCTCCCGAATGCAAACTGATATCTACGTAATCCAAACCGCGCGGCCAAATGCTTGGTAAAACCCATAATTAATTAAACCTTGAAATTTATCGGCATTTTTTTGCAGAGATTTTGTGAAGAAACCGAGTCACTTAATCACTGGCTTCTCAACAAGACAGCAGCGGTTCGAATCCCAGCCAATGAACGTGAGATTTTTAAAATTAAAAATGTGGTTTAGGAATTCGTATTCCACTTGGAACTAGAAGTCTTGTGGCTAGGATAATATTTAGAATAATGTAATATTCTAAAAGCTTGTTTGGAAGTTTAAACTTACATGTAGTGAACAGGAAATTTGGAGAACGGAACATGGCGGGTCGGGTTTGAGATAGAAGCAGGACCCGAGATGTAACCATAGTAAATGACAACCTAAACTGGATTCAGCAGGTAATAATCACATGTAATATAGTTCATAAATTGTTATACCAACAGAAACGGTTCTGTGATGTATTCTCGGTTCGACTTAAAGGACAACTAATTCACTCGTTGTTATCACCCATCTTTGAGTATTGTGACACAGTGTTGATTGAAATAACATACGACCGTAAGAAGAAACTGGACCGGAGTCTTAACAGCTGCATGATATATATCTTTAATGTGCGGTATGACGCTCATATATCATTTCATTATAAGACGCTGTCAAGGCTTCGACTGCAACAGCGCCTTGAACTTCACATATTATCTCTTCTTCACAAACAACTTTCCACTAATATCTCCAACTATATTGTTCGTGCCAACGGCCGTAGCCGTGTTGAAACACCGGATCCCGTGAGATCTCCGAAGTTAAGCAACATTGGGCGTGGTCAGAAGTTGGTTGGGTTGCCACGCGCTTTTGGTGGGGGGTAAGGGGATGGAGGAGCGGAAAGGAACTGGCCACCCTACCGCACGTAAATTCCGGCTCAGGAACACCTCTGCGGAGGTTCGGACCTGCCTCCGAGCAGAATAACCCTTACCTACCTATATATCCGGGAGATAATGGGTCCAAACCCTGTCAGCAGCCCCGAAGATAGTTTTCCGTGGTTTTCCATTTTAACACCAGGAAAATGCTGGGAATTAAGGCAACGGCCGCTTCCTTCCCACTCCCAGGCCTTTCCTATCCCATCGTCGCCATAAGACCTATCTGCGTCGATGCGACGTAAATCAAATTGTAAAAAAAAAAAAAAAAAATCCTTCTTTACCTCGGCGGCCAGGTTATGGGATTCTCTACCTGCAAACATTAGGGATGTTCCATTTTATCGCAGTCTTAATAGAAATACTGTATATATTAACTATCACTAAAATATTACGTCCTCAAGAAACTTGAATGCAACCAGCTGGTTTATGACGTTATAAACACAGAATCTGTCATACTACCATAACTAAAAGACTGAGAACTGATACGCAATGTTTTATGGAAGGAAAGACTTTATTTCGGTTTGATACTGAGACAAAATTTTGACAAAGTGTCATGATTTTGCATGTGACTGCATAACTGCAGTATGCGTCGCAATGGCCCACTTAAGGACTATGTGATGCCAATATCCTGTAATAATAATGATAATAATAATAATAATAATAATAATAATAACGATAATTATCATAGGCCGCACGGCTCCTTCGCTGAATGGTCAGCGTCGCGGCCTTCCATTCAGAGGGTCAGGATATGATTCGCAGTCAAGTCGGGGATATTAATCGGATTTTGTCCATTAGTCTGATTCGGGGCTGGATGTTGGTGTTTGTTCCAATACATTCATCTTCGTATTCATACAATACAGCACGCTACCAACCACCACGGAAACACGCAATAGCGATGGCGTCAGGAGATATTGTGAGTGGTATTTTGCATAATTGAGCCCCTGCTCATACAGCAGAAGATTCCCGTTTTACAGTCTCGGAAGTGTTTGCAGACAGGGTGATCCGTGCTTGTCTACTTCCCCCTCGTTCTCCATGTCTTACTGTGTGATTTTTACTTGTGAGGTAAACTGAAAGAAAAAGTGTATAGAACAAATCCTCATACTTTGGAGGAACTAAAAGGAAACATTACGAATGAATTCGGAAACAATACATTGGTAGAACTCACTCACGTCAGCCAGAATGTGACTACAAGATTCAATGCCTGTGTAACCCAGGAAGGACGACACTTGTAGCATCTTTTATAAGGTAAGATGTCCGGCTCCATGGCTAAATGGTTAGCGTGTTGGCCTTTGGTCACAAGGGTCCCTGGTTCGATCCCCGGCAGGGTCGGGAATTTTAACCATCATTGGTGTCCGACTCGTTGGCTGAACGGTCAGCGTACTGGCCTTCGGTTCAGAGGGTCCCGGGTTCGATTCTCGGCCGGGTCGGGGATTTTAACCTTAATTGGTTAATTCCAGTGGCACGGGGGCTGGGTGTATGTGCTGTCTTCATCATCATTTCATCTTCATCACGACGCGCAGGTCACCTACGGGTGTCGAATAGAAAGACCTGCACCTGGCGAGCCGAACTTGTCTTCGGACACTCCCGGCACTAAAAGCCATACGCCATTTCATTTCATTTTACCATCATTGGTTACCTTCTCTGGCACGGGGGCTGGGTGTATGTGTTGTCTTCATCATCATTTCATTTCATCCTCATCACGATGTGGAGGTCGCCTACGGGAGTCAAATCAAAAGACCTGCACCTGGCGAGCCGAACCCGTCCTGGGATTTCCCGGCACTAAAAGCCATACGCCATTTCATTTCATAAGGTAAGATTTCATGTAAGATTGTATATTCGCTTAAAGCAAGGCGGCCGCGCGCGACGTAAGTTCGGCTGAGGTAGCTGCCGCAGCCCAGAGTACAAGCACCGTGCGTTCGGTCTTAGTTTACACGGGAGACCGTGAACTGTACCAAACAATACAGTAGTAAATCTTAATCTTACCCCTAATGTGAATAATCTTAGCCAATCTTACACGCGTTGTAGCTGATCCTACTTAAATTATATTAACAGAAATGTTTCTGAAAACTTACGCTGTCATATTATCCATCACATAGTCTACTATGAAACTGTAGTTAGTACGGTTTAAGATATGAATTCGTCGCCATAAGACCTATCTGTGTCGGTGCGACGTAAAGCCCCTAGCAAAAAAAAAAAAAAAAAGATATGAATAGATATCCTAGTCTTCATATAAGTTACGTTATTTGCTGGGCGTAAGCTAACGTAGTCTACCACGAGGGTGGATGTTGTCAATCTATTGTTTGCGAACTCAATTACAACATCTTGATCACCATGGTCGGAAGAAAATATACTGGCTGTCTCTCCCATTCTCCTCCACTCTTGAGGCGGGATGTAGTTCAACCCACATGGGAGTATATGTGTTCTGCTGTAGGAAGGCTGAAACATGGACATAATAGTCAGCTAATCGGAAACACATAATTTCTTAGATCATTATTATCATCCAGGACTGGTTGGGTGATTTTACGTGAAATATATGACCAGATATTTTCTCAGAACTTATGCTATCATGATATCCATCACATCCTCTGAAACTGTACTTATTACAGTTGAAGACTGGAATAGATATCCTAGCCTTGACTTAGGCCTAAGTTACGTCGTTTGCGGCGGGTAAACTAACGTGGTCTACCACAAGGGTGGATGTTGTCAATTTGTTCTTTGCAAACTCAATTACATCTTGATCACCCTGGTCAGAAGAAAATCGACTGCCTGTCTCTCCCATTCCCTCGCACTCCTGAGACGGGAAGTAGTTCGACCGACATGGGAGTAGATATGTTCTGCTGTAGCAATGCTGGAACACAATCGGCGCGGAAACAATAATTTATTCTATCATTATTGTCGTCCAGTACTAGAGTTTTTAGATGGGTAGTCCTTATCACTTTTTTTATGGTCATGATGATGATGATGATAATTGTTCTCGGTTAAAGGGGCGTAACATCTGGGGCATGGGCTCCTACATTACTTTACCAGCCAATTCCATTTCAGCTGCTCTCAAAAAAAATTGTTAAATTTATAAAACAGCAAGTTCATTAATGTTTTCAAAACAGTGTTCAAAAACAATTTTAATTGCGAAATTAAATCATAGAAATGGTTTCTCCTTAACTAGGGATAACATCCTTACGGTCACATAAAGAAAACAATGCTCATTTGTCTCCTTATTTACAGTATCTTTCCTTCTTTCTTTCTTTCTTTCTTTCTTTCTTACCGGGCGAGTTAGCCGTGCGCGTAGAGGCGCGCGGCTGTGAGCTTGCATCCGGGAGATAGTAGGTTCGAATCCCACTATCGGCAGCCCTGAAGATGGTTTTCCGTGGTTTCCCATTTTCACACCAGGCAAATGCTGGGGCTGTACCTTAATTAAGGCCACGGCCGCTTCCTTCCAATTCCTAGGCCTTTCCTATCCCATCGTCGCCATAAGACCTATCTGTGTCGGTGCGACGTAAAGCCCCTAGCAAAAAAAAAAAGACCTTTCTGTGTCGGCGCGACGTAAAGCCCCTAGCAAAAAAAATTCTTTCTTTCTTTCTTTCTTTCTTTCTTTCTTTCTTTCTTTCTTTCTTTCTTTCTTTCTTTCTTAATCCAGTTACCCTCCAAGGTTGGTTTTTTCCTCGAATTCAGCGAGAGATCCCACCTGTACCGCCTCAAGGGCAGTGTCCTAGAGCGTGAGACTTTGGGTCGGGGGCATATAACTGGGGACAAGTACCTCGCCTTCACCTGCTATGCTGAACAGGGGATTTGGGGGGGGATGGGGAGATCGATAGGGATAAACAAGGAAGAGGAAAGGAAGTGGCCGTGGCCTTAAGATAGGTACGATCCCGGAATTCGCCTGTAGGAGAAGTTGAAAACCACAGAAAACCACTTCGAGGATGACTGAGGAGGGAGTTGAACCCCCCTCTACTCAGTCGACCTCCCGACGCTGAGTGGAAACCCGTTCCAGCTCTCGTGCCACTTTTCAAACTTTGTGGTACAGCCGGGACACGAACCCCGGCCTCAAGGGGTGGCAGGTAATCACACTCACCACTACACCACAGAGGCGGGCCTTTACGTATCTCTAAAAATCATATAATTTGTTTAATCACACGCTAACTGCTTTTACGGGTTACGGAAACACCGCAATGCTGGAGATTTTGTTCCGATGGTGTTAGATCTACTGGTATGAGACTGGCGTATTTAAGCACCTTAAAATATCAACGGACTATGTCAGCATCGAACCTGTCAACTTGGGCCCGGAAGGCCTGCGCTCTATCACCTGAGCTACTTAGTCCGACTAATGTCTGGTTAGAAATTATGTAAATTCGAGTTTAAAATTCTGCAAATATTGAACTGGAAGATCGATCTGAACTTAAAATACGCCAAAATGTATCTCCTATCTTTCTACATTGAGAAATACATAATTTCTTATATTTAATGATTTATATATGTTGATGGCAGATATTCTGTGACATTGTTGCCAATGATGCGTTTATTCACGATTATTAGGTGTGAAGCAATGAATCGGTTAGGTTTGTCAAGAGAAAAATACTCGTTTCAATTAGTTGTAGGAAAGTATATTTCTGTATATCAGCAGAAGCGGCAGATGTGTAGTAAAGTAAACTCCTGTTTTCATCCCGATGTAATGCAGCTCTATTCAGGCACACCCCCAATGGGGTGAGCTTCATGTACCATTTCAACCACGTACGAGCACTCCTGCCTTTCTTAAATTCCTGGCAGTATCGGGAATCGAACCCGGGACCCTGAGGGCGGCAGCTAACAACACGAACTGTTACGCTACGTAGGCGGACAGCAGGTGTATTAAAATTCACGAAAAGCTGATGTTGAAAGATAGCATTATTAAATCAGTAGTGGAAATCCCCTGTGGTAACTCATCTCACTTTTACCATAAGAGAATGTAATTTGTCAGAAGCAAAATGCTTTTTCCAATTAGATATAGTAAAGTATATTTCTGTAGGAGCAGGAGCAGCAAAATGCAAAAGAATCTGCATTTAATTACATATAATTTCACAATTTACTATGGGTCCTCCAGTGATGATCATTGCTTCATATGGGACGAAATAACAGAGAAAATAGGACTTAATGTAATTACCAATCATGTGAAAGCATAGTTCAACTCAGGTGAATGCGAGGGCAAAAATAGGAATTTTTAGAGTGATAATTTCGGTGGCCTACAGAATAATTCATTTCACGTTACATTTTATATGTTTTCTGTGCTCAATCTAGATGCCCGGTCAATAACTTACTATTCGTGATAAAAGTCACGAACAAAATTAAGGAGACTCAATGCATGCATGTATTCAAAATCAGATGCAAATTATTCTCAAACGTGGGACAATTTATTTGTCTAGTTAGTGTGTACTAATTGTAAAACAAAGTACAATATAGGAATCACTTGCAGAGTAAATGAATTAGGGTTTCATGATATTTCAAAAAATATCAGGAGAAATGGGTTAAAACTTTACGGTGAATACGGATGGAGAAAATGTAAAATTGCATGATCTTAAAACGCTAAAAGTAAACAAAATGGATCCTGGGCGTTTATCTACAAGAAAGGAAATGACGATGTAATTTATAAGAATATGTTTATTATTTACCGTGAACATGGAGAAAGACACATTACTGTATTAAATATCCACAGAGGAAATAATACTAGAAATAAAGGAAAAAGACCTTGTGCAATTTTGTACTTCAAACGTAATACCTTCTTAATATCATAACTGTTATCCAAATTTTCCCGAAGCAAATTATGATCATCCAAATTGATAGCGATTCGATGTATGATGTTCATGATAAGAATGGTTATGTTGATCAATCATTAATATTATGCTCGATTTTGTGAAATTTATAAAATGTAGATATAAAATATGTTGTTTTCATTGAAGATACTAATTTTCTCAATTTTATATTACATATAGCTTGACATATGTTATAACATTGCTGTGTTATTTCAATAAATTCACGAGAAAACACATTACATAAAGAATATAATAGACTGAGACCCAGCAGACAATACATTAAAGTATAAATGACCGCGCTCGATAGCTGCAGTCCCTAAAGTGCGGCCAGCATCCAATATTAGGGAGATAGTGAGTTCGAACCCCACTGTCGGCAGCCCTGAAAATAGTTTCCGTGGTTTCCCATTTTCAAACCTGGAAAATGCTGAGGGCTGTACTTGAATTAAGGCAATTACCACTTTATTTCTACCCATCGTCGCCCAAAGACTTATCTGTGGCGGTACCGGTACGACGTAACGCAACTTGCAAAAACAAAAATAACGTATAAATTCATTGCATTTCCAAGCCTTTGCTGACAACATTTACGGCTCCATGGCTAAATGGTTAGCGTGCTGGCCTTTGCTCGCAGGGGTCCCGGCTTCGATCCCCGACAGAGTCGGAAATTTAACCATCATTGGTTAATTTCGCTGGCACGGGGGCTGGGTGTATGTGTCGTCTTCATCAAATTTCATTCTCATCATGACGCGCAGGTCGCCTACGTCCGTCAAATCAAAAGACCTGACCTGGTGAGCCGAACATGTCCCCGGACACTCCCAGCACTAAAAGCCATACGCCATTTTATATACACCGACAACAATTTTCACCTTCAAGGATCTTGTTTCTCGGAAAAGGAAAACATAATTTCAAGCAACGTTCCTTCAAACAGAATAAAGAAAATATCAGAGAAAATAAGACTTAATGAAATTATCACCCAAGTGTAGGCCTATGCGTACTAAAACTCAGATGAACGCGAGGGCAAAAATAGGAATTTTTGGATTGATAATTTTGGTAGCCAACAGAAAAACCGATTTCGCGTGATACAAGCTAAAAGAAGTCCAATGAAAATTCGACTCTGTGATTCTATATAAGGTTTTTACACTTCCAAATTGTCAACTTAAATATTTACTTTCTTCAAGGAGTGTGGATCTCATAATGACAATGAGACAGGAAAGAGCTAGGACTGGGAAGGAGTTAGCCGTGTCCTTAATTAATGTTCAAACTCCCATATTTACCTGGCGTGAAAACTGGAAACGCCGAAAGTACTGAACATCTTCAGGGCCGCAGACAGTGGGGTTCGAACCCACTATCTCCGAAGACACGCTCATAGCTATGAGACCCAAACCCCGAGCCAACTCACTCGATCCGCAGGAATAACTGACTCAGCCATGAGAGGTCAAATGGAGTGTATAGCGATTGACATGTGTAAAGGATTTGATAGGGTGGATCATGGGAGACTGCTGGCAAAATTGAGTGCAACTGGATTAGACAAAAGTGTGACTGAATGGTTGCTATATTTCTATAAAATACAGTAGATATCAGAGAATTCGAGTATGCGAAGCTTTATCTGACCCTGTGATAATTAGAAGGGGAATTCATCAAGGCAGTATTATTGGACCTTTTTTTTACTTATATATAAATGATACGAGTAAAGAAGTGGAATCAGAGATAAGGCGTTTTCAGATGATGTTATTTTGTATAGAGCAATAAATAAGTTACGAGATTGTGAGCAACTGCACAATGACCTCGATAATGTTTTGAGATGGACAGCGCGCAATGGTATGTTGAAATGAAATGTCGTATGGCTTTTAGTGCCGGGATATCCCAGGACGGGTCCGGCTCGCCAGTTGCAGGTCTTTCTATTTGACTCCAGTAGGCGACCTGCGCGTCGTGATGAGGATGAAAGTTGATAAACGTGGTTAAAAGTCAGGTTGTGAGTTGCAAAAATAGGAAAAGTTTTCTACATTTTAATTATTGCGTTGATGGGTGAAAGTTCCTTATGGGGATCGCTTTAAGTACGTATGTGTTAAGGAAGGATCTTCATTGTGGTAATCACATAAATGGGATTGTTAATAAAGGGTACAGATCTCTGCAAATGTTTATGACGGGGTTGTAATAAGGATGTAACGGGGAGGGCATATAAGTATCTGGTAAGACCACAACTAGAGTAAAGGATCAGTGTATGGGACCCTCACCAGGATTACTTGATTCAAGAACTGGAAAAAATCCAAAGAAAAGCAGCTCGATTTGTTCTGGGTGATTTCCGACAAAAGAGCAGCGTTACAAAAATGTTACAAGGTTTGGGCTGGGAAGACTTAGGAGAAAGAAGGCGACCTGCTAGACAAAGTGGTATGCTTCGAACTGTCAGTGGAGATATGAAGTGGAATAACATTAGTAGATGAATAACTTTGAGTGGTGTCTTTAAAAGTAGGAAAAATCGAAATATGATTAATTTGGAATTCAAGAGGACAAATTGGGGCAAATATTCGTTTATAGGAAGGCGAGTTAAGGATTACAATAAGTTACCAATGGAGATGTTCAATAAATTTCCAATTTCTTTGAAATCATTTAAGAAAAGGCTAGGAAAAAAACATATAGGGAATCTGTCACCTGGGCGGCTGTCCTACATGCGGATCAGTATTGATTGATTTGATTTTATGTGACCAAGGCAACGATGATTAAACTCGGGATTTAGAGATTAATGACAATGCAACTACACAAAGCCCAGTGTTA
Organism: Anabrus simplex; assembly: GCF_040414725.1. Lineage (NCBI taxonomy): Eukaryota > Metazoa > Arthropoda > Insecta > Orthoptera > Tettigoniidae > Anabrus > Anabrus simplex. The sequence continues at coordinate 304,790,928 of NC_090267.1, forward strand.
GTTGCAAACACAAGATTGTGAAGGCAATTAATGATTTCAATGACGCTTTCAGACTGAACGCTGTATAGCGTAACTGCCAAAAATATTTGTATTATTATTATTATTATTATTATTATTATTATTATTATTATTATTATGATTATTATTATTATTGTTACGGGGTTACCCGTGGACTGCAGAGGTGAAAGAAGGCTGGAATGGGTCTAACTACAAGGCCGAAAGATGAATTAAAATTTCAATAAAGGTTATATTTTCAAAAATAGAAAAACTTAACAAATTTCTCATAGAATTTGAACAAATAACAACAACTCAACAACTATCCACTAATCAGGCACAAGGTATAATTTTACAAATAAGAGCACGAGAGCACAGTTTTTGGGATCCTTATATGTTCTGGGCTTCGAGCCCCAGTTTTACAATCCTTGAACTACTAGCCCAACTTTACCAAGGCACACTTTTTTTCAAAGGGCAGAAAACCCCTTCATACAAGGAGCATTAGCTCCCAAAAAACAACATATCAGGCCTCCCAGAGGCACTTTTACCAAGTTAGAAAGAGCTGACCCGCTCTCAATTTTATCAAGCCTATTGAAGGCAATACCATACCTTACAATAAATTGCCATCAAGGCACAACATACAAGAATTAGACAGGGGTATCTCGTACCCAGCCTACAGAGCCTTCATAGAAAAATAATAGGTTAATTTAAATGGCCCTAAATGCAAAAAGGAATGGACCGTGAATTAGTACTCCCCAAAACACATTTTAAAACCTAAGATGCACTAGGCCGATGCCATAGGAGCTATTCCCAAACTAGGGAGGTGACTCGTATAAGAAAATTTTTAACACATTAAGGAAGAGTATAAAATCGGTTACGAAAACGTAGTCACCTCAAATCAAAATGAAGGGGAGCTCGAGAGGGTAAAGCACTCTCTATCCCCGAATCACAGTTAAAGATATATGAAGTTTTCCAAAGACTGAAAGAATTTACATGTTTCAAGAGATAGGTTATATATTAAAGGTTTCGGACCTTCCCCGAGGATTAAACTGCTGAGCTAGCAAGAAAATAAAGATGTTTAACGGCCATTACCTTTTGAAGAGCTGCTGCCCGAAGGAAGAGGCGCTACCCGCCCCCTGCTACACTTCCATACACTAGGCTAGATGTTGTTCGAGTGGTCAGGAGCCGTGAAAATCAGCAGTTTTATACACTTAGGGAAGATTCGAGACCTTTCATGAATAATTAAGACACACCCACTCAACTTTATTGGGTAGCTTAGAGTTACACATCAAAATCGAAGAAGAAAGACATGATTGGTCAAAAATTAATTAAAGAAATTCGGGATTGGCTAAATTCAAAACTGGCGGAAAGAAAGATTAATATTGCCAACCCACAAATGAAAGAACAAAATTTAGTAAAGACAAAAACTTCTGAAAACGAACTGTCTTTAAGAAAGTTCATTCACTTTGCACCAGGGTGCATGATCCCAGTTTTACAGTAGATCAATCCTTGATCAATAGAAAACAAAACACTTTGAAATCCACACGGTATTTACAACTTTGTAATCACACAATTTTACTGTAGTGACATCTGAGAAACTTATAAGTTAATCCAGTTTTTAAAGTTCGGAGTTTCTCCTGTAGAGGAGTATTTATTGGCGCAAGATTTAAAACTGCGGCGTACGGGTGTACCTACCGGTACAATTATTATTATTATTATTGAGTCTACAAGAGAAAGCACCATTATCAATCCAAGCGTTATAGACCAAACATTTCATCCGACATTGTGTCAACTTTTATATCCTCACTCCTCCAAGGGTCTGTAATTAAGTTTACTATGCTTGGTTATGTATTACACAAGTCACATCTGCTTAGTTCTAAATCCTATCCCTAATGAATTATTACAGCATAGTGAATTCTGAACCAGAGATCGGTTGACTATGATATTCCAAATCCCTGTATGAGGTAACAAAGAAAACCACCACCAATTCGAGAGAAGAGCTGCTAACGTAATATGAAATTTCAAGCATACGAGTATCTGTCCTTCCATTGTCCGGTGAGCCGTTCACAGCACGGTGAGATCAGAAGCTATTTGCCATATCTTGTTTCGACAAAGCATCCTAAATCCTTGAAATGGGAGACACACACATTTCATAATAAAATCCTGAATCCTGGTGAAACATCTAATACTTTGAAAACAATTCTACCGAGGTTATTCAGTAAAATTTATCTGTGTTAATTAATGGCTGTCTCCGTGTTCTACGGGTGTTGTGCCTGTCTCTTAGCTGGAGGAACGGAGTTCGGTTCCCAGCCAAGTCGTGGAAATTTACCTGGATGTAAGGTTGGGTCGAGGCCCCATCAGACTAGGGCAAGAACAACTGAAGAGCTATATGGCGGTGATATAGCGGACCTGGTATAAAAATAGAAAATTGACAACCGAGAGTATTCACCGCACTGACCACGCTTCACCTCGTAATCTGCAGGCCTTTGTGCTGACAAAAGTCGTTTGGTAGGCCAAGGCCCATCAGCGCTGTGGCACCATCAGGTTTGGTTTGATACAACGTAAGTAGTTGATTACCTGCCCGGGAGACTGATTACCGCGGGTTCATTAAGGGTATTACAGTCGCCTTGACAAACAATACTTCAGTGTATTCAAAATGTCGGCAAACTGCCTTCTAAATATATAAATCATAAATTATGAAATAGAAACTTAACCATAACTTGGGCCATTCTCATACTTGTGCTGTTAGTTCCCAAGTTCACAACTAAGTAGCAAAAATGTTCTAACATTTATTTCAGAATGTTGTGTTCTGGAAGGCATGATGATAATTCAGCATGATAATCTGCTAATGTGTATGGTGAACTTGCGCAAATATACAATAAACTCTATTCAAGTGAAATATTACTATATAAGCGACAATGTTTAGATCATTTTAACTTAGGAAGAAATGAGTATCAATACAAACCTTTCAGTTAAACTGTGTACTTGGAGTGATATGCTCTCAAAGGAGGCCACTGGACCTTCCACTTTATAAATATGGGAATCTTAAAAACAAGCTTATAGTTTTACGTGAATATTCATATTATAGCTAACATAGAAAAATCTATCAATCTGCAGAATATATATTTGAGGCGTTCATATTTATTTTATGAAATCTATGTATTCCAGTTATTTTTCCTTATAGCGACAGAAGTAACACGTTTACTATCATCGTAGTTTGCACTATTACAGCTTATATGATTCATGAGTACATATTAAATGAAATCTTGAAATTTTAGTAATGGAATTAAAGCACTGACCTACAATTAGGACCTTGGGATTAACATTTCAAAGTTTTCCCTTAGTTTCTTAGTTACTTAGTTACTTCCGTTGTTTCACTGAATTTTTTCAGCTGTATCGCCTTGATTTTTGTTTTCTGTTGGTTTAACGTCGCATCAACTCAAACAGTTTTCGTGACGATGACAGAGAAAAGTGCTAGGATTGGGGAGAAAACGACAGTGGTAACAGCCGAAGCGTTTACCTGTTGTACGGAGGGGAAACCACGGAAAACCATCTTCAGGGATAGCGGTAATGGGGTTTGAACCCAATATATCCCGAAAGCAAGCTGACGCCTACAGCACTGTCCAAACCGTGCAGCCAACTCGCTTGGTTTATTTTGATTAATTCATTTGCTTGGTGTTCGTGAAGTTAAATATAATGTATATCAAATCTATGAATGGTAGAAAGAACTCCCTTAAAATTTTGCTGGTGAGCAGGTGAAGATGCATTGAGACAAAGCAGACTGTTTTACATCGGCCATGCTCCTTTATTTTTCGACACAATATCTAAAATAATCTAAAGAATTTGTTTTAGCGTAAAATGAGGTTTTCCCTTCCCCTGATGACAGATAATGGCTTCCTGTTCATGGAACACCTCCAACGTATTCACTGTAACAGGGCTGTTGCCGCAAATCACTTCGTCGACAGCATTAGGAAATGGTTTGATTTTGAGGGATGGCCACTCGGCTCTTTGACTACCACAAACAATGGAGCAAATTCACGGCTCATTTTGGGACAGGCATTACTTTCTCTCCGCGTGTAGACCCAATTCTCCTGTGAGTGTAGACGCATTGCATGTTTTTGCACTCAGAAAAACAGACACTGCTCAAATCTCCTCCAGCCACCCATTCGGTACCTTCATTTTGGAACTGTCGATGAGCCAATGTTCAGTATCACCGACTTGTGTACCTCTACACCATTCTATCAGTGAGATAACGAAGTAAAGGATATACAGTTTTTGGCGAGTTCCTTTCCAATGTCTTCGGGCCATTAGATGGGGAAATGGAGTTTCTGACACCCTCGTACCAATGTGAATTGTTCTGTGCAAAGCTGTCCTTGAATTTACCTGTACTGAATTACTAAGAACTACAGTAGTCTTCAGGTTCCTTCAACTATAATTAAAAATTTACTTGACCAATACGTATACCGTGCAACCTATCTAATTTGCTTATTTTGTGGTAATTTGGATGTAGCACGTAGTATAAACTAGTGTAGGGGCAAAATTCGTCAAAAGAAATAAATTACGGAAACTCTCTTCCAGTGACCAGTTTGTAATATTCGGTAGGTAAGTCATTAGCAGTTGATTCAGGACTAATGGGAAGATGTAGACTCGTGTAAAATGAAGATTTTGTAAGGATGGATGCTTCCAGCGGGAACTAAATAATATATGTCCGTTGTACCCAGTAATAGGGAATGAATGTACGGCGGGAACTAAATAATATATGTCCGTTATACCCAGTAATAGAGAATGAATGTAGCACTTGGTGGAAGATATTTTCCCTCTGCTTTGTGAAAATAACATTAATATCAGTTTCAGTGTTTGTGCGATCTAATCGCTCATATCCTCCACCTGGGCACGAGGTAGATTATGACACGCCTTTGTATATGTGTGAAATATAATATGTAGTGTTGCAAATATGGTAAGCCATATGTTTCCGTCATCACGTTAGCAGCAGTGTTTACCTGGGATATTACGCTTATACTCTCCATCTGACTGTACATCCAATTTGGGTTTGATGAATATGTTAACGCCTCAAAGCCTACCTCCCGGGAGATTACGCGCAACAGGTACAGTATAACCAGAGCCATACGGAACTGACGTCTCGCAGCCACGTGAAATCAGATGTCCTTTGTCATCGCACCGACTAGACTCGTTACTTCTCTGGGTTAGGTGCAGTTTTCGACTATATGGCATGTCCTCAGACCATGAAACTGGTATAGTACCAACGGCTCCACCGTCAGCTGCCATCAATTGATCAGATTCCTCTAAAGGGGTGAGATAGACACATGCGGTGTAAGCCTTTCCTCCGTTACTTTCCACACCGATCCATTAACTATGAAGAAAAGAACTATATTTTGAAGAGATTTCGAGATACTTTAACGAACTATATGATGCTGGTACAGAAATTGTGACTTTAATTTTACAAATCATAGCAATGTAAACTATTTTAAGTGAAATTCCGTTATTTATGCCATTCGAACTAAGTTTCAGAGAAATAGAATAAACGCGGCTAATAATTTCAAGCGATTTTCAGATTTCCAATTTTCTGAATCGGTAGGAGCAATGAAGGAGCCTCCGTGGCTCAGACGGTAGCGCATCGGTCCCTCACCGCTGGATACCGTGGTTCAAATCCCGGTCATTCCATGCGGAGGCGGGACAGGTATTTCTCCGGGTACTCCAGTTTTCCCTGTCATCTTTCATTCCAGCAACACTCTCCATTCTCATTTCGTAGCATCTATCATTCATTAATATATATCACTTTGGGAGTGGCAACCCCATCGTAATAATAGCCTATATATGATTCATTCATTACATCCCTGACCCGGTCACTAACTGGAAATCAGGTTGTAGGTTTTCATTTTCAGTAGGAGCAATGCTGTATTTTCTTAAAGTTGGCAGACGGGCACTGTGACAATCTATCTCTTCACTATATAGCCACAGCTTAGCTCCGGTCACTCACCGAGACATTCTTTACTCTCCATCAAGATTGGATAAGGTCAGTTTGCTTTCAGAATTTCAGAAATGTGCCTACGACCTGTCTAATTAATAAGCGATTCTCATGCACAGAAATGGGTAAGAATTAATGCTTACTATCCATTCTATCCCGTTTAATGTAACCTTTGAACTATGGAGGACACATTACACAGGATAATGACGACTTGAGAGTTAAATCATTGTATGCAAGTTGCCCCCAGTATTATGCCACCGAGTAAACCTATGACTTGCAATTAAACGATTTAATCATTTGTGTACAAGAGAAATAAAAATGAAAATAAAGATGAGCGTACCCAGCAAAGTTTTATCTTCAATTATGTTTGTTCAATAATAAATGTACCTTTACCTATTTTTCCTGATGAACTACATTTTACAGATCAATCTGGTTTTTGTAGATATGTCATATTCGTTTCTAAGCGTAGTTGATAAATTCACAAACTTGGAGAATTTTAATTCAAATATTTTTAGGAAACCTGGCAGCCGCGTGGTTTGTAAAACGTCTACTTTATTTCATGTGTAGATAGTAATAAAAAGAGTTTTGAAATAGATGCTGGAGTTTAGTTTTGTCGAGAGCAATCAGGTTAAGTAGAGGTGTGCATGCAGTAAAGTAGACTCCTCGCTAAAGTTGCGTGACAGTGCAGAGTGATTTGCGAAAAAGGATTCGCAATAACACTTCTCTACTACCGTCCACAAGCTGACCCACTGTCGCACAGAGAGCATTTGCCCACAGCAGCGACCCTGTGAGCAGAATCAATCACGCACACCCCAAACTTTACTCGCTGAATGAAACAATGATAAATCAAAGAGATTGTGTGCCACCAATATATTAGTTAAAGCACAACATGACACCTCAGCCACTTGTGCTAACAAATGATTGGATAAATATAGTTAATTGTGGTTTCTCTTACATTTTCTCTCACCGGGAGAGATGGCCGTGCGGTTAGGAGCGCGCAGCTGTGAGCTCGCATGCGGGAGGTAGTGGGTTCGAACTCCACTGTCGGCAGCCCTGAATATGGTTTTCCGTGGTTTCCCATTTATACACTAGGCAAATGCTGGGGCTGTACCTTTAATTAAGGCCACGGCCCCTTCCTTCCCATTCCTAGGCCTTTCCTGTCCCATCGTCTCCAAAAGACATATCTGTGTCTGTGCGACGTAAAGCAAATAGCAACAAAAAATATTCTCCCTAAATATTCATGGAAACAGCCGTGCCCTAGAAGAGTATTAGTATAGAAACTAAATGAGGTACAATATTTGTGCTCCTAAAGAGGAAATCCCAAGGGGACGAAGTGTCATTCAATAATATTCTCCTTAGGCCTAATAATAATGCACCTTCAGCATTCTGAATTCGTACCTCGTACCTTAAGTTATGAACTATTCGGCTCCCGCCCCTTGACCAATCCTAGAGGGAAAACGTTCGAAATGTTGAAATTGTTGTGCAGCCTGTCTAGATAGCACCACTTCGGAAGGTCTGCAACTCGGTAACTTACATCATACGATTAATACTTTCTATTTTGATTCGTTATGCCCAACTAAGGAGAGCGCTTGATCTTATTAGCTTCTACTTTTCTTCCCATTATTATTATTATTATTATTATTATTATTATTATTATTATTATTATTATTATTATTATTATTATTATTATTATTATTATTATTATTATTTCTCGGAACTTTGTCATGCTATATAACCACACCACCAAACTAGACCCCTCGCATCTACTAACTACTACTAATACTGCTAATTACTATTGGTACCACACACCTGAAACCAAATGAAGGAAAACAATGTATGCCAACGGCATTGCCTTAATTGCTCAAGGCTACAGCTTGTTAGCAATCCATCCTTGGCCAATCTTTCTCAGAAACTATATCAATACACATATGATACCCAATGATACTGGAACACTCTTCTGAATAGATCTGACTTAGACCAAACCCGCGAAAAAGCAATTGTATCTGTAGTCTACCTTCGGAGCAGAAGGGGGACCCGGACCATTAATTACCAATAATCTTACAATAACGAATGATCCCTTTGTTCATATAACCTGTCGATATATTGCATTACTTCTGTCTGCTGCAATTACATTTATATGACGTTATTCATAGGTTATACATTTTATTTGATGTTACGCCCCTGATACACGATAATTATCTTATAAAACTGACATCGCTCGTGCGCGTGCAAATTAGTCTATATTGTAATAACGAAACCGGAGTATAACAGTACGGTAACTACATGTATCGAAAGACACGTGTATTAAGTGACACGCTCTACCAGTCTCTTCGCTGGACTGGGCGAGTTGGCCGTGCGCGTAGAGGCGCACAGCTGTGAGCTTGCATCCGGGAGATAGTAGGTTCGAATCCCACTACCGGCAGCCCTGAAGATGGTTTTCCGTGATTTCCCATTTATACACTAGGCAAATGCTGGGGCTGTACCTTAATTAAGGCCACGGCCGCTTCCTTCCAATTCCTAGGCCTTTCCTATCCCATCGTCGCCATAAGACCTATCTGTGTCGGTGTGACGTAAAGCCCCTAGCAAGAAAAAAGTCTCTTCGCTCAGTATGGTACGATATTTCAAACAAATAAAATAATAATAATGCTATTTGCATTACGTCCCACTAACTACTTTTACGGTCTTCGGAGACGCCGAGGTGCCGGAATTTAGTCCCGCAGGAGTTCTTTTACGTGCCAGTAAATCTACCGACACGGGGCTGTCGTATTTGAGCACCTTCAAATACCACCGGACTGAGCCAGGATCGAACCTGCCAAGTTGGGGTTAGAAGGCCAGCGCCTTAACCGTCTGAGCCACTCAGCCCGGCCAAATAATATGATTGTATAAAGGTGGTTCATTCAAGGCTGAAAATAAAACATTTTTCATTTCCTTCATTAATACCGTTGAAAAACCGAGCGGATTGGCCGTGCGTGGTAACGCGCTATGCCTATGCTACATCGGGAGGCGCATAGCTTCGAACCCCACGGTCGGCTGTCGTGAAAGTGGTTTTCTGTGGTTTACCATGTTCACTTCAAGGCAAATGCCGGGACAGTTCCTATTCATAGGTCACAGCCAATTCATTCCCTCTCCTTACCAATTTTCATTCATTCATTATCGTTCATCTTCTTTAGCTGATGCCATCTGACCGTAAAAACATGCCATGTAAATTCACTTCACTTCATCCCCATGCCCGCATCAAGAATTGTGGCTTGAATTACAATCATAAAGATTACAGTGAAGTTGTGGTGACAGATTTTGGCCTGGAAGACTACTGAAGTAGAATTTAATTTAATTATTATATGCACCTCATATAATAATGTTATTTGTTTTACGTCCCACTAACTACTCTTTTACGGTTTTCGGAGACGCCGCATCCAATATATTCTCCTCTTCCTACAGTTCTTTAAATACAAGATCACCAGATGTAGTAAACAGAAAAAAGGATATGGTTCCCCAGAACGTAGGAAATTGCAGAAAAAATTTAAAAGAACTCGTAGGGGAGAGTCCTGCAGTACCGGCCACCTTAACGTTTTCCCTTATAAAAAATAAAATGCTGTTCGGTATGAGATTTTCATACAATAATCTTGTACTTCATTAAATGCTTTTGCAATGTCAGGGTGTGATTTCCATGAAATCTTACCAAAAGTTTATAACATTTAAAAATACAACAAAGCTTAATTTCCAAGGACTGCAAAAATCTTCTTCCAGTACCGGCCAGTTAGCATTTTCTAAGATTTATATGTCTAATAAACCACTAACATCAAAGAAATACAGAATGAACTCGACAACACATAATTATTGGAAATTACATCCACTAACTTCAAATTTGATTTAATTTTTGCAATTATTACAAATAAAATACGAAATATTCCCTTGGTCCACACATCCAAAATGCGCCCAGTCTTTGCATTTGGTACACTGCACCCATTCTTCATCCAATGACTCACAACAAATAATGCATAATTGATTTAATTTCATATAATATTTTAATTTCATGATATTAGTATTAAATTTTATTAAACATGCCCAGGAAATGTCATATTATGGTGGAAAAGTAACAATTCACTTATAAGCAATTGATAAATGATCTATTGGGCGCAGCTATTACGTGCTTAATTGTATCTTTCCGATGAACATATTGTCTCCTTTCAAACACTTTGTTGGCTTAGAATATATATATATATATATATATATATATATATATATATATATAGAACTTACTAACGTGTCATTTTATGGTGGACTTTCTAAATGAAAGATCACTTTGAAAGCAAATCATCGAAGAAATGACAGCTGAAATTGCTATTATCACAAATGGATGACATTTTCGAATTATTGAAAATTCTTCTCGGACGCAGGATAAGAAGTTACAATTTAGGGCATGTCCAGGAATATAAGGACGTCAAATTAATGACCCTGCTTAAATACCAATACATCGTCACTTGACGAGCTCATTATTGAAATTGACTGAAAAATATTTTGTAGCATGGAACACCGGGCGAGTTGGCCGTGTGGTTAAGGGTGCGCAGCTGTGAGCTTTCATCCGGGAGGTAGTGGGTTCGAACTCCACTGTCGGCAGTCTTGATGATAGTTTACCGTGGTTTCCCATTTTCACACCAGGCAGATGTTGAGGAGGTACCTTAATTAAGGCCACGGCCACTTCGTTCCCACTCCTAGGCATATCCTATGCCATCGTCGCCATAAGACCTATCTGTGTCAGTGTGACTTTAAGCAAATTGAAAAAGAAATGTAGCAGGGATCGTATCACTTTGGCCCACAGCAAAGCTATCTTACGAAAAATATCGTGCATCACAAAGACCAATTAATGAGCACTCGGTGTAGAAAGTAATCTGATTTCGATGTTCACACCACAAAATTAATCTATACCATAGCGCAGAAATATTCACAAACCATTAGTGTGGCCTTGGTAATTAACAAGCAAAAAATGACAGTTTAATATTTAAGCTGAAGAAATATACATGTTTTAAAATGGGTGTCTCTAGCAATGCCTCGATAATTATTCAAACACGTGTAGCAGAAAGTAAGTGAAATATTTTACACTCGAGAATTAATGCAAGTTCTGGAGTACCGACTTGAAATTCTTCAAACAATTGTAATAAATGTATCGAAAGTTAAAGTCGTACAGGTAGGAGTATAATTACAAGTCCTCAACATGGAAATTAACACACGTACCCAGCACAGGAAATTTTTTAAGTCCTTAACATCTAAATATTGACAAGACCTTCACACAAAGATTATCAGAGGTGTTCCACACGGGATTAGTTTAAGTACTCAAGATAACATTATTACAATTCCTTAACACCTAAATAGTTTCAGACCTCAAATATTGAGTTTAAAATTACTAGAATACTTTGAGTGTTACACATCGTGAAGAGCCTACTTTCGCGAAGTGACACTGCCGATCATTCAATTTGTATCTCGCGTAAGGTTACGTGAACAGTGAGCTCCGTATAGCCTTGCTTTCAGCAGCCTGGATGACAAGCGATTGAATGAATGCTCCCTTCTCAGGAATGGGAGGATGAATGCCACTCCCACGTCGTGGTTATAAGAACAGTTTACATCGTCTCCGACATGCTGTTATTTATAAGAAGGGAAAGGGACAGCAGGGAGGATTGAACGGAAGTGATACTGTAAGAAGTATCTGCCTGTCCCCATGCTCAGCATGTTACCAGATGGTGTAAACGGGTATTAAGGATCAGAGAAAAACCGCATAGGCAGAAATAGAAAACTGTCTACGTGTGAAACCTGGTAAATTGTAGATAGCACATGCAAGGATTTGGAGTGGAAAAGTCCAGGTAATATTGTTAGGAACAGAGAATATGTACAAGTACCCATTTCATTTTCGGCCAGTTATTCGGGAGATCAGACTTTCTAGAACTGCTGTGGCTACCGCGGGCCTTGCCGATTATCAAACCATGCCGCGAGAAATACTAAGGCATGCTGCATAGCCTCGTCCTCATGGGGTTCCTTGTACCTGGTCTCCGATCCAGGAGAATATGCCCACGCCGGCCAAGGCGAGGACCTGCTGGATACAGGAGGCAAATTGTGATGGGCCTCCTTCCTCTCTGCCCGAGCTATTGCTCTATATATCTGGCAAATACGATGAGAGGAAGGGTGCCCCCTCCCTACTCCCGAGCAGTTGGCGTACACTGGCGCTTCATAGGTGTCGTGCAGGCTATGTGGGGGTGGTCACCTAAACAGCAATTGCAACGTACTGAGAGTCTACAGCTAACCTGACGGTGGCCCCAGCTCATACTGTGGAAACACTGCTAGATCTTACCGTGCTTATATAGACAGGTAGCGAGTATTGTGAGTCATAACCCGTCCACCTTGCATCTGCATTTATAATTCTTCATTTACAGGCCATATGTTTCTCACGGTCGTTTAGAAATACAACCCGTTCTTTAGGTATTGTAAGGATACGTTTGTTGTCAATTTCATTTATCTCAACTATTGACGGAGATGTTCAATTACATGTAACAAGCTGATTCTGTGTGACAAGTGCCTCAGTGCAAGCTGGAACTGACACGGCATACGTCATGTACTCCACGCTGGAAGTTTTATAGCTGTTGTACTGAAACGCGCTGAGAATACTTCGCGATTTCAAGTTAAAATGATCACTGTACTGGTGTTACTGGCACTATATATATAAACAAAACTCACTCATAAAGACACTTCCCTTGCTTTGTAATTACTCATTAGATCCACTAAAATATAGAAATTACTGCTGCTGCCTCTTCCACATCTCCAGGGGTTTTGGGCAGTTTAATGAGCGTGAAATGTGTCTGATATTCCATGCAGCTGAGATATTTTTATTTGCCTAATAATTTGGGGCTATTAGCGCGAAGTGATCGGCTGTGGCCTGTGTGCTAGGTGTCATTCTTCCATTCCTCTAGGTCCATGAATAAAAATCATGGGACTCCACATATGTAACAGTCAAAAGAGAGTTTTTAAAGCAGAGATGTATTCGATTTTGCAACTTTAGCCTGAGTATATCCCGCGCCAGTAGCTTAAACCAATCTGAAATTGGTGGAAGACTACTTAAGCGAACACCAGCCTGCTATTGGGGAGCTAGGCCAAAAACTATACCAAGGCAGTAGGCTACTAATTTGTTAGCAAGGTACTGCACTATATTCTGAGAAATATTATTTTTTTAGTGTCTTCATTTACGAGTGAAAGTAACAGATATGCGTTAAAAAATAGAGAATAATAATATGAAAAATCATTGAATGTCTTTCCACCGACAGTCTTAAACTGTGGCATAGAAATTAATGCCAATCCCGTTGTGTATATGTTACATGACCGGCTCTTAACTGGTGGCACTGGGTTCCATTCCTAGCCATCCCAAGGATTTTAATTCTAGACTGAGCGATTGGACGATGTTCTTTCGGCTTCGTAGGAACAACTGAGGAACTGTCTGAAATGAGAGACAGCGGACTCGGCCGCGGAAGCCAAGTAATACGGCTGACGATGATCCCGTGACACTTCAGTAACTACAAGCCATGTGGCTCGCTACTAGTACATTTTTAACTATCCTCAGAATTCTCAGAAAAGTTTTTCTAACACTGATGCCGGTATACTTTGTCAGGCATTCTGCAAAAAGTCCCACAGCAGCTCAATTGGATTTAAGTCCGAGGTTTGGGTGGGGGGGGGGGAGCATTCAATTAAAATCAATTCTCAGGAATTTTGTTTGTTTTGCAGATAATTCATGCAATAGCGAGATGTGTTTATGGGGTCATTGTTTTGTTCGAGGACAAATCCACGTTGCTGTCCAGACGGAAAAGCATAACGAGATAGCATGGAATGATAGACGTTTTTGCCCTGCGTTCCTTGTACTCGGTGCAGTCTACCAACTCCACTGAATGTGAAACAACCCCAAACCATCACAGAGCCCCCTCCATGTTCTACTGTACGTGTTATACAGTAGGATGCATTTGTTCCGATGCTGAACGTCGAACATAAACTCGTCGTCATTGCCCGAAAACCTTCGAAACGTGGTTACAGTAATATATTCTATCATTAAACAAACATTAAATTCGTGTTGGTACATATGTTTTGTCCGGAAACTTTTGTCCGGCAGTGTATCCAAGATATCACTATCGTTGAGCTGGCGTGAGGACATGCTTGTACAGTAACACAGCTGACAGCGCGACAAATATGGCGTGCTCAGTACCCAGCACATCGAGTGCTTCGGTAGAGGTGACGAAAAGGAGAAACTACCTTTTCTATCGTTTCAGTTTGAACTTCCCGATAACTGCTGCATTCTAGAGGACACTAGATAAACTACTACCTCCAAACGAGGGATGGGAACCGTATGGGATACGTGCAGCTGTCTTTGAACACGCGCGAAAATCACGCCCGTACGGTATACGGGCACCGTCCACAACCAGTAAAGCAGTACGCCCGAATCCTGTACGGGTATAGTGTTGAAAGTGTTAAGCATGGTAATGTTCAATAGTGTACGACGTTGTAGCAAGGCTCAGTTTACGCACATTTTTAAAGACATTAATATTTTAATTGACGTAAAGATCATGCGTTGCTAGAAGAAATATAAGTTAAAAATGAAGTTTAGGGGATAATTTAATTTGCTTTGCAACCCATAAATTTCGAAGTGAATTCTAAACTCTAAGAATGTTCCTGATATTTTAAAAATATAATTTAATGATTAAGGTTATCTTCATAGAAGAGATGCTTACGTAACAGCCTGTACTATGCAAAGCACAGTGACTGCTTGAAGTATAGGGCCTACGTGCCTGAACATTGTATTTTAATACACATGCAAAGAAAGGAAATCTACATTATGAAGAATACAATAAAGTCTGCAGCAAGAAGCATTTCTCTAGACATGTGTATGAGCTTGTCAGGCGAGACACCTCGGATAACAATACAAGTGAACTTTGGAGATGTTTTCACACATTTTTCAGACGCTGTATACAAAATATCGTTCTTCATGACGGGAAAGAATAATATTTAGTGCTGGAAAATGTGAGTTGAAGTACAAAGGAGAAAAGAGGAAATAATTTCGCTTTAAAATAACGTCAGTCTTTGTGACACGTGTCGTATTATATAAATAAATCTCGTACTTGAAGATTAATACTTTTCTCAATACGTATTTCAGTACTTATTCAAGGATTTAATATCAGAGTAAAACTTAAAGTTCTGGAGAGGGAGGGCACAGGCTTAAGCAACGCTCTTATATTACTTCGTGCTAATAGGTGTCACACTATTTAAATATGTATGTACCGTTTCGTTTGTTTTACCCGGTGAAATGCAAAGCCAACTTTGTACAGACCATTAAAGCTCATGAAGGAGTGGAAATTTTATGGTTATCACTATCCGCTACATCGGCACCAAGTGGGATAGAGAGTTTTACCAAGCGAGTTGGCCGTGCGGTTAGAGGGGCGCAGCTGTGAGCTTGCGTTCGGGAGATAGTGGGCTCGAACCCCATTGCCGGCAGCCCTGAAGATGGTTTTCAGTGGTTTCCGATTTTCGAACCTTAATTAAGGCCACGGCCACTTCCTTCCAACTCAGCCCTTTCCTATCCCATCGTCGCCATAAAACCTATCTGTGTCTGTGCGACTTAAAGGCAAATATTACAAAGAAAAAGAGACAGTTTAGCTCTATGCCCGACCGCCTTTTGTTCCACAAATTAACCGGTACTCATTTTTGGTGCATTCTGATTGAACCTCGGGGCCATGTTCCTCTTCAGTAGTAGAAACTTCGTTACTTATATTTTCTACTAGCGAATGTACCCGTGCTTCGCTACGGTATTCTACATTGTATTCGAATATCGAAGTAAATAGTGTACATGCAGTAAATAAGATTGTTTTAAAATTGCATGCCTCTTAGCGTTATCCGAGAAAGAGCATGGGGAGGTCCCCGTACGTTGTTTCCAATGTAAAGTGTTTGTTGCGGATTTGTGATATAACGGCAGGCTCACTTGCCTACTGGCATTCACAATCAAGTTGGGAAGTTTACATTATAATTGCAGGCCCCATTGCCTACAACGCGGACAGAATCGATTTGGGGAGTTTTCGTAAAAATGGCAGCCCCTTTCCTACTTCCAGACAGATTACAGTTGAGGAGTTTCTATTATAATGGTAGGCAATTACCCTACTATCACTCGAAATTGAGTTGTGCAGTTATCATTATAATGACAGGCCCCTTTTCCTACTGCCAGCCAGCTTACTGCCAGTCACACCAAGTTGGTGAGTTTCCATCAAAATAGCAGGCCACTATGCCTAATGCCAGTCACATTTTAGATGAGGACAGTTCTTTATAATGGCGGGCACCCTTGTCTACTGCCAAACACAATCGGGTAGGGGAGTTTTAAACAAAACTGCATACTCACTTACCTTCTGCAAGTCAAATCGAGAAGGGAACTATTCATTACAATTGTAGGCCTGCCTTACTAATGACAATTACACAGGAGTTGGAGAAGGAACCCTTTCCTACTGCCAGTCAAAGTCGGTGTGGGGAGTACTGATTACAATAGCAGACCCACCCTTTCTCGATCGCTACAAATCGACATCAGTGAATATATATAGATCGACATACGAAAGTATATGCGTGTTTACAATATTGAAGACCTTCATTTACAGATTAACTGCTACTAAACGTACGTCATATCGACAAAGGATTATACCATAAGACACGCCGGATTTAGTGGCCTAAATGGCTGGTCCTATGATATGTCATCTATTCTTGAGTCAGATTGAGTTAGAAACCTGGAACAGGGTAAAGGTTTTGTAAGATTATCTCACATTACATTACTTTTCGGATAACAATGTGACAGCTACATACGTAGCATTTGGCTCACATATGGCTACTGGGTGGGCCAATTTTCGTGAAGAGTTTGATGATTCTGTATTTCATATAAGTAATTGAAAGTATGAATTATGCATGTGAAAATTCCAAATTGACTTAACATCGATTAATAGAGAAAAATCAAACGTAAAAGGGATACAGATACGGCAAAAAGTCATAAGACCAAGGTTGTAGATCATTCCAAATTGAACGGAGATTGTGCAATCCGTTATGTGATAGGAATTTCCGAAGGTCTGCACCATCATTAAAATTGCCTGCATATTTCGATATTCTTCGGGGATAAAAAATGAAAAATTTAATGATATAGGATTTTTCCATTCGTTACAGGCTAAAACGTATAATTTTGTCAAATTTCAATTATCTTCTTATTCTTCTGGTAGATTATGCCACAATGTGGATTTTGAGCGAGGCGGGTAAAAATTAGGACTTTCAGGAAGCTAAACCAAATATTATGGAGATGGTTATTATTACCCCTTAAACGGAAAGCTGTACGAAAATTTCGCCAAAATAGTCAGTGTAGAGGCACACAGTCGTTACGATTTGATTTATATAGATAAGGAATCTGCTCCATGTAAAACACCTTTTGGGCTATGTCCGCTGGACTTAACCTGCAAAAGTGACCATTCATGATATCTCCCTTATTAATCCTCCTGACGAAAAAGTGCACATGAAAAAAAAAAAAAAGGTTTAGAGGTGGAATTCCATCAGGTTTGGTCGATTTCCAGTCAGGTTGGTCTTGTTCTGTATATATTGTGGAAGAGTAAAATCACCATTTGTGTTCCCTATAAACCGCCAGTCCATTCCGGAACATGAAATGTTATTTACGTTTAAAACCTACCTTTGGACAGGTGGATGCTAAATATAAATTTTGTTTCGAATGTCTTCAGTAGTTTTCAAGTTGTAAGGAATACGCTTTACACGCACCCGCTCGTGAGACAAGTCCGATGGGACTTGTACAGAAAAACGGTCCGTTAATGATATCTCCCTTTTTAATCCTCGTATCGAAAAGATGCACATGAGAAAAAATGTTTAGAAATTAATTTCTACCAAGGTAGGTAGACTTCCATAAAGTTTGGTTGTGTATATTTTTTGGAAGTGCAAAATCACTATTTCGGTTTCGTATAAACCCCCAGTCAGTTCAGGGATTTAGAAACAATATTTGCCCTAAAACCTATCAAGGACAGGTGTATTCTAAATACGAATCTTGGTGGAAATGCATCCAGTAGTTTCTAGCACTCACGTACGTACGGCGTAATTAAGGAAGAAAATAATACAGTTAAGAATGTTGAAACTAATAGAAAATGGATTATAACTGAGGACAGCCGGATAACGACAAATATGTAAATGCTAAGTGAATGTGAAGTGAAAATCAAATGCCCCTCAATAAATTATGCTAGTGTGAGTTATGGATATAATAAAGCGGTAACAGAGGAGAGATTTAGGTCCAGTGATTCTTAGGTAAACAAATAAGAAGATGACTAATGGTGTTATTTCTTAATCTATTCGAGGGCGGTTATAACCTCCAACGATATTCCGCCAATATCCCGCAGATGAGCCGATTGACGCCTCTCTTGCCATCTACCCAAGGAACAACCACGAATTTAAAAGCATGATAAGGAAAATGGCAATACGTTACTTCCCTACTGGCATGCAGGCAGAGACGTTGCCATGGTAACCTGTAGGTTCGTTGTCGGTCTGTCGGTCACTAAATGCAGAGCATGATACCAGCAGAAAATTGTAAATTTCTCCGTCATGTGAAGAGTAAGGTAAATTAAGAACATAACGAAAGTTGTTTATAATGAAGAGACGTTTCACGTACGGTAATCAAAGTTTACAGAAAATCAATAGTATAGGAGAAAATGGAGGAAAACCACTGTGGTTTTCCTATAAACACCCCGTCTATTCAAAGATTTTAAAATTATATGCATATCGGAACCTTTCCCGGGATGAGTATACTCTAAATATGAAGTTTGGCTGAGATCTATCCAGCCGTTTCGACGTGATGGTGGAAAAACCATTCTGGTTTTCCTATAAACCCCCGTCTATTCAAGGATTTTAAAATGATATGCATATCGAAACCTTCCTCGGGATGAGTTTACTCTAAATATGAAGTTTGGTTGAGATCTATCCAGCCGTTTCGACGTGATGGTGGAAAAACCATTCTGGTTTTCCTATAAACCCCCGTCTATTCAAGGATTTTAAAATTATATGCATATCGAAACCTTCCTCGGGATAAGTTTACTCTAAATATGAAGTTTGGTTGAGATCTATCAAGCCGTTTTGACGTGATGGTGGAAAAACCATTCTGATTTTCCTATAAACCCCCCGTCTATTCAAATATTTTAAAATGATATTCATATGGAAAACTTCCCCGGGATGAGTATACTCTAAATATGAAGTTTGGTTGAGATATATCCAGCCGTTTCGACGTGATGGTGGAACAGACAAACAGACAGACAAACAGACAAACAAACAGACACAATTTTATTTATATAGACTAGCGAATGTACCCGTGCTACATTCTACATTGTATTCGAATATCGAAGTAAATAGTGTACATGCAGTAAATAAGATAGTTTTAAAATTGCATGTCTCTTAGCGTTATCCGAGAAAGAGCATGGGGAGGTCCCCGTACGTTTCCAATGTAAAGTGTTTGTTACGGATTTGTGATATAACGGCAGGCTCACTTGCCTACTGGCATTCACAATCAGGTTGGGAAGTTTACATTATAATTGCAGGCCCCATTGCCTACTATGCGGACAGAATCGATTTGGGGAGTTTTCGTTAAAATGGCAGCCCCCCTTTCCTACCTCCAGACAGATTACAGTTTTTATTATAATGGCAGGCAATTACCCTACTATCACTCGAAATTGAGTTGTGCAGTTATCATTATAATGACAGGCCCCTTTTCCTACTGCCAGCCAGCGTACTGCCAGTCACACCAAGTTGGTGAGTTTCCATCAAAATAGCAGGCCACTATGCCTAATGCCAGTCACATTTTAGATGAGTACATTTCTTTATAATGGCGGGCACCCTTGCCTACTGCCAAACACAATCGGGTAGGGGAGTTTTAAACAAAACTGCATGCTCACTTACCTTCTGCAAGTCAAATCGAGAAGGGAACTATTCATTACAATTGTAGGCCTTCCTTACTAATGACAGTTACACAGGAGTTGGAGAAGGAACCCTTTCCTACTGCCAGTCAAAGTCGGTGTGGGGAGTACTGATTACAATAGCAGACCGACCCTTTCTCGATCGCTAAATCGACATCAGTGAATATATATAGATCGACATACGAAAGTATATGCGTGTTTACAATATTGAAGACCTTCATTTACAGATTAACTGCTACTAAACGTACGTCATATCGACAAAGGATTATACCATAAGACACGCCGGATTTAGTGGCCTAAATGGCTGGTCCAATGATATGTCATCTATTCTTGGGTCAGATTTAGAAACGTGGAACAGGGTAAAGGTTTTGTAAGATCATCTCACATTACATTACTTTTCGGATAATAATGTGACAGCTACATACGTAGCATTTGGCTCACATATGGCTACTGAGTGGGCCAATTTTCGTGAAGAGTTTGATGATTCTGTATTTCATATAAGTAATTGAAAGTATGAATAATGCATGTGAAAATTCCAAATTGACTTAACATCGATTAATAGAGAAAAATCAAACGTAAAAGGGATACAGATACGGCATAAAGTCATAAGACCAAGGTTGTAGATCATTCCAAATTGAACGGAGATTGTGCAATCCGTTACGTGATAGGAATTTCGGAAGGTCTGCACCATCATTAAAATTGCCTGCATATTTCGATATTCTTCGGGGATAAAAAATGAAAAATTTAATGATATAGGATTTTTCATTCGTTACAGGCTAAAACGTATAATTTTGTCAAATTTCAATTATCTTCTTATTCTTCTGGCAGATTATGCCACAATGTGGATTTTGGGCGAGGCGGGTAAAAATTAGGACTTTCAGGAAATCAAAAATTATGGAGATTGTTATTATTACCCCTTAAACGGAAAGCTGTACGAAAATTTCGCCAAAATAGTCAGTGTAGAGGTACACAGTCGTTACGATTTGATTTATATAGATAAGGAATCTGCTCCATGTAAAACACCTTTTGGGCTATGTCCGCTGGACTTAACCTGCAAAAGTGACCATTCATGATATCTCCCTTATTAATCCTCCTGACGAAAAAATGCACATGAAAAAAAAGGTTTAGAGGTGGAATTCCATCAGGTTTGGTCGATTTCCAGTCAGGTTGGTCTTGTTCTGTATATATTGTGGAAGAGTAAAATCACCATTTCGGTTCCTTATAAACCGCCAGTCCATTCCGGAACATGAAATGTTATTTACGTTTAAAACCTACCTTTGGACAGGTGGATGCTAAATATAAATTTTGTTTCGAATGTCTTCAGTAGTTTTCAAGTTGTAAGGAATACGCTTTACACGCACCCGCTCGTGAGTTAAGTCCGATGGGACTTGTACAGAAAAACGGTCCTTTAATGATATCTCCCTTATTGATCCTCGTATCGAAATGATGCACATGAGAAAAAAAGGTTTAGACATTAATTTCTACCAAGGTAGGTAGACTTCCATAAACTTTTGTTGTGTATATTTTTTGGAAGTGCAAAATCACTGTTTCGGTTTCGTATAAACCCCCAGTTAGTTCAGGGATTTAGAAACAATATTTGCCCTGAAACCTATCAAGGACAGGTGTATTCTAAATACGAATCTTGGTGGAAATGCATCCAGTAGTTTCTAGCATTCACGTACATACGGCGTAATTAAGGAAGAAAATAATACAGTTAAGAATGTTGAAACTAATAGAAAATGGATTATAACTGAGGACAGCCGGATAACGACAAATAAATGAATGCCGTGAGTTATGGATATAATAAAGCGCTAACAGAGGAGAAATTTAGGTTCCGTGATTCTTAGGTAAACAAATATGAAGATGACTAATGGTGTTATTACTTAATCTATTCGAGGGCGCTTATAACCTCCAACGATATTCCGCCAATATCCCGCAGATGAGCCGATTGATGCCTCTCTTGCCATCTACCCAAGGAACAACCACGAATTTAAAAGCATGATGAGGAAAATGGCAATACGTTACTTCCCTACTGGCATGCAGTCAGAGACGTTGCCATGGTAACCTGTAGGTTCGTTGTCGGTCTGTCGGTCACTAAATGCAGAGCATGATACCAGCAGAAAATTGTAAATTTCTCCGTCATGTGAAGAGTAAGGTAAATTATGAACATAACGAAAGTTGTTTATAATGAAGAGACGTTTCACGTACGGTAAACGAAGTTTACAGAAAATCAATAGTATAAGAGAAAATAGAGGAAAACCACTGTGGTTTTCCTATAAACACCCCGTCTATTCAAAGATTTTAAAATTATATGCATATCGGAACCTTTCCCGGGATGAGTATACTCTAAATATGAAGTTTGGCTGAGATCTATCCAGCCGTTTCGACGTGATGGTGGGAAAACCACTCTGGTTTTCCTATAAACCCCCCGTCTATTCAAGGATTTTAAAATGATATGCATATCTAAACCTTCCCCGGGATTAGTATACTCTAAATACAATGTTTAGTTGAGATCCATCCAGCCGTTTCGACGTGATGGTGGAAAAACCATTCTGATTTTCCTATAAACCCCCATATATTCAAATATTTTAAAATGATATGCATATGGAAAACTTCCCCGCGATGAGTATCCTCTAAATATGAAGTTTGGTTGAGATCTATCCAGCCGTTTCGACGTGATGGTGGAAAAACCATTCTGGTTTTCCTATAAACCCCCTGTCTATTCAAGGATTTTAAAATGATATGCATATCAAAACCTTCTCCGGGATGAGTATACCCTAAATATGAAGTTTGGTTGAGATCTATCCAGCCGTTTCGACTTGATGGTGGAACAGACAAACAGACAGACAAACAGAAACAATTTTATTTATATAGATTTTTACACTCGTTCTTCACCCCCTTTCCATCCCCGCCCAAAGGAGTCCTATGAGTGCCTTACACAACAGTATATTTTTTTCCCAGATATTAAGTCTTATTTGTACCTATTTTGGTTGACAGCTATGCCCAAACGTACATCCATAATCTCACTGCTCTAGAATCCTGGAGCTGACGTTGCCATGGTTACGGCAGTTCATTTCTTTATCCGATTCCTAGAGCAGGGGTAGTTTGGTGCCAATATCTCCGTAACGGTTGGTTTTAGGGCCTTAAAACATGGTTTTCGGGCCCGTAGGGCTTACCGAGTTTTGTTCTTTGCGTCAAGAGGATTAAATTGAGCTTTGTCTCGTCCTTATACGACAAATTCGATATTTTGCCTATAATAGTATAAGAGAAAATGGAGGAAAACCGTTTTTCCTATAAAACCCCCGTCTTTTCAAAGATTTTAAAATGATATGCATATCGAAACCTTCCCCGGGGTCAGTATACTCTAAATATGAAGTTTGGTTTGGTATCTATCCAGCCGTTTCGACGTGATGGTGGAACAGACAAACAGACAGACAAACAGACAAACAGAAACAATTTTATTTATATAGATAGACTAGCAAATGTACCCGTGCTTCGCTACGGTATTCTGCATTGTATACGAATATTGAAGTAAATACTGTACATGCAGTAAATAAGATTGTTTTAAAATAGCATGTCTCTTAGCGTTATCCGAGAAACAATATGCAGAGGTCCCCATACGTTGTTTCCAGTGTAAAGTGCTTGTTACGGATTTGTGATGATAACGACAGGCTCACTTCCCTACTGCGATTCACAATCGAGTTGGGAAGTTTACATTATAATTGCAGGCCCCATTGCCTACTGCGCGGTCACAATCTATTTGGGGAGTTTCCGTTACAATTGCAGGCCCCCTTTCCTACCTCCAGACATATTACAAATTGAAGAGTTTTTATTATAATGGCAGGAAACTTCCCTACAACCAGTCAAAATTGAGTTGTGCAGTTATCATTATAATGATAGGCCCCTTTTCCAACTGCCAGCCAGCTTCCTGCCAGTCACACCAAGTTGATGAGTTTCCATCAAAATAGCAGGCCAGTATGCCTAATGCCAGTCACATTTTAGATGGGTACATCTGTTTATAACTGCGGGAACGCTTGCCTACAGCCAAAGACTGTATGCTGCATGCTCCCTTGCCTTCTGAAAGTCAAATCGAGAAGTGAATTATTCATTACAATGGTAGGCCTGCCTCATTAATGCCAGTTACACAGGAATTGGAGAAGGACTCCATTCCTACTGCCAGTCATAGTCGGTGTGCGGAGTACTGATTAGAATAGCAGACACACCCTTTCTCGATCGCTACAAAATCGACATCAGTGAATATATATAGTTCGACATACGAAAGTATGTGTTTGTTTACAATATTGCAGACCTTCATTTACAGATTAACTGCTTCTAAACGGTACATCATATCGAGAAAAGATTGTACCATAAGACGCCGGATTTAGCGGCCTAAATTGCTGGTCATATGATATCTCATCTATTCATGGGTCAGATTGAGTTAGAAACTTGGAATAGGGTAAAATTTGTGTAAGATTATCTCACATTGCATTGCTTTTCGGATAATTAAGTGACAGCTACATACATAGCATTTGGCTCACATATGGCTACTGGGTGGACCAATTTTCGTGTAGAGTATGATGATTCTATCTTTCCTCTAAGTGATGGAAGGTATGAATTATGTATGTGAAAAGTACTACTTTACTTAAGATCGAGAAATAGAGAAAAGTCAAACGTAAAATGGATATAAATACGACAAAAAGTCGTACGACCAAGGTTGTAGATCACTCCAAATTGAACGGGGATTGTGCCATCCGTTATGTGATGATACTTCCCGAAGGTCTGCACCATCATTAAAATTGCCTCCATATTTCGATGTTCTTCTGGATAGAAAGGGAAAAATTTAAAGCTCTTGGAAGTTTTCCGCCCGTTACAGGCTAAGTCGTAAAATTTTGCCAAATTTCAGTTTTCTTTCTCGACTGGCAGATTATGCCGCAATCTGGGTTTTCAGTGAGAAGTGTAAAAAGTAGAACTTTCAAGATACTAAACCAAAAAATATGCAGATGATCATTATTACCCCTTAAGCGTGTAGCTGTACGAAAATTTCGACAAAATAGTCTATGTACAGGCACACAGTAGTTACGATTTTATTTACATAGATAAATAAGGAACCTGCTCCACGTACAACACCTTTTGGGCTATATCCGCTGGACTTAACCGGAAAAACGGACAGTTTATGATATTTCCCTTATTAATCCTCCTGTCGAAAAAATGCACATGAAAAAAAGTTTTAGAGATGGAATTCCATCATGTTTGGTCGATTTCCAGTCAGGTTGGTCTTGTACTGTATATATTCTGGAAGAGTAAAATCACCATTTCGGTTCCCTATAAACCGCCAGTCCATTCCGGGAACATGAAATGTTATTGACGATTAACACCTACCGTTGGACAGGTGGATGTTAATATAAAGTTTGACTCAAATATCTTCAGTAGTTTTCAAGTTGTAAAACATACGCTTTACACGCACCCGCTCTTGAGTTAAGTCCGGTGGGACTTGTACCGGAAAACGGTCCGTTAACGATATCTCCCTTATTAATCCTCGTATTGAAATGATGCACATGAGGAAAAAGGCCTAGAAATGAATTTCCATTACGGCAGCTAAATTTACATTAAGTTTGGTTGCAAAATGACGGTTTCGGTTTCGTATAATCCCCCAGTCAATTCAGGGATTCAGAAACAATACTTGCCCTAAAACCTACCAAAGGACAGATGGATTCTAAATATCAAGTTTGGTGGAAATATATCCAGTAGTTTCCAAGTTTTAGACAAACAGACAAACAAACAAACAGACAGACACCAAAACAGAATATATGCAGATGGTCATTATTACACCTGAGAACGGATAACTGTACGGAAATTTCGCCAAAATTGTCAATGTACAGACATACTCTAGAAGTGTAGACCTTTATTTCGATAGTTACTGCTTTGCAACTGTACGACGTATCTACAAACGGACTTCACCATCAGACGCCCCTTTCAGTGCTCTACATGGTTGGTCCTATGACATCTTCTCGTATCTCCTTTATTTATGGGTTAGATTGAGTTAGAGTCATTGAATGGGGTGAAATCTTGTACAGTTTTTGAATGCTACTTTATATTTTTGATTCTCATGTGACAGCTAGAATCATAAAATTTGGCTATAACATTGCCAATGGTCATGTCAATGTGCGTGCCGAATGTCATGATTCTACCTTTCCTATAAGTGTGCCAAATGATAACATATACGTGTAAAAGTACAAAATCAACTTGTGTTTAATGTATTAGGGATAGAAATACGACGAAAAGTCACAGGACAAAAGTTGTAGATCTCTCCAAAATGAAACGCAATTTGCTTTGTGACTTTTGATACGACTTACTGATTAGCCACCAATTACCCCGAAACGAAGGTCTGCACCGCCGTTAAAATTGCATCCATATTTCGGAATTTTCCTGGGCCAGAAGTTATACATTTGCATAGCTTAGAATATTTCCTCAAAGGAAAGAGTGTACAGCATTCGGGATTAGCACTCGCATACATACGTGGTAATTAAGGAAGAAAGTAATACAGTTTAGTAAGTTGAAATTAATAGAAAATAGATTATAACAGAGGACATCCGGATGACGACAAATATATAAATACCAAGTGAATGTATTGGAAAATCAAATGCTCCTCAATAAATTATGCCGGAGTGAGTTATGGATATAAGAAAGCGGTAATCGGAGAGAAATTTAGGCGCAGGGATTCTTAGGTAATCAGATAAGAAGATGAATATTTGTGTTATTACTTATGCTATTCGAGGACGGTTATAACCTCCAATGATATTCCGCCAATATCCCGCAGAATGGCCGATTGACGACTCTCTTGCTTTCTACCCAAGGAACAACCACGAATTTAAAGGAATGATGAGGAAAATGACAATACGTTACTTCCCTGCTGGCAAGCAGTCAGAGACGTTGCCATGGTAACCCATATATTCGTTATCGCTCTGTCGGTCCCTCAATGCCGAGCATGGTATCGGCAGAAAATAGTAAATTTCTCCGTCATTTGAAGAGTAAGGTAAATTATGAACACAACGAAAGTTGTTTGTGATGAAGAGACCTTTCACATACGGTCCACAGAGTTTGCAGAAAATCAATAGTATAAGAGAAAATGGAGGAAGACCGTTGTGGTTTTCCTATAGACCCCCGTCTTTTCAAAGATTTTAAAATGATATGCATATCGAAACCTTCCCCGGGGTGAGTATACTCTAAATATGAAGTTTGGTTGAGATCTATCCAGCCCTTTCGACGTGATGGTGGAACAAACAAACATTTTTATTCTTTTTATTTTGCTAGTTGCTTTACGTCGCACCGACACAGATAGGTCTTATGGCGACGATGGGACAGGGAAGGGATAGGAGTTGGAAGGAATCGGCCGTGGCCTTAATTAAGGTACAGCCCCAGCATTTGCCTGGTGTGAAAATGGGAAACCACGGAAAACCATTTTCAGAGCTGCCGACAGTGGGGTTCGAACCTACTATCTCCCGAATTCTGGATATTGGCCGCACTTAAGCCAAACAAACAAACAAACAAACAAACAAACAAACAAACAAACAAACAAACAAACAAACAAACAAACAAACAAACAAACAAACAAACAAACAAACAAACAGACAAACAGAAACGAACAACTTTATTTATAAGATTATTTTTATACCACTCCCCTCCCCCCTGCCAAAAGGGTGCTAGGGGTGTCTTACCCTCACGCGGTTTGTCTCCTGATACTAATTGATAAGTGTACCACGTTTGGTGAAATTGCTCCAGTGGTTTAGGAGGAGATGTGTCATATACACACCCACACCCACACACCCACGCACACACATACATCAATTTTTATATATAGTAAGAAGAAGAAGATAATATTTTTATATGTAGTTTTTCGATTAATTTTATATCTCACCCCCTTCGCTCCCCACTTGGATTTGCAAAAAATCCGGAGTAATACTATTCATCTCAGAGACCCTGAAATCTATGGATTCGAAACTGTTTTTAATTATTTCTATATCTCACCCCACCCCCCCACCCTTTGCTCCCAACCTAAAAGGGGGCTGGATTTTAAAAAAAATTCTAGAGTATCACTTTTCAACTCAGCGACCCCGAAAACTATGAATTCGACACTATTCTCGATTATTATTGTAACTACCACCCCCTGACCCTCTCCCTTAAGGGCGCTAGGGATGGCTTACCCCCCACAGTGATCGTCTCCCGATAGTAAGTGATTCGTGTACCAAGTTTGGTTGAAATTGCTCCAGTGGTTTAGTTGGAGATGTGTCATTTACACACACACTTCCATTTCTATATATAGTAAGATTTTTACACTCGTTCTTCACCCCCTTTCTTTCCCCGCCCAAAGGAGTCCTATGAGTGCCTTACACAACAGTATATTTTTTTCCCAGATATTAAGTCTTATTTGTACCTATTTTGGTTGACAGCTATGCCCAAACGTACATGCATAATCTCACTGCTCTAGAATCCTGGAGCTGACGTTGCCATGGTTACGGCAGTTCATTTCTTTATCCGATTCCTAGAGCAGGGGTAGTGTGGTGCCAATATCTCCGTAACGGTTGGTTTTAGGGCCTTAAAACATGGTTTTCGGGCCCGTAGGGCTTACCGAGTTTTGTTCTTTGCGTCAAGAGGATTAAATTGAGCTTTGTCTCGTCCTTATACGACAAATTCGATATTTTGCCTATAATAGTATAAGAGAAAATGGAGGAAAACCGTTTTTCCTATAAAACCCCCGTCTTTTCAAAGATTTTAAAATGATATGCATATCGAAACCTTCCCCGGGGTCAGTATACTCTAAATATGAAGTTTGGTTGAGATCTATCCAGCCGTTTCGACGTGATGGTGGAACAGACAAACAGACAGACAAACAGACAAACAGAAACAATTTTATTTATATAGATAGATTTCCCGATGAGGATTCAAACGCACGTGCTTCTGAGTGAATTGACCACCACTTAGGCTAGGCTTTCCTTGTTTTACTAGTTATAACGGATCCTCAGTAGATGGCAGGCTCCATGGCTAAATGGTTAGCATACTGGCCTTGGTCCAGAGGGTCCCGGGTTCAATTCCCGACCGAGTCGGGGATTTTAACCTTAATTGGTTATTTCCAATGGCTCGGAGGCTGGGTGAGTGTGACATATTCAGCATTTGAAATCATCCTAAGTAGGACCCTCATCTTCACAGACATGCAGGTCGCCTAATAGGCCGTCTACGAGAAAGAGACCTGCACCAGGCTTCTCCGGAGACCATACACCATTATTATTAGTGGATGGCAGGTTGAATCTTGAATTGTTCCACCATCAGCTGCCATAGATAACATAGACGTCAATGAAGAAGAGTAGCTAACTACGAAAATGACGAGTGAGTTAGTTACCCCCTGCTCTATTTTCCCAATGAACAAAATGTGTAATTTCATATCAGTCTGTCAAACCCAATGACATACACACATCAATTGGTCTATCAGCGTGATTTTTACACCATTTAACACTATTTGCAAATAGAATAGCATTGTTGAATTTCTTCTACCGTGGACACATTCATATTATCAGAGTCAAGGATGAGACTGGGGACAGGTTATCGAAACAATACATTTGTTCAAGCCCGTACCAGAAAACATAGTACATAGCTGAACAACAGCTTTTTTGACTATTCACACGACAAGTCTGCTGTTTGTTGTATATCAATACATTCAATGATTCACAGCTAGCTTAACACAGTAATCACAATATTAATAATGTTATTGTTTTACGTTCCACTCGTTTTAGACGAGGTATGCAGCCCCCACGACATCTTAAATCATTGTTACGTCACAAAATCGACTTTAACAGCGGCTAGAGGACAAGAAAATGCCAAGGTCATTCAAAATGTTTGTAAATAAAGATTACACATCTCTTCATATGATTTGAGGGTATTTAAGGATTGTAGTAATGGTATAGAGGAGAGGGCGTGTAACTCGCTGGTAAGACACCGATTAGACTGTGGTCCCACTGTATGAAATCATCGAGAACTGGACAAGACCCAAAGGAAAGCAGCATGATTATTCTGGGTGATTGCTGACAAAATAATGGTAATTATTTACAAAAACGTTGCAAACTTTTGAGCTGGGAAGACTGGGGAATAATAGGGTGAGCTACTCAACAAAGAGGTATATTTCGAGCTTCAGTGGAGGGGTGGCGTGGAATAACATTAGCAGACGAATAAACTTGAGTGAAGTTTATAAACGCATAAACGATCATAACATGAAGATAAAGTTGGAATTCAAGAGGAAAATATTTATTTTATACGAAGAGGAATTAGAGACTGGAATATTTTACCAAGGGAAGTGTTCGATAGATTTCCAACTTCTTTGAAATCATAAAAGAAAAAATAGGCCAAAAACTGGTAGGAAATCTACCACCTGGGTTACAGCCCTAAATGGAGATCAGTATGATTGATTGATTGATTGATTGATTGATTGATTGATTGATTGATTGATTGATTGATTGATTGATTGATTGATTGATTGATTGATTGATTGATTGATTGATTGATTGATTGATTGATTGATTGATTGATTGAAAAACTGGATGCCAATTTTTTGCAGGAATACTGTATTCTTTCAGCTCACATCGTCATTCGAAAGAAAACATTGAACTGAGACTACGCAAAATAACCACCGAAACTTCTCCTGATAAGTTATAGTTGCTAAACTATAGTACATTAATTCCTTCTTTTACCACTTTTCCCCACACTTGTGGGGTTGCGGATGCGAACAGTGTCGCACATGTAGATTTGGCCCTGTTTTATGATCGGATTCCTTTCTGATGCACCCAGCTCGATAGCTGCAGTCGCTTATATGCGGCCAGTATCCAGTATTCGGGAGGTAGTAGGTTCGAACCCCACTGTCAGCAGCCCTGAAAATGTTTTTCCGTGGTTTCTCATTTTCACACCAGGCAAATGCTGGCTGGGGCTGTACCTTAATTAAGGCCACGGCCGCTTCCTTCCCACTCCTAGCCCTTTCCTGTCCCATCGTCGCCATAAGACTTATCCGTGTCGGTGCGACGTAATGTAAATGAAAAATTATAAAGAGGAAATAAGGGAAAAATAAGTGGCAATCATATGAAAGTTTAAATCCAAGAGTCGATTAACTCTATGGAGGGATGCTAAGGGGATCATACCAGTAACGTCTTAATTGTTTTGTATACATTTCTGAACTTCTGGAACGTTAACCTGATATTCTGCATGTACACCAGAAGGAGGAAAACAAACGTAAAATAAATTATGGAACTGCGCGGAGCCTGAGAGGGCCAGGAAACAAGTACGTCACGACAAGCCGCTGACACAGAGACGCTGTCCTCTTACGTTCCTCAGAATATCAGCAACAAAATAAATAATACTAGCGATAGCCTATGATAAAAGTATAATATCTTCAATCAACAATGTTGATACAAATTTTCATAAATACAAGGTCTGTGAATTGATTCCCGCTTTTAATACAGTCTGTGACTTGTGTTATGTACAAAGTTCTCAGTCATTTCATGGACTGTAGGATGCGAACATTAACTTCAATATAGTGCATAATTTTCGTCGATGAGCGTTAATTTCCCAACGTGTAACTCGCAGACACAACTATCTATTATTATTATAGTACGCAGTTTGCTAGTGGCTTTACGTCGTACGACACAGACAGGTCTTATAGCGACGATGGGGTAACAAAGGCCTAGGAGTTGGAAGGAAGCGGCCGTGGCCTTAATTAAGGTACAGCCCCAGCATTTGCCTGGTGTAAAAGTGGGAAACCCCGGAAAAACATCTTCAGGGCTGACGACAGTGGGGATGGAACCCACTATCCCCAAGATGAAAGCTTACAGCTGCGCGCCCCTAATCACACGACCAACTAGCCAGGGTCTCCTCATCTAGTTGAGGCGCTTGTGCATTAACACTCTTTAAACTTGTACACACATGTATAAATCAATGCTTAGTAATGCTGAGGAGTAATCTATGTAGACTGATATGTAATCATTAGCATGGGTTCGCTTAGTATACTTGTATGTGAAGACTGATGTTTCCATCTGCATCCTTTATTCACCTTTTTAGGAATATTGGCTCTCATATACTTCAACACGAACGCACTTTATCAGGAATTACATAAAATCCTTAATGCCCTTCCCAGTGAACAACCTGTGTTGGACTCCATATTGGTGGCTGCACGTGGGATACGAAGACAGACCTTCATATGAATACCTGGAAAAGGGGAAAATATTATAAACTGCTGGTCTAATGACTAATGTTAATCTACTTGAAAAAAAATAATTCGGTGCAGTATGTTGTAAGGTGTAAAGGAAGATTGTCAGCAATAGCTTAACTTCACTTCTTTTGAATTGTACAATTCTTGTTTACTGGGCCCGATCTGGAGATCCGTGATTTATGTGGAGCTGCTTCTGCTATTGAAGTTTCCATATTTTAGCTAATAGATACTATAAACAAAACGTTTTAACTGAATGTTCACTCATATATAAGCTAAGAAAATTCACTAGAACCACACACATCAAAACACAGCAAAACAGTGGTTGCCATGACAGTTTTGGCTGGTCACGTCATGAAATCCAGGTATCTGATATGTTTTAATTCAAGTGTCCGCTTTTTATTGAAAATATATTGTCACATGTCCTATTTTTATTTGTAACACTGCTATTTAACATTAATTTTTTTAGGTTTCTGTCCGGATCTCAAGCTAATTGTTGGCAGCATTCAATTCAGCGTACACACATCTACAAGAACCAACTCACAACTCAATTTTACCATTTGATTTATATGTCCATCTTTGATACGATTAGACTTATATATATAGCCAAGCTCGATAGCTGCAGTCACTTAAGTGCGGCCAGTATTCAGTATTCGGGAGACAGTGGATTCGCACCCCACTGTCGGCAGCCCTGAAAATGATTTTCCGTGGTTTCCCATTTTCACACCAGGCAAATGCTGGGGCTGTACCTTTATTAAGACCACTGCCACTTCCATCTCACTCTTACGTCCTTCCTGTTCCATTGTTGCCATCAGACCTATCTGCGACGGTAAGTCGTAAAGGAACTTGCAAAGTGATGAATATATATACTGTAATAAAATAATGAAATGTTTATGAAGTGTTGAGAAAAGTAATCACGTTTTACGAAATTTACTTTTCATTACCATTGTAATTCATAACACTTTAGTTCATTAAAGTCCTGGATCTATAATATTCAGTGGTAAAGCTTTCCAGTGTTATTCGTTATATGCGGTGGCAGTATCAGCATCACGATCAGTGTTCATGCCGTTCCGATTTATTCAACGTAGTTGTATGGAAACCCTCATTTGTGTGTTATTCAGCCATGAATGTCAAACGAGTTACGGTCAATTGACAAAACAAACAATGGTCGATTTCATCTTCACTACAGAATTGGCTGTGGGTGTTTTAGGATATTTCTTTACAAATACAGAGGAGAAAGGCATAAATTTCCACTGAAATGCTGAAGTAAACTAGAGCGTGGAAATGGGGATGTGATATCAGGTTTATTTGCAATAGATCCAGTTTGAGCTTCAAAATTAATATTCACTCACCCACTGAAGAGATTAACCTATGCTGAAGGTTTTGGGATCGAAACGAAGCATAGTTTATTGAAAATTAAGAGTGTTTCAGTATGAGAGACTTGTTTCAATATAGTTAGTGATGTGCTTTAGAAACTTTTTGGAAGGTAAAGGTTTTGCACAGTAGAGTCCCTTACGACCGATGATGGTTGGAGCGATACATCAGAGACGTGAGAGCATCATTTGTGGCTTTTGCCTGTCGCTCTGATCTCACTTCTCCGTCACTCGCCTCACTCATGATCACTGCCTGCTCTTCACCCGCACAATCGTCACTCTTCTGGTTATTTGTTTTTCTTTTTTGTAGAGGTAAGTGAACTATTTTACGGGAAGACCTTTGCTGGTAATTGTACGTTTTGAAACCAAACAAACCCTGCTAACTGCCGACCACGAAGGTTATCAAAGGAATTCGCTTGACATACTACGCGATGTGGCCGCAGTGAGCTTTACCATACAAGTCGTTGCTGCTCTCGTCCGAAAATGAAGTCAATATTCAAATACTCAGACCCTGCACTTGGTGTCTGGATAATCGCTACGAAGAAAAAGAAGAAGAAGAAGAGTAAGTAGAAGAAGGGGAAGAAGAAACCCTCCTTTTAAATTTTACAGTAATTAGAGGGATATAAAACTATTATTATTATTATTATTATTATTATTATTATTATTATTATTATTATTATTATTATTATTATTATTATTATTATTATTATTCCAACTGGTTGAGGAATCAGCGTCGAGGACTTCGGTTCAGAGGGTCCAAGCTACGATTCCTGGCTGGGTCGGGGATTTTGGTCGCATGTGTTTCATTCCTTTGACTCGGGAACTGGGTGTTTGGATGTTCTAATACTCTCTCATTCATACACACAGACATCCATACATAATAAAAAAATACGCTACAAACCAGCACAAAAAATACGCAACCTTTACATAGTGTTGACGTCAGTAAGAGAATCCAGCCGTAAAACGGTGCCATGTCCATTAGCGTCACACAGTTCGCCTCTGTGAATCCATCATTATGTGGGTAAAGCGGAATAAAAATAAGAAAATAAGGTCATTATTATTTTTCTCTATTCCACTGAGTAAGATGGCTTCACGGTACGTGTGATGCAGCTATAAGTTTCCATTCGGGAGGAGGTGGGTTCACACCTCACCCTCAGCAGTTTACTCGAAACAAATGCAGGGGTTGAACCTTAATTAAGCCCACGATCGCTTCCTTCCCAGTTCTAGGCAATATCGCTGAAAACTTGTTGTGTAAGTGCCACGTTATTGGGCTGGCAAAAATGACTTGCCTATATAATTTTGTTTTATCAAAAAATTCACATTATTTGGCGATATATTTGACGTTATAATTTACCGGGATTGTCGCACGTTAAGACTACTCATCCTTCCCAGTAATATTCTCCCTATCATGTTATGTATGTATTTACATCAGAATGCATGTCAGCTCACACTAGATGATGATGTATAGGGGCAAATGAACGGACGATAAGTTAAGCTAACAGGATTATGAGCACGCCAACGAGACTTTACTGCAAATTCTAAGTGAACCGTTTACTATTGCTATTGGCTGTTCAGAAATAATGAATATTAATTATAATTTAATTTTCACCAGCGGTGGAGCTTAATTGGTGTAACAAATAGTGACATTAAATGGAAGTTCAAGTACACGAAAACAGTTTATCCTTCAGATCACTACTATTACTCGACTGAAAGATCATCTTTATTCTCTCTTAACTCATTGACCCCGTGTGAGTAGGGGTGGTAGCATAACGGTACCCGCTCCCTGTCATAAGAGGCGACTAAAAGGGGCCCCAGGGTCCCTCAACATGGGCGCGTGGGTAGGCGACCGCGGGGCCATTAGCTGAGTCCTAGCATTGCTTCCACTTATGCCAGGCTTCTCACTTTCATCCGACCTCCCTTGGTCAACTGTTGTTCTTTACCGACCCTGACGGTATTAGAGCTTCCGAGGCCTTGGGAGTCTTTAATTTTCACCCCGTTCATGGAACTTGTCTTTCTTCGGCCGATACCTTCATTTTTCGAAGTGTCGGACCCCTTACATTTTCCTCTGATTAGTGTTGTATAGAGGATGGTTGCCTAGTTGTACTTCCTATTAAAACAATAATCACAACCACCACCACTCGTGATTCATTGGTAGGGGCTGCCTAGCTGAGACGCTCAAGGCGTACTCGTATCAGCCGGAGGTTTTGAAGCAGGTGAGGCATTTTCTGATTTTGCATTCATTGGGGGGGGGGGGGGTGTTTCCGTAAATTTTATTGTCAGTATTATTGGATTTTTGTTTTTTATGTATAAAAGATATGAGCAAAGAAACGGAATCCAAGGTAAGGTTTTTTAATGGATGATGTTTTACTCTATAAAGCAAAGGTAATAAATAAGTCACAGGATTTTGTGCAATTTAAAAAAAGACCACGACGAAGTTGTGAGATGGACGGCAGACCATGATAATCGGGGTGAAAAGTCAGGCTGTAAGATTCACCAGGAGTAAAAGTCCCTTCAGTTTTAATTACTGTTAATTGTTAGAGTGAATGTACTTCGTGAGGACTGCTGAAGTACTTAGATTACAAGTAAAGATCTTCATAGGGGTAATCACATTACGGGGTTGTAAATAAAGGTTACTTATCTCTTCATATGACTATGAGGGTACTCAGTGATCTAAATGAAGTGGCGTGTAAGGCCCCAATTAGAGTTATGTTTCCAGTGCATGGGACACTCATCAGGACGACTTAATTTGAAAAATGGAAAATATCTAAAGGAAATCAGCATGATTTGTTCTTGAGATTTCTGACAAACGAGTAGTGTTACCATAATTCTAGTCTTTGGGCTGGGAAGATTTGAGAGTAAGCAGATAAGCTGCTTGAGTAAGTAGTATTTTCAGGGTTCTCAGTGGACAGATGCGTGGAATGACATCCGTTTTTTTCTTCTTTTGCTAGTGGCTTTACGTCGCACCGACACAGAGAGGTCATATGGCGACGATGGGATAGGAAAGGCCTAGGAGTGGGAAGGAAGCAGCCATGGCCTTAATTAAGGTACAGCCCAAGCATTTTTTCTGGTGTGAAAAATGGAAAACCACGGAAACCCATCTCCAGGCCTGCCGACAGTGGGATTCGAACCCATTATCTCACGGTTGCAAGCTCGCAGCCGCGCGCCTCTAACCTTACGACCAACTCGCCCGGTAATTGCATTAGTAGACGAATACATTTCAGTAGTGCTTTTAAAAGTAGGAATGATCAAAATATGAAAACAAAGTTGGAATTCTGAAGGACAAATTGGGGAAAATATTCATTTATTGAAGGAGGAGTTAGGGTTTGAAATTATTTACCACAGGGAGATTTTCGATAAATGTTCAACCTTTTTTAATGCGTTTAAGAAAAGACTACGTAAACTATTGATAGGGAATCTGTCATCTGGGTGACTAAATTAAGTTTTAAAAAAGAGATTCCCGATTAAGACACTGAAACGCTTAGAAGCGTCGCACTTGGCCCTGAGATTCACTCAGCCTACCCAAAGTGAGTATCTATCAGGTTGATTCCTGTGAGGGGGGGCGGAGCGGTTGACAGTGCTGGCCGGGCACAGAGCTAACCACTGTACCTCCCTCAGTGTCGAGGTTGTAGGACATAGAAGCATGATGGAAATAAGTTCTTTGCTTGATTCAGAATACATGCAACATTTTTGGCGATCGTGTGAACCTCCTCGTAGTCTCTTTAATAGTCCCCATTTACGACTACTACTACTACTACCAAAACTACTACTACCACTACCACAACACCATACAGTTTGGGGGATATTTATTCCCTTTATTCTGACATATGAAGTGTAACAATGTAGAACAACATCTTATCTACTTTATTGAATTCTGTACTGTAATGTCTACTGTCGATAATGTTCCTTACGGAAAATGTAGCAGAGAAGAACATATATGAATTTGTGTTTGGGTTTACGAACCACTAACTACGGTTTGCGGAGACGCCTAGATGACAGTCTTTTGTCCAGCAGGACTTCTTACGCTACCGGTAAATGTACTGACACGAGGCTGACGCATTTCAACACTTTCAAATACCGCCGTTCTGAACCAGGTTCCAACTTGCCAACTTGGGCTCAGAAAGCTGGCACTCGAACCGTCTGAGCCACTGAGCCTGACTTGAGAAGAGGAGGAAAAATAAGAAAGTAAATAAATACAGTGTAATTTTAATGTCCTTTGTAACTGCTGTCTTCATGGACTTAAAATGCCAGTTTCTTTTTTACTAGTGTTTTAACGTCGCGAGGACTCGGTTTGGTGATGAAATGAAATGGCGTATGGCTTTCAGTCCCGGGAGTGTTCGAGGACAAGTTCGGCTGGCTAGGTACAGGTCCTTTGAATTGACGCCCGTAGGCGACCTACGCGTTGTGATGAGGATGAAATGATGATGAAGACGACACATACACCCAGCCCCAGTGCCAGAGAAATTAACCAATTATGGTTAAAATTCTCCAACCTTCCGGGAATCGAATCCGGGATCCCAGTGTCCAAAGGCCAGCACGATAACCATTTAGCCATGGAGCCGGACTTTTGGTGATGAAGGGATAGACTGGGAAAAGAGCAGTCAAGGCCTTAATCAAGGTACACCCCAGCAATTACCTTGTGTGAAAATTAAACCCATCTCTAGGGCTGCCGATGGTGGTGTTTGAGCCCATAACCTCCCCGAATGCAAGCTCACCGCTACTGGCTCATTTGTCACAGTTTGTTCTGTAACGTACCGAATTCCAATTACTAGTGGTTCTAGGGTTTGTGTACCCTCAAATGCCACCAATTTCAGCCGGTATTGAACTTTTGGCCTGAAAACAGACAAAGTCGAACCTACTGCACCGATGGGTTCACCAATGAGTCAGTCTTAATTACATTCATGAATAACGTAACAATATACATTGTTTTAAAGCACATATTTTAATTGATATACATAAATCAAATCAGGATATTCTACATCACTCTGTGCGATCAAGATGGTAACATGCGAGTAGTTTCCAGGTTTAGAAAATTAAGTTCCTTCAAGATAATTCTCCTTCCGGGACAATATGAATGGATGAAAACCATAACGGTATAAGTGACATTAAAAAAAATGAGTTAAGTGCAGGATGTAACTCCGGGAGGGTGTATCTTTTCACCAGCAAAGAGATACAAGTGATAGCGGTAATATTCTGCGCTCTAGTGATGGGTGGTATAACTACAAATAGCATACTTTATATGAGTGTTAAGATGTTAAAATGCCTTTTTCTCTGAATGACCAAAATGCTACTTATACCGTTATGGTTTTGATCCATTCATATTTGACTCTCTGGCTGTCTTAACAATCAATATTAACTGAATGTGCACTAAGTGCATAACATTATTACAAACATTAATTTTAGTTGGTCCAAACCGTTGAGGGAATAATTTAACGAGAAATGAAATTGAGTGACTAACAAGCAAGATTCTAGGGGTGAACACAACACCTACCTTTCAAATGACATAGATTCTAAGACTGGGACTGAAAACTTCTGTGTTCCACTTCTATACCAGCGAATAAATAACTTCCGAACACTTATCCCGAAACAGACTGATGAATAAGAAATAATAACCATTGAAAAAAAAAAGTTCGAAAATATCTCCGTCAAGAAACTAAATATTTTCCCCTGAAGCCATCTCGACAGGTAGTAGCTTTAAAAATGTACCCTTCCTTTGATCAGGATTCCTTTCCTGGGTAAAATGGTTATTTTAATTTATATCATTCACCTGAAAATAACGACATAGAAAAATTAATGCCCTTCCTACGTTCTCTTTCTCGCGAACAGAACACGTTCGTCAAATCACCGATCCGCACACGCAGTAAAGTAAAACAATGATATTTTCAAATTTAACTGCAGGTTTTTGGCATTATAATGACTGCCCGTTGCCTGGATATGAATCTACATGACGGTTCCACATTTC
Source organism: Anabrus simplex (assembly GCF_040414725.1). Classification (NCBI taxonomy): domain Eukaryota; kingdom Metazoa; phylum Arthropoda; class Insecta; order Orthoptera; family Tettigoniidae; genus Anabrus; species Anabrus simplex. The sequence goes on from NC_090267.1 coordinate 304,830,481, forward strand.
GGAACACCTTTAATTTTACCTCTATTCTATCTCCAGTTGGCCAATCTACCTTCCCTTGACAACTTCACAATGTTAGTCTGAACGGCGTGCGGTCCCTCAAATTCACGGGACACAATGTGAGAATTGCAAATGGTGCGGCGTGTTTTTATAAATCATTCTCCCACTCCCATGCCATCCGCATTTACCGCCAAAAGTTTACAGGCACTGTTTCTACCTCGCAGAAAATGTGATTATGGCTGATTCTGAACTTACATATAATTGTTTAGTTTTGTAGCGTTGCTCATGATAAGCATTAAGGGTTTCTCTTAACGAATTTGAGTCCTTACATGAACTCATAAGCTAGGCACTATATTTTGATCGATGTAACAGAGTTTAAAGAAACAGGTGCGTCTTTCGACACTTTTCCTTCTGGAGCTATTTAGTGGTCTTAGTCATTACCGCTAACAACCAAAATGTTTCACTTACGATTTCCTGACGTTTACCACTGCGGTTTCGTCGCCAATTCTTCTTAAAATGGACTTTTAACAAATAAAATAATTCCGCCAAATTACTTCATATCCCTGCACATTCTACACGTGTGGGTGACGTAATTTCTGTAGCGTGAGAATGAGAGTCACCCCACCTGTTCTCCACGTTCCCTCTCTGGTCAGAAATAAAACTGCAACTGGGGATCCTCATGACATAATTTATACGGTGCATCATTTAATGGATTTAGGACTCTCGTTATTTATGGCTTAAAGGTCATGAGTTCAATATTTTGTATAAATACATCTTAATTTTTCTAAAATCTTAGTGATTTTGGAAAGGCCACTGCGTGAAATATACTTGATATATAAACCTGCAATTAGAGATAAGCAAACTATATTCATAACTAGTATGAAAGCCTGCCTGGAAGTCGAAATTTCTATGTGAAAAGTCGTTACACATTTCAAGAGAACTTCATAATGTATCCCATTAGTAATAATTTGTGTAGCGTCGAAATTAATAATTACTACAGTAGATGATGTTAATGCTGGTGTTTGTACCACAACCATGGAAATACCTTCAACGAAACAACGATATTTTTGTAATATCTGAAGCCATTTCTTTTCAGTTTCACCTCAGCTAATTTGTAACTGTTAGGTTCTTCAGTCTGACGATGTTATTTTTCGAATAAATACATTTATAAATTACGTAAGAAAGAAAATATCAGAATTATACCCCAGACATTAATTAAGTGCATCATCACCATTTGGTTCATTCCAAGCTATGTGTTGTGTCTTAATGCCATACTTTCATAACGTATGTACATCAGTTATGCCTCACCCCCTCTCACAACGTCTCACATCATTATCATCCTCTGGTTTTCTCCACATGCTTTCTCTCTTTTCTTTAGCACTGTTCTATTCCATCTGGGTGTCTTCCGTTGCAGTTTATTTCATTTTGTTAGTTTCTACGTATTTCTTGTACCACATTCGTCCCTGATCCGTCTCGTGTCCACTGTGATACATCTCATCTCACGCACACACGTTGTGATAGACCATCTTAATTGGAGCTTAATGTTGTCGTCAGCTTCCGCGAGGACCGCTGTGCGAGCATACAGCGAGCCACCTAGTGACGAAGGAGCGTACCACTACAGCTCGAACGGTGAAGCATTCTTAAATTCAAACCCTCATTGTCGTAGAAGACTTCCTCGGGAATAGTCGATATTTTCTTCTGAAGACACAGAGCAAAGTTTTCTGGGAAACGTGAAAGACGTATGACTATGTAGGTGTGCCGGAAGAGGTAGTCGGGTTTTTGAAGGGCGGAAAGAAGTTCATTCGACACTCTATGCCATACGATGTCATATTGTTTTCTTGACACGGCATAAGCCCATCAGCCCATATCGTATCTACAAGTACGGGTCGTGAATGCATCAGTGTTAAAATTAATTGTTTCCTTTTCAGGTATAATTTTCTTACCATATGTTTCTTTTTTCAGGTATTTTATACATTCCTGTTTATTCAGAAATTTATGTAGGCAGACTTTAGGACCTAACGGTTATAAAGAAACATCCACAGTCAAATTTAGTTAGACGCCACTCCACAAATCCAGTGGCAAGAGCTCTGTATCGTGGTTACAGATGGATATTTTGTCCTTGCATACGCCAGAATGCTTGAAGATTCATTTACTTCTCAGCTACAAGGTACATTCACTAAACTGTTCAAATATGATGGCCATTGTAACCTTTATCTGATGCCAATTTTAGCCTGCTAAACGTCCTCGTATCGTCGCCATAAGACCTACCTGTGTCGGCGCGACGTAAAGCCCCTAGCAAAAAAAAAAAAAGTCCTCGTTTTGTTCGTATCACACAATTCCGACCACGGTCGAATTAATACGTCACTCTAGTTTAGATCTAGTTGGCCGTGCTCAGAGATTCGTAGTTCGAACTCATGCCAAAAGATGGAGCTATGCAGGGCTTTGTGTGTCAGCTCGGAGAATATTATGCCATCACTTCGTTGAATGAAACGTACTTTTCTTTTAAAAGTATCTTCATGTTTGAATTTTGTGATGTAGTGCGGGGGTATTTCAGAATATTCATCTGCTTCTGTGGATCAGTGGTAGAGTGTCGTCCTCCGGATTCTGCGATGCGGGTTCAAACCTGGAAGAAGTAGTCGGTTTTTTAAAGGGCGGAAAGTATTTTCATTCGTTACTCCGGTTGCGTATTTGGCGTTTACCCGACAAAATCAATTAAAACTCAGCCATAGACGCCCAAAGGAGGCTCGGTTTACTCTGTCACTTAGTAGGCTTAGAGCAAAACGGAACGTTGAAATCGAGGAACAAACAGTCAAATGGTGTCAGATTAAAATATGCATACGGTAGCTGAGGCCATATGATTTTTTGTTTCAGAATACTCTGTGGAATGTTAAGGTCGGCGTATGACTATGTAAGGGTAAGAGTACAAGCTCGACCACGTGCCCAACACTAAATATATTGCTTGTCATAGCTCCTTAACTTTCTCAGGGATATATGGAAGTCGAACATGCCAGCAAACAGATCGGTTTTCAATTGCCTGATGGATTGAGAATGTCTGAGCTTATCCAGACTGTTCTTAGGATTATGGAGCCAGTTCAACATTTATGGCAAACGCTTATTATCAGTGAGAGGGCTAACCAAAGAGCAGTTTAGCTGTAATGATAAAAAAACGTGTTGGATTCACGTAGAAAGACGAATCGATTTCCTTTCAGGAAGTGGAGCGATTGCGTGTTTAGCATTTTTAGAGGGTTAGAATATGACAGACACTTGTCAGTAATCTTCGTGATATCTTTATTGAGGACAAACGTTCGTGGACTCTGGGAAATTTTTATAATTGAAGAGGTTTCATATACAGTAGTCATATAAGTCGTTCGCCTCTTTATTTTCGAGAGTGACATGATTGCAGCAGAGATTGGTGGAATTTTAGTCCTTTTTGAAAATGCCACAACTCGTGTAATTGGCTTCCAGTATTAAAAAGCTCATTTTCCTTTTTATGACGTCATCTTCTTACGAAGGTTTGTGATCGACACAATTATAGGTGTCCTTGAGGCGGCAGACACGAAAATATCTATTGATGTGCTGTTGAACCACTTGCGTGTCACCCAGCCATGAGTTCTCAGGCCACCCAACAGATCTTCCTCTTTCAAGTTTGTCCTCGATAATTAGACGTGACATTATGGTATCTTTCTATTCTTAAGTGTGTCTTAAGTATTGATCTTTTTTCATTCCTCCTTTTACTGTAAGCGATAGTTCATTTGGCTTATCCATCTGATTGAGAAGTTTCTTATTTGATTTTCTGTGCACCCATGAAATACACCTCATTCGATAATATCGATGCACTCGAAGGCAGATTTGATTAGATTTAATATGAGTATATATTTGTATTTGTATTTGTATTTATTAGTGAACAAAACAGGCGTTCAGCCCCGAATACATGTTCACAATAATAATAATAAATAACAAATAATATTAATAAGAATAGTCCAACCTGAGCCACCCCTCTCCACTATATACTAAATAACATAAAATGAAATAAACAATACCGTCCCGGTTTTATACCAGAACCAACTCCATCTACATCAATTCACAACAGCCTGGTCAATGTTTACATTCTACTGCTGGTGTTACAACTCCATGCTTGTTATCACTCTCACGTACGCAACCTTCTTACTTCAGCATTTTCATCACCTCTATTGTTCCCTGACCTACTCCAGCATAAGCTGCAACAGCAGCATTACCAGGTTGCATTCCAAACCAGCCATTACATGATTGCATACCAAACCGGCCATCTTATTCCGTCATTGCGTTCCAATCAACCCTACCGCAACTTTTACCAATCTGCGTTAACATTGCTTCATTTCATTTCATTCCGTCATAACACTCCATAATAAAATTACCTCTCATCTCCAGAAATTTCGGCAATGAATAACAAATACCAATCACGCCTCCAAAAATTTTGGCCAGCAATACTCCAACACCACATTTCAGCAATACCACACCAACCCTACCTCATATACCACCTCTACTTCTTCTACAAATACACTCACCTTCTGCCATCCACCATCTTATACCACCACTTCTCCAACACCACATTTCAACCCTATAACATATCATAATTTAATACTTCCAACACCACACTTCAGCATACCAGCTCTACTCCTTCCACAAATACACTCACCTTCTGCCATCCACCATCTTATACCACCACTTCTCCCACACCACATTTCCACCCTATAACATATCATAACTTGCATTTACCATACACTCATACTCATCCTACCCGTCATAATTACCTACTGAAGACTCCATCTTCTACCAAACCAAAATTTACAAATAGCCGAGTTACATTACTACATCTCCATACCTTTCCAACACCACATTTCAACATATACCACCTCTACTTCCAACACCACATTTCAGCCCTAACACGCACTCGTCTGCCATCACTCAGCATTTATACCAGTCACCAATACAATACAAAATGATAATAAACTCACCTGTTTCCAGCTCCAAAAATTAAATAGCCATCAACACCACATTTCAACCCTATAACATATCATAACTTGAATACTAAGCCTTCAATACTTTCAACACCACACTTCAGCATACCAGCTCTACTCCTTCCACAAATACACTTACCTTCTGCCATCCACCATCTTATACCACCACTTCTCCAACACCACATTTCAACCCTATAACATATCATAACTACATCTCCATACCTTTCCAACACCACATTTCAACATATACCACCTCTACTTCCCACACCACAATTCAGCCCTAACACACACTCATCTGCCATCACTCAGCATTTATACCAGACACCAATACAATCTCAGTACCACCACCTCTACTTCTTCTACAAATACACTCACCTTCTGCCATCCACCATCTTATACCACCACTTCTCCAACACCACATTTCAACCCTATAACATATCATAATTTGCTCAATTTGCCATACACTCATACTCATCCTAATACCCATCATAATTACCTACCGAAAACTCCATCTTCCCCCAAACCAAAATTTACAAATAGCCAAATTACAACACTTATCCAACACCACATTTACCATCACTCCTCCAGCTCCAAATATCAACAAACTGCCATCCACCATCTTATACCACCACTTCTCCCACACCACATTTCAACCCTATAACATATCATAACTTATATACCACTTCTCCTTCACAGCATTTCAGCCTCCACGCCCTTAATTACTTACTTACTCGCTATATTATTGTTTTTTACTTCTTGTAACAAAACCCTCACTACTTTTCATTGCTCTCATCATGTCCGTATATCTTCTATCTCTCCCTGCGCTCCTACTCATATTCTGTGCGAGGTACTCACGGGTTAACACTGGCCTTACTTTTATACCCTGATCTTGTCTAACTACACCACTACACTCAGCTCTCTCAGCTTCTTGTTGCTCACTCTCCTTTCCCCCATCACCCCTTTGATCTTCAGCCTCTCTCCTGCATTGCCCGTCCACTGCTCTTTCCTTACCGTTGTTCATACTTCCACTTAGCACCTCGCTCTGTCTCTCTTGACACTTTTCAGTACTACTTCCTATAATTACACTTCTACCCTCGTTATCTTTCACTTGCCTATTATCTTCCACTCGTTTGTCATCCCCGTTATTCACTACACTTCTCTTAGCCTCTTCATCTTGTTTCATCCTACGTTCTATGTCCATCAGTCTATTCACCGACCATACTCTCCTCCATCTGTTGCCTGTCACCACTAATTCCTGTCCTCTGATGACTGCATTCAACCCTTGCTGCCTAGCTCGTATCATGTGTTTTTTAAGAGTTTTTTCATTCCTCCACTCTTCAGCTCCTATGTCCCTCCTTATCCATATTTTTTCTCCTTGCACGTTACCTGCATTACGCACCACTGTATCAGCCATCAGTGTAGAAAATAATTGCACTTTGATAGGCCTATTACCTCTAAATCTTCCCACTCTTGTCACATCATGAATGTCCACTTCACTGAAATTTATTTTCATTTTACCCTGAATTATGTCCACTACTTTATAAACTATACTCGTCTTATCTTCCTTCTTACCCTCTTGCACTCCATATATAAATAAGCATTTATTTCTGCGACTTCGGGTGTTAACAACTACGTCGGCTTTCAGTTTCGATATCTCCTCTTCCAATCTCCCTATCTCCTCTCTTAATGCTGAAACTTCTTCACCATTTCTTCTCACCTGTGAAGCTGTGTCTTCTATCTTTTCCTGAAACCAACCCTTCATTTTTTCAAACTCCCTCGTTTGTTCCTTGATCATGTTCTTGATTTGTTCGAAGGGACATGTCTCTGCTACCACCTCTTTTACGATTTTTCTGATTGTTTCCATGTCCTCCCAGCTCATATTTCCTCTGTAAGTCGGACCTGGGTTCAGTTCTACTCCCCCAATCCAAAGCAATATCAAAATCACCGCTGCAGAAAGTATAAAGTATCCTATTTTATCCAGTTCTATTCTGCATCTTCTTGTCTTCACTTCTTCTTTCTTCTTCCTTCCCTCCCAACCACCTATGCTCGCCCTGTACTGCTCTGTACCAATCATTGCCTGTAAGCACCTCGCTGACTTCCAACACTCCGCACTTACACTACCTTCTCCCACTCCAGGGACCCTCCACTCCGTACGTCTGTACTCGCCGGTGGCTCTAGGTGAACTGATATGAGTATATATAATTGTAATGAAATCAGTATGAGGACTTCACTGTGGATTTTCTCTTTTATGCTGAATTATAAGGTAACCGATTGAAAGCTTAAGTAATGGAACATTTGGGAATAATTTTCGAGCAATCCGCTAAATAGTTTCTTTTAGTATGAGTATGCCTTTTAGTATATACCTTTGGAAATGACATTGAAGTTTATTTTTTTCGAAATTAGGAACCATGTTTAATCACCAGTTCTTATCTACCACAACCAATGCTCAACATTTTCTTATGGGAAGGGTTGACTAGGAAATAATTTATGGTGATAGTAATTTTCAACCATTTACATTGACGATATATAAGAGGAGTGATTACATTGCATACTTCACACTTAAGGATGTATTGGAAATAAATGTTATATATTTATTGGGATTTTTGGGCTAGTCTGTATTCAGGAAAGCAAAGGATATATAACATAGTTCTAGGCATAATTAAAATAAAAGCACGGCCATGAAGACCTGTAAACAAGAGGAAGGTAAGTGTTCGCACTATACGTGATATTGAAAATACATGGGACAGAACAGTTTATCCCCAGGTAATAAGCTAATGCTCACTTGTGTTTTAGGTTGAGTGTTCCTAGGAACATGTAGCACTCCAGCAGTAAACCTATGGTTTTAAAGTGCTTGGCTTCCTTTTCGGGTAATCGACCCCATGTCTCTGCAGCTTGACAGTACTTGAATTGACCAAAATATTCTTGGAAATTCAAATGAAGATACTTAATTATCACCGCTAAGAATGTGATCATAAATTTTAAAAATCTTCCTTTCGGAGAAAAAAGGGATCTTTTCTAGAATATGTTTATATCACCAACGGTTATTTTCTAATCTCAGAGTATATTGACAAGTAACTTATCACATCAGTATATACCATATTGTAGTATCAGTGTACGGTATTATTTTATAAATATAGAGTTTCAGTATATCAGTACGTGAAATGAGAAAGGGAAATATTAGGTGAATTACACTTAGTATAACAGATCGTTGTTGACGTGAAGAGAATAATTATAAAATAAAGTTTCGTTTCCAGTAACGCTAATGGTGTATAGTAAGAACTGACTATGCAACTCCTTCTAGATAAACATCATTACAATTCTTGAAATGCGCGTTATTAATGTACCTCCTGACTTACTAATATTTGAGAATGATATACGTGTAACTTAATGGGCTTTTGTCACCTTTCCTTCCTTACCCATTTTTCACGTCCATAGCAGCACGGTACGTTGTGCTTCAGTGAACGACTGGAAAGGTGTTCCATGAAAAGATCCGGAGCTCGAATGACGATGAAAAAAGATTAGATTTTAACTTGATCTTCTCCAAAGTCCGTCAAGGTGATCCTTGTACGGTACCTCATTCCAAACAGGGCAGTTCTTCCGCTAGAGGAGAGGGGCTCACGCTGGGCATACCATCCCACGGGCGCTCAGCACTGTAAGTGGGCGGGCTGGCAGGCGATGAGCGCAGCGAATGCTCTTCAACCACAGTGGCGTTCTGGCTACGTCACAGGCCATGAAGTCTGGGCGAAGTTCTCCCAGTCACTGTCGATCGCTGCGGCGATACCCGAGTTCATTGCACTTCAAGTATTTTGACCAGATACTATAAAGAGCCAACGGCCGTAGTCGTGTTGAAACACCGGATCTCGTGAGATATCCGCAGTTCAGCAACATTGGGCGTGGTCAAGATTTGGATGGGTTGCCACGCGCTGTTGGTGGGGGTAAGGGAATGGGGGAGCGGAAAGGAACTGGCCACCCTACCGTACGTAAACTCCGGTTCAGGCACACCTCTGCGGAGGTTCGGACCTGCCTTCGGGCAGAATACACCCTTACCTTATTATAAAGAGCTAGGCCTACAACTCCAAATATTTTTTAATGTACGTAATTACTTACAATTTTCACTGTCAAATTCTGAGAGGTGCTTTAGAAACATTTCTAATATAATGCGGAGTTAACGTGGATGAGCTGTGACTTGTGGTTGTTTGGGTTTAAATTATCTGATAAGCTCAGCAGCAATTCAATTATTCTTAGCGGGAATAACATCAGTTAGGTTACTTATTTGAAGGGATACTGCATATCTCTCTGGTAGATATATTTACATTGTTGTTGTACTTTAATCTTGGATAGTAAATATCTATGTCCTCACTCGTGATGAATCCCCCTCTCACCATTTAGAGGCTAGCTATTATCACCGGACGCCTGTTAAATTTTAAGTGCTATTTTCAGAAATTCAGTGAACAGAGAAATTCACACAACACTACAACACTGTGAAAAATAAAGCAGTAGACTTGTTGAATTATGTAATTATATTACTGACTGCTTAATTAATAACGGGGTGCGGCCAGTATCCAGTACTCGGGAGATAGTAGGTTCGAACCCCACTGTCGGCAGCCCTGAAAATGGTTTTCCGTGGTTTCCCATTTTCACACCAGGAAAATGCTGGGACTGTACCTTCATTAAGACCACGGCCGTTTCCTTCCCATTCCTAGCCCCTCCCTGTCCCATCGTCGCCGTAAGACCTATCTGTGTCGGTGCGACGTAAAGCAACTAGCAAAAAAAGTGAATAACGGGAAGTTTACTTTTTTAAATGGAAATTCTCTCATGTCCATCCAAGGAATTGTAAATCGTAACTTGTACACTTAAACCCTGTACCCTTGTAGATTGTAACAAAAATGTATAACGTGTCAGTTTTCTTTGAACGAATAAATATAAGAAAATAAAACTGAATATTTATTTCGAGCACAGTATAAATCAATCCGGAAAATCCTGAAAAGGTCAGTGGTTTTATTTTTTCTTCTATTATAGCGCTTTATTTTAAATACTGCATTTCTCTGAGTAGTGGAAGAGAGCATCGTAATCACAATTGAACTTCATGCTCCCTCCTTTCCCTGCAAAGTGTGACCAATCTCTCGCCTCACTGTGACATGTGCTTGTTACGTAAGCTGCCCGCATTTACGTCACGCCAGTCTGGCCGCACTGGGCTAGCCTCAACGGGCGCCCAACTGTGCACCTCCGCTCAGAGGCTTAATGTCACTCTGAGAAATACAGGCTTTGTACGACAGTGAGATTGGAAATGTAGCAGTCATACCTTCAGATGAGGTATAGTTCTGACATTTGTGTAGTGCAAAACTGGGGAAACAGCCGAAAATCTTCAGGGCTGCCGAATGTGGTGTGCAAACCCTCATTCTGCAAAAAACAGGACCTATACCCGTATCTAACCCACTCGCTCCCCGTGTAATTTACCAATAAACATACCGTACATTGCCCGGCCCCATTTCTAAATGGTTAGAATGCTGCCCATTGGTCCAAACGATCCCGGATTCGATTCCTGGCCGGATCGGGGATTTTAACTTTAGTTGGTAAATTTTGAATGCTCGGGGGCTCTCTCTCTCTCTCTGTATGTATGTGTGTGTGTGACTGTGTGCAGTTTCCAGTATTAAAATTCATCACAGATAAGGCCCCATCCTCACAGACGCACAGATCACCTAAAGGAGTCAATTACAAAGACTTGCACCAGGGCTCTTCGGGGACTGCATGCTATTATTATTATTATTATTATTATTATTATTATTATTATTATTATTATTATTATTATTATAATTATTATTATCATCGGGGATTTTAACTGCGTATATTTAATTCTTCCCTTTTGGGGACTGGAAACATCTTCATCTACACACAGCTTGTGACACTAAAATCCAATATTGAGTACACCCCTCTATAATATTATTATTATTAACCTGTTCGACTCCTTGGCTGAATGTTCAGCGTACTGGTCTTCGGTTCAAAGGGTCCTGAATTCGTTTCTTGGGGGTATCAGGGATTTTAATGAATATATTTAATTCTTCCCTTTTGAGGACTGGACACATCTTCATCTACACACAGCTTGTCACACTAAAATCCAATATTGAGTACACCCCTCTATATAGAGTATGGAAAGGCATCCGGTTGTAAACCTGGGCTTATTCCATACAAAGTGACAACCTCGGGAAACTGGGAAATAGCAAGGAAGAAGTCGATTACTGTATTTAACCTATATATGATATTCATAAAAAGATGAGTTGTCATTGTCAATGGAAACACAGGCTATCCAAACTTACATTCGCGGGCGATATCGTGATATTCGCCACATCTACTATTGAACTTCAAAACATGCTATACTGAGAGTCAACTCAAGACCTTAGCGGTCCCTTTGATGTTAGTCAGACTTCTGGTCGGTGAAAAGGCTTCCGCAGCGCCAAATAGTTCCCTAGGTTTGTTACTTGTTCCTGAAGTCAGGAGCTTCCTTCAGTTTGGTTAGATATTCTGGTGAATTGACTTGAAGAATTAAAATTTTTGCCCCGTATAAATATGGAAAATATATCACAGGTTGTATGTTATTCGGGTTCGTTACTAACTCTTATATTTCATACGTAGATGGCTGTGAATAGTTATTGTTCTCAGTGGTGTATGTAGCAAAATAATAATAATTTAATATGATATTGATATCTTATTGCACTGTGTACTTAGTAAGTTTGTTCGAGTTCATTCCACTGTTGATAAGTTCGCATAATAGGTGGGACGTTGAAGATGGATCCAAGAAAACTGTTGGCAATACTGGCTGCAACAGCGTGTTCATTGTTCGGTATTCATAATGGCTGCCAGCTGTGAGCAAGACGTGTGTGATGCTGTGTCGCTTGAGTTCCCTGTGAAATACTTTAAAGCTAACAAAAGTAGAGGAAAATAAAGTAGAAAATCTAAACCAAATTGTTTTAAACGTTTACAGTAGCCTACGAGATTAGAATCCACTGTGGACTGTGGAAGACGTGAAAAAGTCCGCGCAGCTGATCGGCATTTCTGTGTACAGTGTTTACGCCGTTCGCTTGCAATGGAAAATCCAAGTCTCCAGGGAAATAACGATGTGTCAGCTCAGCACTCGCCGTAAATAAAACAGGAAGGGCCTTAACACGGTATGGAAATAAGATCCTTGGCGTATTCGATAATAATAATAATAATAATAATAATAATAATAATAATAATAATAATAATAATAATAATAATAATAATAATGTGTACTTTACTTTATATTCGTAACCGCCCTCTACCTACAGAAATGCTGTCATGAGAGGATCATGAGTTCGTTTTTACCTTCCGAATGACGAGACTACAATATTTACAACATTCCTGGAAGCATTGTTTTTTGCAATCCCACTCACTGGTGGGTTTTTCAGCTTTTTTAACTATGAGAAACTGCCACCGACAGTCGTCGCACGAGAGCGAAATAGTATACGTATGTTGTAAGTCTCCATGTGCCTCACACAAATCGCATTATGAAACAAAAATAATTCTTGCTTCTCTTGCCTCGGAATTCGTCAGTAATCTGTAGTTTTTACATGGTCAATAAAGGAGTAAATAGGTATGGTACGTAATCAAAGTACAGCTATGTGAAAGGCAGTGATTTCGTTTGATGCTTCACTATTTCAGAATGAAGTACTGTACTTGTCAGATGGACGCACGGCGTTAATGATAAGGCGGAGATGGAGAACGAAGACGAGACGGGAAGGGGGAACAGGGGACGTGCTCACATGCGGAAGGATACTTTTCCTAAGCTCTAAACTTGAATTTCAGTATAGTAGAATGGAGAAGTTGCTCTACAAATCAACTTTTCACAGACACAGCTATGAATAACTCCATACAGACGCAAGGTCCAGTAGATGGCGCACCCATACAATACTGCAGTGAATATTTCTATTTGGGCCAAGCTATTAGTCTGACGGAAAACTGGGGCTAAGAGTTTCTTCGAAGAAAGTTTGAAGTGTTAATTCATACTCCCGGACTAAGGCAGCATAAGACTGGAAACTCTGCCTAGTCCTCTATATGAATCAGACTTCTACTTTCACCAAACGGCAGATTTAGACGATCCAAGTGAGCCAACAAAAAAGTGTAAAGAAGAATGTTGGGCGTCGGTGGCCCTTCTACAGAGTGATGCCCATCTCAGGCCAAGGGATGTGTTGGAGGACACGTGGTCAGGATCACAGCGAGACGCCGACAACAAAGCTGATCCCAAGAATTTCAATAGCACTTTGTGTACAATAGAATGGTATAAATAGCGGCAGAGGAAAGTGGACAAAAACGCTCTTAGGCCTATGTTTAAGTTAACTGGAACAAGAACAAAGGCACTTTTGAATATTGACTTGTAAATAGATAGGAACTATACTCCTCAGGGAAGAAAGCTCATAGGGAAGAGATCACCCTGTGACCTCCTCCGAATTAGTCCTGCGTAACTGACGGGACCGTTGTCCCTACAGGATTCCTCGGAATGATTATATTATTATTATTATTATTATTATTATTATTATTTGTTTATAAAGCACTTTAGATTAATATAGGTTGTGAGAAATACCGTACCGCACGAGTTGGCCTAACGGTTAGAATCGCTCAGCTGTGAGCTTGCATTAGGAAGATAGTGTGTTCGAACCCCGCCCTGAAGATGATTTTCCGTGGTTTCGCATTTTCACAAAAGGCAAATGCTAGGGATATATTGAAGTCACGGCCGCGTCCTTCCCACTCCTAGCACTTTCCTATCCCATCGTCGCCATAAGACCTTTCTGTGTCGGTGTGACGTAAATTAAACTGTAAAATAAAATAAAAATTAGATGACATCGTTTTGGAGAGGTTCTTTTAGGCTAGTAAAGCAATTGATACGAATATGTCATATTTCAACACCCTCACATATATAATTACTCTGCCGTAATTATATTTCAAAAGTTAAAGTAACGAACATTAAAATAGGTTGTTCGAACGTTTACACATTTAAGTTTAATTACCTTACAATCGCCTATCTTCTTCTTCTTCTTCTTCTTCTTCTTCTTCTTAATCTCCTTACCCTCTAGGGTTGGTTTTTCTCTCGGACTCAGCGACGGATCCCACCTCTACCGCCTCAAGGGCAGTGTCCTGGAGCGTGTGATACTGGGTTGGCGATACAACTGGGGAGGATGACCAGTACCTCGCCCAGGTGGCCTCACCTGTTATGCTGAACAGGGGCCTTGGTGGGGGATGGGAAGATTGGAAGGGATAGACAAGGAAGAGGGAAGGAAGCGGTTGTGGCCTTAAGTTAGGCACCATCCCGGCATTTGCCTGGAGCAGAAGTGGGAAACCACGGAAAACCACTTCCAGGATGGTTGAGGTGGAAATCGAACTCACCCCTACTCAGTTGATCTCTCGAGGCAGAGTGGACCCCGTTCCAGACCTCGTACCAGTTTTCAAATTTCGTGGCAGAGCCGTGAATTGAACCCCGGCCTCAAGTTGAGTGCTGATACGTAAAGGTCTTTAAAAGGCCTAGTCTGCTAGAGAAACACTCCTCTTTGTAACACCTGATACTCTTCTGTTTAGTATTCGTATAACCTGGGGTACAGGAAGTTGATTTCTGCAAAGAGACGATTAG